>NW_024542100.1:0-319883 GCF_016758785.1 Suillus bovinus | reverse complement strand
CATGAAATCGATTCTGAAACCGTCAATAACATTGAATGGTCATGGGAAGCCAATTCTATCCATATCCTACTTTCCGGACGGCCAGCGAATGATCAGCAGAGCATTTGACAGGACCGCTCGACAATGGGATCTGAAGGCGGGCAAAGAGATTGAGGAAGTGCGGGGTGTTTTCAAGGAGCATGTTTTAGCGATGGCGGTATCAAGGGATGGTCGATGGGTTGTCACTAGCAGTGGTGGATATCGTGACCCTCGTCCGGAGCTGAAAGCCGGGGATTGTGAACTTCTTTCGAGGACACTCACGGAGGATTAGATGTGTTGATATCTCCATGGACAGCAAGCTGCTAGCGAGTGGATCAGACGATAAAACAATGCGGATATGGAACTTGGAGACTGGCAAACTCGTGGCTGGTCCATTCAAGAGCGTCGATTGGCCGGGCACAGTTCGATTCTCCACAGATTCAAAGAAGCTCGCAGTTATGCTAACCACAGGGATTGGCCTTGAGGTCTGGGATATCCAATCACAGAAATTGGATGTGAGGCTAGGAAAATTTGATTATGGAGCACAACTCACAAGTATTCTGGACAAACAACAACAAAAGCTTCTTAACCGTATTCAACTTCACTAAAGACGATAATGCTAGGACAATCTACGAGTTTGACGCGTCAACACTGGAGACTGTTGGAACTCCCTTTGAAGGGCACACTGACGATGTCAACAGTCTAGCACTTTCGTTTGACCATGCTCTCTTGGCCAGTGCTTCCTTCGACGATACCATCAAGCTCTGGGCTTTTGAGTCCCGCCAGCTCCTCGCTTCCTTCGACGCTGATGTCTATGCCCTTGTTCTCTCACCTGACGCACGACAACTAGCTTACGCGATGAATATTGAAGGTGATTACAAGATCTGCATCTGCAATACTCCACCCGATGTCCTTGCTCAGGCCCGTGTACGCATTCTCCCCAAACCTGTATTGTTCGTATGCTCACGTTCTCTTAAAGATTATTGGGCGCAAAAAGTCAGCCCCCAGGGATCCACTAACTGTGCGTATCTCATTCTTTTACTCATCATGTCACTCATCCATTGCAGTCTGATGCAACTCGTCGTCCTCCTGCCAAACGCCGCATGCAACCAATATCCGCCGTACCTGTTGCGCCGAGACCTCCACTTACAAGAGACCCGCAGCAAACCGCTTTATACGCCTCAGGAAACTCCTTCGCTTCTCTCCTCGCTCGCACGCAGTCGCTGTTCATGTGTCCAACCTCGTGACCCCTTGGATGTATGTCGTGACTGCTATATCGGTTCCCTGATAACTGAATCCATGATGGCACAAATAGGTCCCTGCTACATTGCCACTACCGTACCCGCTCTCAGATCAGGTCACATCTCGATTTGGTCATGTCGGTCTTCAATTTCTCTAAGTGTACTTGTAATGGATGACTGAGTACGTGTCCAGTTCGAAACAAGTACTCCGCTTTCCTCCTCGAACGGAGTCGCGCAGTTTGTATGGCAGAATCTTCCATTCGTCACGCCAAGACACAGTCTCGGCCTCCAGTCGTTGAGGTCGCACCGGGACGGAAAGTCATTGTAATGTAATTTCTTACTTCTCGGTATCTTTTTACTGATCTATGCCCCTACAGAGACTCGCTGCTGCTGCTAAATACCAGAATACAAGAAAGTAGACGATACCCGACGTCCGTCTACTCAACAAGCTACCGTCCCAGGAAAACGACAAAGCTGACATTGATTCGCTCCCAGACGTGCATTGGTGTAAAGCATTCCTGTGCTATTATTCGTGCTGGTCTCATGGCAGACTGAGGATGCCTCCTTGGTGGCACTTGGAGCGGGCTGACATACCCCGCCAGGACGACATGGGAAATGGCAGCTGTGGTAGTGCTCATGGTTGCATTTAACTTGTATGTACCCATCCATTGCTGTATCCTTCATAGCTTCACACTTGCAAATCAATTCTATACCATGCGCGATACGCTGTGCATCTTCCAATCCCACCACGACTTGAGCTTAGATGAGTCAGATTATCATTGCGCTCATGTTCGCTGAGCGGGATGTTGATCTGGTCCAGATCGAAATGACATCATCAGGTGATCCGTCAGCATTCGGATGTCTCACAATTACTTTCTCACACATATATAAGGCCGTCGTCTGAATCAACATTTCCTGCGTTCTACTTCCACTTGCTTCCCTCGTTTAGATCTCCAACGTCTGTGGCGTTCGATTGAAACACAGTACGATCTCACAAGTCTCGAGCATGCGACTTAGACTACACTGGATTCGAGCGAGGAGACCGTGGATACCCGATCCCGCCTAACCGATAATCTCTTATCGATCTCCGCTTTTTCAGACCCTCTTTTCAAAGACGACCTTGTGTTTTTTTTGGAATTCACCCTGACTCTTGCCGTATCTTCGAGTTCCGATTATAGTCTGCTCCCTCAAATATATTGGACACTCCCTTGGTCAACCCGATCGTTGGCTGTCAACGAGGTTACATTTGTCGACGGATATTAATGCGATAGCTTCGATTGTCCGCCCCACTGCTTGTGCTCGAGTCCACTGGATCAGCCACATCAATTCGCACGATTCAACGACTGATCGATTCGTTCGACCATGAGGAGCATCTCTATCCTGGCTGTTCTTTATCCTTCCGTCGGTTCGGCACAACTCCTATCTTCCATTCTGCGTCGATCCCCAAATCGATCTCTGTTTCCGGCGTCTTTGTCTTGACGATCTTGTTTGCTCTTCGTTTTTGTGCGGCTCCTTCAAGTTCTACTCGATTCCCCTTCTTGGACTACACGGTTGCCTGGATTCGAGCGAAGAGACCGTCTCAGGTGGGCCTTCACGATAACTGGCTTCAGAATCCTCTTTTCTTCGATAGCACCTCTTGGACTCGACGGGATGCCCAACCAATAACCTCTTCCAATTCATATCGATCTCTGCTATCACCCGCCTTTCGGGGACAACCTTGTGTTTCCTTTCTCGAATTCACACTGACAGGCTCCTGCAGTACCTTTGAGTTCCGATTGTCCTCTGCTCTCTCAAATCCCTTTGGATACTCCCTTGACCAACCCAATCGTTTACCGCCATCGAGCTTACATCTGTCGACGGACATCGCGCTAGTTTCGATCCTCCACCAAAATTCTCATGTTCGAGTCTACTGGATCAGCCTTATCAGTTCGCATGGTTCAACGACTGTGATCGATTGGTCCCATGGATCTACCTATCCTCTGAATTTCACATTTCGAGTCGATCAGACCGACCGTTGCGTTCTATTCCACCCATTTTCCTCCGATGGCAACTACGTCACTCAATCACGATTGTCACGTGTGGCAATGTACCATTTGCTCACTTTTTCATCTTTTCCCTTGCTCATCCGGACCTCGGACTTCAAAACTTTCTCTGTTTTAATCAATGTCATGGTTTGAATACGCGAACCTGGTACGATCGAGTTTGCAACTCGGATCCAATAGAAACTCGCTTTCACAAGGTCAGGCTTTGTTCGATTAGGAGAAGCATCATTCTCATTGGTTCGGCACAGCTCTTGAATTCTTCTGACAGATCTCATTGGCTTGTCTAAATTACTCTACTGCGTCAACTTCATGATTTGCTGATAGTTAGACAGCATTAAAGTTCGACGTTCGAACGCTGGGCTACTTTCATGCAATAACTGCCTGCACAACATTTCCTTTCAGGATCTATCTTGGCTATCGCCGTACTTTGCATCGGCTTTGAATTTGGTCCGTCGGGCACTCCCTGTTTGTAATAATCAGCTCTAACATTACAGGCTAGTCGAAAGAATCGTTCGAATTTCTACCACTTCCTCGAATGACCCTTTGACTTTTGATTTTTGCGCTAGATTACAGAGGTCCCTGATGCGAGGGGTCGAGGTCGCGTCAACTACATCAAGGTCGTCACAAACATACATGAACAAGCCTCGACTGAGGCGTGGAAGTATACAATGAGATGGCACGGCCGTAGCATGGTGATATGCGGTCAGGATTTTGTTTTGATACATTAGTTTGTATGAGATGGGTCTCTGGTGTGCAGGGCTGTGTCGCCACTGGGATTCGCTTAATATTTACAAGCATATATTACAGAATGGTCAGTGGTAAAGGTAAAACCGTTAATTTCTCATCGAGCATGCACGAGATTCTGAACATGAGAAGGCGTCATTGAGACATTCAGAAGCTCTTAGGCTGACAGCCTGGCTGATACTTGCATCGTCGATTGCAAGTCCCCGGAAATTCCGTCTCAACATGCTTGAGTCAGTTCGAGTGCCAATTCCGATTGAAGGTAGCCGTTCCTCCCTTATTGTCATAGTTTCTGGATTTCCGTGGCCTCCAGTGTTCGCAGCTGGAAGTCCGAGTCAATGCTGCAGCGCATACTGCTTAATGCTTGTGGTCAAAGTTCTACCGTTTCTCATACAAACAGATCTGTTCGCCCCAACGTCTCCGATATAACCCCCACCACCTTGGCTTCAAATTCAAACACATCCCCACCACGGTATGCCACAAGGTCCTGAGGCATCTCCCTCTGCACTCCGAGCGCCTTTTCGAGGTTTGTCGTGGCAAGTGCAAGAGCTGTTGTGCGATCGATCAAACCATTGGACGCGAGGAACTATAATTACATTTAAGAAAAACGACAGGAAAAGCAGTGTTCGACCAAACGCACCCAACCGGCTTCGAAACGTGTATTTCGGGCATTGTACTCGTCGATGACTCCAATGGCTACATTGACGCCGGCCTTCAAAAGCTTGCTGACCAGGCTCTCTTGCGTTATTGGTGGCCCAGCAAGTCTATGCGATAGCAAGGTTAGCATCGTTAAGCGCAAACGAGAAAAGATTGGATCAAGAAGAAAGAGCATGAAGGATACTCACATCCTTCGCTGCTCCCAATTCGACGGGAATGGCTTGCTCTGCGTGACGATCACGCTCACACCTGCCCTCTTAATCTCAGACGCAAGGAGATGAGCCTCAGTTGCTCCCGCAAAGGTCATACGAAGTTCCCTCCCAGAATGAGTCTCGTACTCATCCTTAAGCCGAAGCAGCGTCGCCATTATATCTGCGCTCTCAACGTCCACAACGAGCGTGGTTTTACCCTTGATTCTAGATATCAGTGTTGACTCAATGCATGAGACGCACAATAAGCCAACCTTTCTAACGCTCCTGAGCACCTCATCTCCACCCTCTCCAAACAACATGTTCCTAAGTGCTGCTATCTGCGTGCTCACACTTATCCTTGAAGACATGCTTATGCCCACATGTAATGCGACTTCATCAATTACACTCGCATTTTCCACGCTGGCATGCGCAGCTCCAGGTGAGAAAGCAGTAGATACGCCCTGCAGGAAGGCCCCAGAGGGCGCAGTGATGGCCGTTGTAACGCCGCCGCGATAGGCTAGTCTGCAATTCGAAATGTCGATTCAGACACTGGATGAAAGGAATAAAGGATACATACAGCAAATTCTGACCACCAAACATGAGACCGTCTTGTGCTCTCATGATCGTGTCACCCAATATAGCAGGAAGGTCACCATCGAGAGGGTTATGAACACTTCCATCATTTGTGCTCGGCTCAAGCCTTATCTCCACGAGCCCCAGTGGCGAACCGAAGCTGGTCAATCCAGGTGTGATCGTGCCGCCTTCAAGGTCCACGATATCGACAACCTCTTCTGCAAAATCCGAGCATTGACCAATACACACCACTTGACCATCCTCCACACCCACCGATCCTGCCTGCTCAGAAACACGCACCACCCCACTCGAGCCACCACCTCTCATATAAAGCCCTGAGACGTTCACGAATAACGCCCCTTTCACGCTCCGAGGCTCAAGAGGGGGAATACCCTCGTGCGCGACCGCTGCCACCTTCTCAGAGTCGAAATTGGGTGTGCATGGGGGAGTGGTGGGCCCCTTGGCGACATGGCCTCCAGGAAGGGAGAGCTGGGGGATACCATCAATATAGACCTGAGTGGGCGTTGAAGCAAGTGAAAGTGGGTGGGAGGACCAAATCACAACATCTAGTTTCGATTAAACGATCAGACTCGCTTCTTATATATTTAGTGACTGCGAGCATAACATACCTGCATCATACCCTGCAATTCAACCGAGACTTAATTTTTTCATTGAAATTATATGATAGTCTCACATACCTGGTTTCAGCATCCCAATCCGATGGCCCATCCCCATGGCAGTAGCAGGAGTATACGTAACAGAGAGGAGCGTGAGTGCAGGGTCAAGGCCATAATAGTGCGCTTGGGCGGCTTCGTGCAGGAGGTAGCGGGAGTTGACAACGGGGTGGTCAGACTGTAAGCAAGAGTTAGTTGACGCAGCATAATAAAGAGTATGTAGGGTGACATTTACCTTCATAACAACGTTGATTCCATGTTCCGCCAGCACCCGTGGTGCGAACTCCGATCCTCGATATGCCTCGCGTTTCTTCCTTTATGCAAGACAAGAGTATCAGGACAGTCACAGAAAGTCGATACATATATACATACCGAAAGTTGGATGCAAAAAGTGCGATGGCAGGTGTGCCCCCCTTGTAGATAAGAAGACCAGGAAGTCACAAACAATCAACGAGGAAAGAGAAGAGAAAAGACTTACCCACATTTTCTTCAACAACTCCGGAACGAGGTATGTTTCACCAGCATGGTGAAATGATGCTACGGGGAATTCGAACTCATTTGTAAGCTGTCCAAGGCCATCCGTTAATCAACCCAACACAGGTAAAAATTAGAAGAGCCAAAAAAAAATAACAACAAAATAAAACGCACGCGGACGATTCCGTCGAGATCAACTGCCTCGTAGCAGTGCACTGAAAGCTTTACACGTCCACGGAGCACATCGACAAGGGATTCCCATTGCAGATCTTCAGGAAATGCATTCCCTGCGAGGTCATCCCAAGAATCAGACTCTGCCTTGGCGCAGAAAGCATCTTGAGCGTCGCGCAGCTTTCGGGCACTATCGTAGGCGGCGCGGAAGTTCCACCCAGAGTCAAGGCGTGTCATGCCATAGACACGAGAGGGGTTTTCACCTTATGAGTGAATGAGCGATGATAATAACGAGGCCTCTTCTGGAACATACCACATGCATGTCTGTCAGGTATTGTTGAAAGTTAGGAATAATTAAAGATAAATAAAAGAAAATGGAGGTGTGAGATAACAGACTTCATGTGCCGCCAGCGTGGCGTGAGAGAGTGGTCAAAGTGAGAGCCATTGAGGGTGTAGGGAGGCTCGAGGAGCATGGAAGAAGGCGAACGTTCAGCTGTAGGACGAAGCTTGATTATGAATGCCTGGCCACCTAGTATACAAGGTTTATGATCAGCAAATAGGCAAAGTGTGTATCAAGATAGCTTTAACCGATATTATTTGCGCTCCCAGGGAGAATTTGTGCGGTTGTAACACCTCCAGCTATGGCGAGTTCGTATGATGCGTCATGGGTGTTCAATCCATCAATACTGCGCAACCAGGGCAAGATGGGGGCCTTGCGAGAGTTCGTGTCGCGTGCACCTGCAGGAAATGGGACGCTATGGCTATTGTAGAGTAGCAAATAAACGAACCATTTAGCTCAGGCACACTACCGACACCGATATGGGAGTGTAAATCCACAATGCCGGGGGTCACCCACGCTCCGTGAGCATCAACAACCTCCAATTTCCTGTTCTTTGACTCGACCTGCCGAATCATGGAAAGAGTAACGTCCCCGATAGCTTTGATGAGACCGCGGTGTAAAAGGAGGTCACCAGAGATAACCTCGTGCCCATCATTAGCAGCTGTCCAGATAGTCGCATTACGCACAAGAACGGGAGTCGTGTTCTCTGAATCTGCGTAGCGGTCACTCTGGGTGCGAGTATGGAAATTGGGTGGAGGCCCGGGTTTGGCACGTATGTAGGCGCATTTAGAGAGGATTTGGGACCGACGGGCGAGCTCCTGTGGGCTGGATTGAGATGACACCGAAGAGATGAAGGTCGAGGAATGCAGAAGAATGATGTAGATGAGTGCGATGGTAAATAGGGCTGGGTGAATCCAGCGCCGAAAAGGAGGACGGGTCGCCAACGGTGAGCTACCCATTGTGTTAGGTGGTGCCAAGGCAAACTGAACTTGAGTCTTGAGCTCCTTGTTCAAATGGTAGTCAGTCAGCAGACTCAGCACTAGATCAAGTACTTAGGTTCGTGGGGAACATGTCGGCAGTACTTCGGTTATAAACCTATTAGTAGCTTCGAACGAACCGAACTTCCGTAGGGCGGCCGCAAATGCTGTCTTTGCACTAAGCCTGTGTAAGACCATCTCAACTTGAGTCAAAAGCTTGGCTATGCGCCGTGAATAGGTGAGGTGTTCGCTAGGATAAACCTCCCGTGTAGGAAATGGAGGAGGGCGTTTGATGTTGGGTAGGCTTATGAGCGAAATACCCAAGACTATCGTGAAGAAAAACGTTCAGATTGATCTGAATAAGGACTGAATATTTGCGATCTAATATATAGAAACACCTAATGGAAATGAAGCACTAGTACCGGCGTGACGTATGGCAGCTATCGATTGTATACCAAACAACAACAAACACATTGACGACTTGCTCAACCAACTCACCGTGCAGTAGCTCGAATTCATAGTAGATCCAAATATTGTGCTATGTCACTGGGGTGTTTTCGGGCCATAATGACTCTAGCTCAATTCATTGATGGACCTGAAACACACCAATGCACATTTGTCGACTGTTCTCGTTGATATGCTGCTGCTACTCTGTCACATGTGAGTTATCTCGTTTAGTCAATCAGGTTTGAGCTTTTGCGATCTTCTGCTTAATGTGCGTGCCATCAGGGTGTTCTTACTTGGCATTCCTTGAGCGCGCACTACATGTGACCGTGGTCCTGCAGCACATAAACTCTATTAGCACGCTGCGTGCTGATGTGTCGCTTCAGCAAGCTGAATAGCTTTCTTACGATCCTGTGTGGCCTGCCGATGCTGATCAGCTGTTCATAAGGGTGTAGTGTGTATCGCATCGCATTCTAACTTCACTCTGATAAAATTCATCTAGGTAGTTGCCCATGTGTCAAGCTGCCGTTCTGCTGTCGTTGAATCGAAGGGCGTGCGTTATGCAGATGCAGGAAACCCAATTAAATTTGCCAGCGACAACGATGTACATGTCATATCCATTCCGATGTCAAACAATTCATGTCCGGCGGTTAATGCAGCTTCGCCGTTTTGTATCCACTACTTGCTTTTTCAATTCGAGTAGTTGCACACACTTGACGTTCTGGTGCTGGTGATCTCCTTCATTCCGATCCTCGTGGTTCCAGTAGGATGGAAGTCCGAGATATGGGACCCAACCATTTTGATGGTTCCTAGTATCCAGGCCCCACTGACAGTTTCCTGCAGAGCCTGATTGAGCTGACTTCTTGAACAGGCGCACAGTGTTCGAAGATGGGCAGTCGCTCCATGTCAACATCCGTGTGGATCAAATCTATGCTTCCGCCGGTCTGCTTCAAAAGGGTCGTCTATACGGCTTCGAGTATTAATTCCTCCTGCGCGTCCATGGTGTAATCTCTGGGGTAGTCTGGATACACCTCCAAAATGCTGCGTTTGTTGTATGCCAGCATGATGCTGAGTGCGTGAGCAAATCCTGCGCAGCCTAACCACTTTAAAGACTTTTGCCGTACCTTTCAGTTCCGACTATCCTCTGCTCTCTGAAATATCGCTTTGGACACTCCGTTGGCCAACCCGATCGTTGGCCATCAACGAGTTTACATTTGGCGACGGACATTAATGCGCTAGCTTCGATTGTCCACCGAAATGCTTATGCTGAATCAGCCCCATCAGCTCGCATGGTTCGACGACTGATTGATTCGTTCGACCAAGAGGAGCATCTACATTCTGGCTGTTCTTTATCCCTCGTTGGCTCGGTACAGGTCCTGTCTAAGGTTGAACCACTTTGTAATTGAACTGCAAGCTTAAGGGAGGTTCACTGCCCTTTTCTGGAGTTGGTTGTCATACACCTCTGACTCCCTCAGACCAATGCATCTCGGTTCCTTTGTAAAGTGGCCCTCCCACAGTGTGTTCGAGAGCCACGTGCGTCAAGAAAATCGATAGCAAGGGAAATTCTTCAACCACATCGTATTTGCTCCATTATGTGGTGTCGGCGAAGGAACTTCGATTCTCTTAGAGTGAAGAGGCTCGGACCTAGGAACGAAGGAGGAACTATGTAGTTATTAGAGACTGTATTGTAGACTCGTAAATAAAACAACTCACCTCAGTCTTCGATTGAAGGACTGAGGGGAGACGCTTCCAAGGGAAGAGGAATGAAAAGACGTCGTTGAGACGGAGAACGAAAAAGCAACGTGTAGGGTGAGTGATATTGTATGTAAAATGAAACGCGTACGGAGAACGTGTTGTGATAGATTCTTCCACTGCCAATGGACGAACTGGTCGTATTGTATCTTAGTGCGGGCCGTGAACCGTTTTTTGGGGTCACCAGACTTCTTTAGAGATTTCTTCAAGAGTTTGCGGTGAAAGAGTTTTGAGCATGGGTCTTTGCGTCAGCAGCTACTAATTCTCCTATCTAATAAACAATTATCGGAGCGATAAACACGGTAGAGAAACATTCACCACAAACACAATATCTAGCGCCTCGCGTATTCTGATGCATTCGAATTTTACCAGTCGTTAGCGCACATACAGACAAGGCAGAGATATGTGGAGCACGGTGCTTGATAAATGTATAATGATCGCATAGAACTTCAAAGCACTTCATTCATTCCAAAAAAATGTGTTTATGACAAGCTATAGGTTTCTAGAGTAATGCAAACAGGAAGAGCTAAAGTATAACGCGGACGAATAGCGAGGACAACATGAGGCAACAGTAAAGCGAGATGGGCATGGTATCCAGAATGATACAAGGGGATTATACGATGGAATAGCGTTCGACGATGAATAGCGAATAGCATGTGCGTGTGGAGACAGATACAATATCATCAAAAAAGGATTCGCCCCTTATATCAAGTGAGGTTCATTCACGAGGCTTGTACGGATATTCGTCGGCAAGAAAGTGAAGTAACAAGGCGTTCACCTCGGATGCGTGGGTTACAGTGAGATCGTGGCCACCATCGTTGATGGTGACGAGGTCAGCTTGCGGTACGAGATTGTGTATCTTAGAAGCGTATTTATAAGGGACAGTTTTGTCCGATGTGCCCTTCATTGAAAAAGTCAGCATCACAGTGGCGGATTGATGAGCGATCTCTTACATGGATAAGCAACACTTGGTTGCCAGAGTGTGCGAGTGATTGGAATGCAAAGTGCAGGCCGCGAATAGGACCGTCGCGAAGCGAAGATGCCACAGCAGCATTATAGTGAGGTAGATGGGCGGTTTGAAGACGGACAATCTTAAATCAAAGTATTTAGTGGGTGCGAATTATGTGGTCAAAAAAAAACAGACTTCTTGTATCGGATTGATTTCATAAAGTTCCGAGGATTTAGAGGTATTCGCAAGGAGACGCATGTAATGCTACGTCAAAGTCAGGTGGGAGAAAAGGGAGCAGTCCCTCGAGCTTACTTGGAAAGGTGGGAGGGCGGACACAGTTTGCACGAGGGGAGTCGACATGAATTTTGCGGTACGAGAGATATCGCTCGACTATGCGAGATAAGTTAGATTAAGAATGTGCTGTGTTGCTTGCCAATTACCTCTATGATACCTGCTGAAGCAATAAGAGCGACTTTTCCATTTACCAGATGAGGGAAGTGGGCCGAGAATGCAGTCGCAATGCCACCTCCCTGTTTGCAATAGGAGAGAGATTCAGCGGTAGACAAACACAAGGAAGACAAATGTACCATCGACAATCCGATGATAAATGCATTATCCCATTTAACATGTTGCATAAGAAGCGCGAGTTGGGTGGTGTGAAGGATGGTATCGTAAGTTACTTGGGGGGCATCTGAATAACCACGACCATATAGATCTACAATATCAATGGATTTGGAACGTAATACAAATATACATTAAAAGATAATAACACACCATAGAGAAGTACACGGTATCCTCGTGAGGCGAGTACAGGTGCCACGTCTTTCCAGACGATCGCCGGGATGGAAAGTCCGTGTATCAAAACAACCTAACAGTCTCGATAAGCACATAATACTTGCGCACACAAAAAAACGCACACGTCGTCCGTCCTCTGGTCCTATGAGCCAATATCGCACCTGATATTGGGTCAGCATGTGAACAAGAGTGCGCATAAGCAGAGTACGTACCCGTCCTAGAGGTAGGTTGGCGTATGCACCGCCACTATACAAGTCCTCTGGATATACATTCCATGACGGTGATGAGCTCGGAAGGTGCGCTAGGGATGTATGGATGATGGGTAAAGTAGGTGGTCGCGGGAAACTGGCCAAGAGATAGATGGTGAGAAACAGTGGAGGAATGACCAGAGCTAGACGATGAAATGGGGTTGAGCCCATCGTCGCTGATGGTGATAAAGATATGCACAAGAAGGAGGTATCACTGGCAGTAATTAATATTAAGAACTTGAAATCGCGTAAAAATCATGAAACGCACGAAAGACGTACGTTACATACGTCCTCCAAAACAGGAGCCAATCCAACGAGCACAATGTCACATGACTACAGCTTATGTAGCTCCGACAGATCACGTGACGTGCACCGCGCGTTGGGTTGGCGTTGTTTGGCTTTTTGATTTCTTGCGGCCGACGACTCCTGCTCATCGTCACCCACGACGATTCACGACCCGTGATATCAAGGCCTCTCACCGCCGGTCGTGATGAGCGAATATCCACCCTTTGCTCTTGATGATCTGGTTCATATCATGTCCCTCTCCCCGGCGCCACCACTCGCAACACTGGATGACTCTCAACTACCCCTCCGCCCCAAGACCGCATCTCCTAGGCCCCAAATTGACAATGGCGAACAAGAGGTACGCATAAATATCACAGACATGCATGATCTCAGTGTAGGGGAGAAAGAGCTACCCGATTTGGTGCGTTATATTTTGTTTAATATCATCACAAGATGTCTGACTTAGCTTACATATCTATCCTAATAGGTGGTGAAGGAAACTAGTGGGGTGCATCCTGACACAGAGCAAGTCATTAGGCAGGCTGAAATCATATCCTGCCTAATTGTCCAGCGCGATATGCTCTTGCGACAGGCAGAGGAGCAGAGACTGCGGTGGAACTCAGAGAAGGATAGTTGGGCACGGATGGCCGAAGCTCTCATTGCACAGCAGTCAAAGCACAGGAGTCCGTCTGACAAGGATGAAGTGAGTCATTTTGCTTTCTCTTTAGCGATGGTGGTTTAGCAAGCTGCATGGTCGTCTTGATAAATTACCTATCACCCAGCCGTGATACTGATGGCAGTAAGCTGGTCTCATAGACATGTAAACAAGCCATTATAGCCTTTTGTCGTCCTCCTTGCCTTCTTCGGATTAACAGAACTGACTTTGATTCAGGAGCTTGAGCGACAACAAGCTATAACTGAGGCAGACAATCGGAGTCTCCGCCAACGAGTGAGCTCGTCCTTCCATCACACACCTCTATCTATCGCTGATTTTTCACCAGCTTCATGAAACTCAATTGCGTCTCTCCATCCTCGAAGGTGAACTATCCCGCCTCCGCCCTTTGCTTCTCATGCAACCTCTCGCATTAAACGGACATGTCAGCCTGAATCAAGTACCAAAAACTCGTCTACACCGGCGGAGAAGGAAGGATCCGCAAACTACTGAGGACGAGGACCCTGGTCTTGATCCTTCTGACGATGACCATCCAGGAGACACTGAGGACACGCCTACAACCACACCAAAGCAGAAATCTCGTATAACAACAAATCTCCATCCGCATCCTTCCAAGCGCCAGCACTCTCAAAGACGTCCTTCGCGTGTTCTAACTGCAGATGCTAGAACAGAACACTTACTGCTAGCAGCAAAGAAAATCGGAAAACAGCGTGCTGGCATAATGGCTGGCCTCACACAGACCCTGGACAAGCAGCGAGAGGAATCAACTTCAACCGTTGTTGCTACCCCCAAGACACCAAAGCGCACAACGGCTGTTCCTCCTGGGCCAGGGTACGTCTATCTTAATAGTCCAATGCGCCCAGGTGCTGTGCCAGTGCTTGTTCCTGCATATTCACGTCACATGCTACAAACTCCAAGCTCTTCTAAGACAACGGCTTCAGCGTCTTCCTCCACTCATCAGCTGAAGAAGCAGCAAGGTGCGCGTACACATCACCCACCAACGCCTTTGGACTCTCTTTTGAGTGCAGCAAGGTCAATGATGGACAACGAGGAAGATGATGAAGAAACTACCATTGGCATGAGGCGTTCGCGATCAAGTGACATGCCTGACAGTCCTATACCAAAACGCAGGAAGATAGCTGCTCGGGACAAGGTCAGTGCGCTCAGAGACCAAACAAGAGATCAAAGTGGAGGACAGCCAAATAATAGTTCAGCTGGCTCCAGTTCAACTGCAGTCGGCAGGATTAGATCAGGGCTGGACGTTTTAGCTGACCAAGCTGCTGCATTCTCTTCGCAAGACCAACATAGTCATTTGGAACCTCACTTACTGCCTAAGGGTAAAGGGAAGGAGAAGGCTCTCATTCCTGATACTTCCCCCGATAATCAACTGAGAGAGAAAAGCAGGTCAAAGAAGAAGCAATCTTTACCTAATGTTGTGCCTCAGCCCCCCCAGTCCCGTCGACCCTCACCTTTGCCTCGAGCAAATGCAGTTGACTGGGGTTCTGGACCGCCAAATCTACGTCCAGTTCAATGGACCGAGGGACCTATACAAGTTTCGCCTGGCGACCACGGTTCTTCCCGTGAGATCGCAGCCGCCTCTCAGCCTATAACATCATCCCTCACACCCCCTCCACGACCTGATTCGGCTGATCAAGTGATACATGATACTCCCAGCAGCGCGGCTACTTCACCACATATCCCTCTCGTCGAGCCCACTCCCGATCACAGCGTGGATGCGCCCCCCAGTCAGTCAGTACTCATTGATCCATTCCTTGTACCCCTTTCTCCCCAGAATGACAGTTCCACAGCTACAAAAGCTGTGGCCTCGTCATCTGTACTACACCAACGGGCAGTCACTACCCCAATTAGTAGTAGTTCGGGAGATGCCCCGTCGGATTTGCAAGCACATCTGCGACACGAGACAGCTCCTGGAAACACCGACGCAGGGAGTGCTGATTCGATCGCTGATGACGCCGGACCGAGTTTTGGTGCTGCAACTGGAATTGAATCCGTGGCGATCACGAAGAGCAAGGAGGTCACCAGGGTTGTGGGCCAAGATGTCCCAAAGAGGCAGCGAAGCCCCTACGTCAAGTGGAGCAAGGAGGAAGATGATTTACTTGCTCAGGTCAGTGTTCTGTGATTATAGCGACCAGATTCTTGACACGTTTTGATAGGCTGTTGCCAAATACGGACAGAAATGGGACTTGGTTCAGAAAGCATTACCATCGAGGGGATATCACCAAGTTCGGCAGCGATGGCTTCGCAAGCTAGGTACGCTGCAAAATATTTATCATTTACTTACAAAGCTTACCCAGCTCTAGGGGTCTTCGACAGCAAACCAGACTTGTCCGCCTTTCAAACTGGTAGCTTCCCGTCTGGCTCGCGTTTAGGAGAGACGCCAGGATCACCCGTTACAGCTGAACCTCCTCCAAATCCGAAGTTGGGACTTGCTCCGTTGAGCAGTGAACTTGCTTTTTCGTCGTTTTTATCTAGCAGAGCGGAGAGTCGACCGTCGTAGCAAAATTCTAGCCGCCTTGGTAATTGCTGAGAGTATTGTACTTTACTGTTTATCACTAGTAGCACCATTCGCCGGTCATGGTGTAATTGTTGTGCGGATATTATGTAGTAGCTGCTTGATTTTTTTTAGGATTGTTATGGAGAATGCAACACTCTAAATTTCAAGGTCTGATGGTGACTGCAATTCTTATTCAAAGAACCTGATTGAGTCTTTGAAGACATACAAGGCAAGAATAATATGCCTTGACGGGAGTCATGCTCGGCTGGTCTTCAAATCTTCCTCGGTGGCTACCATGCTGCGAGCAGGTCCTGAGTAATCACATCGATTAATGGTATATACAAGTGCTAGCGAAGCAGGTACGATGAACAGGAAATTCCTCCAATCCAACATCAGTGCATCAACAATTACAAAAGTTCTCGAGCTTGATAAGGAAGACAGTCTATATCCAAGTCCAGTATACATGCACACGAATGCACATGATGATGAAAACTTTTCTTCAGTATCCACCATTTACACGATGTTCACCGTCGCGTTGCGATATTCAACCATTGGGGCATAAACCAACTATAAAATCAGCTTCAGATTATGAATGAGGATAAAAACACAATATATTTCGTACCCCAATGAGGTAAAAGTGTGTGAGCGTAAAGATAGCAGGACCCTCAGGAAAGTAAGATGGTATGGTGACGGTAAAGTTCTGGTAGTTGCCATTAGGGGAATCGTGGGGTTCAGGCGTCCAAGGGCCTGCATAGAGAACATATTCTAACCCGTCTGCAGGGTCGGGGCAAAAGCCGTTCACGCAGCTACGGATTCCTAAGGCAATGCCAACCTGAATGACAGGTGCCATAGATCCCTAGTAGTATAGCATTTGTCAGAGTGATGCGTGAAACTGAGAAACGAACTGTCTACTAACCGGTAGAATAACCTGAGCGGTCACCACCTGACCGGGGCAGAAGTTATCTCCATTCTGAGGGAATCCTAGCTCGATCGTCTGAGCCAAGGCAGCAGAGATCCCTGCAGCAAAGATGGCTATGTAGTTGAAGAGCATGTAAACAGAAGATTAAGAGTTTTCAAAGGCGGTTTGTAGGTTGGTGGATCAGTTGAGCGACTTTATACCCCTCGAAGTGGCATTGCAATGTTTACGGCGACATTGAGTTCAGAAGATACATACACTACGTCACGCATTGAATCATCGGACAGCTTCGCCGCAGAACCAAGCTTGATCCGAACCTCGAGCTAGGGTCCGAGACTTAGCTAGTCGGATGTATCGGACGTGATGTTGAGTAGAAGCAGTGAATGTAAATTACCTGGACTAACCTAGGTACTCGTGCAGAGTCTAATGCTAATTCCAAAGCTGAAGAAATCAAAATCTCTGTCGGAAGAGACAAAGCACTCGGAATTGCCTCCAAACGCTTCGATGTGAGAGTCAAAGCTCGCTGCCGGGTGTGTCCAGGAGAGCATGGGCCTGGCCGATGGGCAATGCCACTTGCCAATTAAGACTCTGGGCCCGGGCGGATCCAATTCCCGTCACAGAAGAATCGTATGACCCGCAATATGACGAAGTTGGCTAGGCTCACTCCACTCATGCAGGAAGAGATGCAGGGGACAATGAAGTTGCCAAACAACGGACGCAAAGCGCACCAATCTTGGATTCGCATGTGCTTGACCAAGGATCTGATGGGGATCAAAGACCGCTGTGGTGGTTGACCGTTGAGAGAGGTCATCTAAATTTAGGCACCGAGAGCCTTATTTCCAAATTCGGCATGACGTATGTAGATCATGCGAACTGCAGCTACATAGTATCGATCATAGCATCATAGCATGTATGTACATAGTATCCATCATAGCACAATATAGACGTAAGGATGAAGCAGCGATATCTACAAAGGAAACAAACAATCTAACATATCATGCAGTGACTGGCCCGAACTCGACGAATTGTAAGTGGCATATACAGAATCGTCCAGCGTCGCTCTTCCGAAGCTTAACAGACAGTTTCTTCAAGGCTCTTCACCCAAAGATGGTTCCGGTTCAGCGGCTTCTTCAAGGTTGAAGAACTCATTGAACTGCTCGTCCCAAGTCGAATCCGTGATCCCGTCATCGGACTCTTCCAACAGCCCCCACAGCTTCAACAGCTCCAACAGCTCGCTCTCAGTCAAAGTGCCATGTTCTTCAGGACCGTTTGCAGTTGAGCCTTCGCAAGGCCCTTGAGAACTCTCGTCGGTCTCTTCCTGGTTCAAGGAGCAAAAGGCCTTAATATTGGAAAATTGCCGATTACTTTCACCGGAAAGGATCCATATATCAGCTTTAAAGTCACATCTGAAAGCACTAGTACTCACGCTTCATATTCGGGGGCATTCTGGTGCTTCCTCGAATTAATATGATCTTGTCTGCCATCGTGTGGTACTAGAGGTGCGTCTTTGCACTGCGGCAGGCGGCATCTGTAACAGATGTTGCCATTGAATTGGATCAGGTCCTGATGAAACAACTGTCAGCATGATGACGAAAACTGAACACTAAAAATTTAACTCACGAAATGGTAGTTATCAAAAGTTATGATTTGCTTCTTTCGTGGAGGAGCATCAGAATCAGAATCGTCCAAGTCCACCGCCTTGCGCTTGCCGCGCATGACAGGGCTTTCCTCGGGGACAGCTACTGGTATTTGTTGTTGCGGTTGCTCCAATGGTTGGTTGTAGGGGGGCTGTACCAAGGGGGGTGCGACAGGATAGTAAGGCGGCGCAGCCGCTGGAGGTGCACCCATACCCTGGAAAGCAGGGTAATAGCCACCCCAGTTTTGGGGAGGAGGGACCGGGTATGGCGCTGCTGGGGCTTGGTGGATGGCTTGTAGATGTTGTTGATATAAATGTGCGTAGAGGAGCTCCGGGGCATGAGGATTAAGATGCAAGGGCATAGATGGAGGCTGGGGCACTGCTGGAGGGTAATAATAAAGCCCATTTTGAGGCGGGCCTTGGATCGGCATTTGGCCTGTTTGAGCTGGCTGGTGGTACATATTCAGCTGTCTAGAATGGTCGAGATCAAGTATGGATGGCGCTAGACTCTGGCCTGTGACAGGACGAGATGAGCGACAGAAGGTGGAGTAAGTATACAAGAGCGACTCACAGTACACAAGTTAGATGGTAGACGTGGAAAGCAAAATGCGATGGATGGTGAAGAGAAGGAAAGAAATACAAGTTGCAGAATTTAAACTGTCGAAGAAACCACAACTAGTGGATCGACCGTTGTGCTTAGTTTTGCTTTGTTGCGTTGTGGTCACCAGATTTTTACACAAGCCAAGCAACACACAAAGGAACCCGTCCACTAATCCTGATTCCATCCACAAACAGTAGCATAACCCGGATATTCCCTGACGTAGCTGTGGATATGTTCAATTATGTTTATTCACAAACATTAAACACGACGCGCTTATTGATTCCAGGTAATCTCCTTTTGAATAGGTATGATCATGAATATGTTCACCAGCCGTAATCGATCGACTTAATATTGCCATCCGAAATTGCACACTCGAGATCTGTCGACAAAATCCATAAGCATTAAAAATCGGACAGGAATCGCATATTTGTTGATACTAACGATATAGACATATGGCCAACTACCAATAGAAGGCCGCGTCTCTGGGTTACATTCCACAAGGACGTCGGATGCAAACTCCGGACATTAGCCACCCATGCACCCACTCTCTCCTCTCATCGGATCATGGGTCATTGTGCTCTTAACACGTTACAGCCTCATGTGTGGTCTTCACATCCACAAGGATCTGCGTCGAGCGCAACATGCCGAATTACGTCGAGGGACTGTGCGAGCGAAAGTAATAGACGTACCTTCAAGTCAAGCGCGACGAGTACCTCTGTTTCACGAATCGCCTCCCGGATGCAATGTCCTGTAAGGACACCTCGTACCTGCGGGATGTTGGTGAGTACTGGATTTTTAACTTATATCTGGTTTGACTTGAAATAAATTGACGTCAGAATACATCGTCTGCCCGTCGTGGACTTGGACATTCTTACAACGAATCGAAATGTTTGTAGTTGTTCCAAGTCCAACAGGGTAAACGATGTGTAAATCATCTGCGCAAGCCAACGTGCTTTTCTGCGTGTAGTGAGTGCCCGAAGTATCATGTATCTGACTCAGTATACACAGAGAATGATTGTGACCTTCAGAACACATCTCCTTCAGAAGGTAATTTCGGTGCGTACTATGACATTGAAAGCGTCCAAACCATAGACCGACTTCATCCTACCCCAAAGCAGTACTGAGTGACAAGAATGAAAATTAAAAGGCTTACCCGTGCTCCCGCATCCGTGCCCGTCCGCTCTTATAAAAACTCAACGCACTGATCAACTTTGCGATACTACAAGTTTCGCTTCCAACTTTTCGACAGTCCTTGCAACCCGATGGAAACGAGAACCCGTTCAAGTCTCGCAAGGACGGAGGTTGGGGATGGAGCATAAGGGATCGAAGTTGAAGAGAAACTCAAGGGGAGTTCTGTGTACATCTGCTTTTGATAAACTAACCTGTTTGTATATGTCAGCGTGGGCGCCGATCGGACGACTATTCTGTGTAGTCGAATGTCAGGTCTGTGGTAGGGATATTGTCTAAACGGAGAAACTCACCTCACGGTGACTGATACAGTGCCTAATCAGGTGCGTTAGGCAAAGTCCTTGTTCATGAAGGAAAGATGTAAAGTTTTTTCAGTACGCTGACTTAGAAGAGCTGCCTGTGTCGTTGCATTTGCTGGACTACCACATGTGGATAGAACAGTTGATGAACCGACAGAAATCACACCTTGGGATCACTGACATCTGTTCGAACAGTTCATGTAAAATTCATGGTGATTCAGAGGCGGCAATGTTTGCAAAGTGACTCGATTCATCATGCAGGTGGGTTGCGGTTCAAATGAACTTCTGTCACTTTGTCTCTTCTTCAAACTCCGACAGGTAACTCGACCCTCGAACTCACCGTGTCATCAGGAACTGACAAGCTAGGCTTCCCCGTACACGGCTGTACTCCATATTCACATTGCGATGAGAGCACCCGTTCATCGCGCGGCCTATAGCATGAGGCAAGACACGTAGCGAGTTACTTTATTTCGTACGTTTGACACCGTTTTATAGACTCCAGTACAAACGAATGTCAAACTTTTGCGCGCGCTTCCACTCAGATTTGACTTGGACCATACACGAAAATAAACTCATGTGCTGCGATGTGTTGATGGCTTAGAACGTATTTTCTTCAAGTCAAAGCTCCAGCCTCATTGACGCAAACACGCTTCTACACGACTTTGTAGGACTGATAACTTCCGCAGTCTGGATAACAGCTAACCACGCAGTAGATTTCCATTCAAATTCCATGTCGCTTTCCTTATTCCAGACATTCCCGCACACCTTGCTTGCGAACGCTCGTAAGACCGAACCTTTATGTAGGCTAGAATTGTGTACGTGGAATGTGACAAGGGAAAGGTAGGGTCTCGTACTCAAAGGCAGGCCCACAAAAGGGAAAGTCTTAGGTCCTACTGAAAATGAGCGACTATCAGCACGCAGAACTTCTGGGATATCGGCATCAGTTTAGCGAATGTATCCCGCATGTGCCGATATAACTACGTCCAGTCGACCCCACCAGACAAGGTCAGTGCTGGTTCGTTTACCAGGGGAAAAACAATCAAAGGATAAACGTTGCTTAATCTAGAAGCTCCTACTATAGAATGGTAAAGAACCATTACAATACGTAGCTCACTGAGGATAAGATATTGGAGGTATTGCATTCATGCATCAAAACACCGAGGACCGTCAAGAGATCTAAAGTTACAAATAACATATGTATCTACGTGCATAGAGCACTGAATGCTATATAAAAATAATAAAACACAGGAAATACCGATAGCACAACGCTAGAAGCACAAACATGATCGGCCGCTTCCATGTTCACCGGTGGCAAGCTGTACTGCTGCGGCTGAATGAGAGGCAGGGTCGAGATATTCATCGGGTACCATATCCTTGGCTTTTTTGAGAGCACCCGCTGCAGTGTTGCGCTGGAAAATTCATGCATTAAACTTTGAGCAAAATGAAAAAAATGAACGGAACATGCCTGAGTTCCCAAGATAGGATGGGGTAGGGGCAAAGTGGCAGAAAACTGTGATACGGATATCGGTAAAATACGAAAACAACGAAAGAAGGAAACATACATACATCTAAGGGATCACGAGTGTCACTGTTCTCAGAAGGACGTACTGGCTTCGCGCGAGGAGAGAAGCCAAGAAGGTTTTTGAGACGAAGGAACACGGGTTGCTGGGGTTCGACGGTAGGCAGAGGTCTAGGCGCCATAGGTGTGGCAGGTATCGGTGGTTTCCGGCGCACGGTAGAACAGCGAATTGCGTCAGGCTGCAGAAATAGTAATGGATGAAGCGGTGCAATGCCAAGTAAAAGAATACAACACGTACTTTTGATAGATCATGGTGAGCTGGCTTTTTGCGTGCACTTGTCTATGAGGAAAGATTAGCACATGAACAGGAGATGTTTATGAGTACACTTGCCCGAACAAGGACATCTGGTGGAGTATCGCAGATACAGATGTTGAAATCATCGTCAGATTCGATGTATGTCGCGTAAGCAAATTGATGCGAGTCGGGTGAGAGGATAAGGATACCAGGACTTTGAGCGTTGAAGGAAGCGAGAAGTTGACGCGACTCGCAGTCCCAGAGCTTGATGGTGTTATCGAAGGAAGCGCTAGCGAGGAGAGCATGGTCAAATGAAAGCGCTAGGCCAGTGACATCCTTGATGTGCCCTTCAAAGGGAGCTCCGACAGTCTCCAGCGTTGACGCGTCAAATTCGTAGATTGTCTTGGCATTGTCATTCGCGGTGAAGTTGAACGGGGATATGATGGTCTTGTTGCGTTTTGTCCAGCATACAGCCGGCTTATGCGTGAACCCTACTCCACCGAATTCCCCAATCCTCACATCTAATTTCTGTGATTGAACATCACGGACCTCAAGGCACATCCCCAGCCACGACCTGACCGCAAGCTTCTTCGAATCTGTTGAGAACCGAACCGCCCCCGGGCCTCTGAATGGACCAGCTACGAGTTCTCCAGTCTCGAAGCTCCATATTCGCGTTGTAAAATCATCTGATCCACTCGCCAACAACCTGTTGTCCGCAGAGATATCGATGCAGGTGATCCTTCGTGAGTGTCCTTCAAATGTTCGCACAATCCCCGTCTCAACATCACACGCTTTCAACTCCGCACGATCACCATCTCCACCACTGGCAGTGACAACCCATCGACCATTCCTTGATACTGCTACTGCCCAAACTTGCCCTTTACAAACAACTCGTGCTTCCTCGATTTCCTTACCTACCTTTAGATCCCATTGTCGGGTGGTCTTATCCCAAGATCCGCTGATTATTCGCTGACCGTCTGGATAGTAGGATATGGCTTGAATCAAGTCTCCGTGGCCCTTCAAGGTCAACGATGATGTCAGATTCGATTCCGTAGCAGTTGTCTTCAACGTCGGGGCAGAGGCCATGACTGTGTCTCTGAGCCAACCTGGTAGTCGAGTACAGGCAAGGTATTCTTTGGATGCGTCGAAATGCACAAAGGTGAGGTCTCCCGGTGTCCGTGTATTATATGACTGACGGTAGCAGCGATTCAGATACGAGCTTTCTGGTAAATTCAAACATCAATTCCTCCGCGCTGGGGATACCGAAGAGAATTTGGTGTTACCAGATGTTAGCGCTTTAGCAGCAAAGAACTGAAGGAGTGATGGATCCCTGAATGTGAGTCCTAGGCTCCGCCTGACATATATATACCCTATCTATATCATCACCTGTGCATTGCGCCCGTCATTCTATTCATCGCATTTGCTTCTCCGCCTCACAACCTTGGCAGTCACTGCCACGACTAAAGCGTCAAAGCTGTCTTCCTGTTCCCACCCAACGATGGGCAAGAAACACTCAAGTACTACTTCTAGTACCCGCTTTATCACTCGTTCGTCGTCTTTGCTTCGAATGGCTGAACGTTTACGAAGACCATCTTTCCTTACACCTCATATCAAACTGTTCTGAGTACGCAGATATTTCGTTACCTTTGAATCTATCAAAATTCAATGTGTATCTAACACCGAAATTCAATGCCGCTCCCCAAAATTCAAGATTAGGATGGAACTCAATCAGACCGCTGTCTGCGCATAAACTGTTGCACAAAAGGTTTTTTCTAGCTTTCAGTATCAGCGACGGTATATGTACTGATAAGGGAACTCAGTGTGTAGAAAATTGAACGCCTAGAAACGGGAGCTGAGTGTTCTACGAATAGCCAGGTCTTATGCATTTCGACTCTTCGAGGTCAACGTCCTTGAATATGTATGAGCTATGGTATAAGAGATGAAAGAGGTTGAACGTGACATTCTGATAACTACACAGTCTGCACTTGCACTCCGTCAGATAAATTTGCCAGTTTGAATGGATGACAAGTTCTTCGCAAGTCGCAAGTTGTAGTAAACAAGAAATGATGGGTCCGATCAAGGTCTGATAATGAGAAAGTCAGTTAGACCAGTGCTCTCCTGCATCAAGCCTGCATGATAAATTAGATCATGGCAGAATTCGCGAAGAGCATGATTTTTCGTCAACGACGATGATTCTCCCGACTCCAATGACTGTGCAACCAATGTTTCCTCATTGCGGCCGTAAGTGTAGAGGATACTGGAGTAGGCCTATGATTAATATACAGTATCTCGTTTTATCTATTGTAAATAATTTCTGAATGCGAGATAGTCAAGATTCAACGAGATCTGGACAGCGAGTCAAATTCACTCCTGATCGCTTCGTCAGCTCCCTCCGCCGAGGGACGGCCCCAAGGATTAGTAGACCAACATTGCTCGATGAATGGCCAGTATTGCTCAAGAAGCTCAGGATAACGAGATCGAGAGGGCGTTTGTGACTTGGCTATGCGGAGTATGATGGTGGCATCGTTCGTGAGGTAATAATAGGGTGCTTTGTTGGTGAGGACCTACGAGTAGAGCTTTTCATATTAATGAGAGGCTAAAATTGACCCAAACATACCTGCAGCGTGATACCGCCAAACGAATACATGTCGCTCTGCTTGCTTGGCCGAACCTGAGTACCATCATCCCGCACTACGAGTAGCTCAGGAGCCATCCATCGCACGTTTCCTTTGATCGTGGACGTATGGGAAGCCTGAGAGGCGCTTATGAACTCGGAGTACATCAAGGAAAGGCCAAAGTCAGCAATGCACGCGGTGCCATCACCGTGGATCAACACGTTAGGCTGAAGCTCGCGTTTAAATGAAATTGGAACAATCAATCGAGAAGATCGAACTTACCCCATTAAAGTCGCCATGGATGACATTGTTGGTGTGGACTGTGAAGAGTAGTTTCTACAGCTCCGTCCGGTGAGAGAAGTCTATAACATACGATATCGCAGACCAGCTATGATATCCCTTAGCTAAGATTTTCATCAGTCGGGTTAGGAAATATTCAATATACATGAAGAGAGACTTGCCAGTTGGAATCGCCGAACGAGAGTCAGAGCCGCACCTTGGAGCTTCAAATAGACTGTCAAGTTGCCGTTCTCCGCCCAAAGACTGACTATTGCTGGAAATGGGCCGAAGCCATGGGTATAACCATAAATGCGTAGGATATTTGGATGATTGAGCTTGGCGCATATCCTCAGTTCATGCATAATCCTCTACGAAGTGGTGCCCTGTAGTGTAAGTGACGAACTCAATCTTCCGGTGAGACACTCGCCTGAATCATTTTGGTCTTGGCTGGTCCAAGTTGATCATCGACGTACTGCAATGCTTTCACGGCGACCTGCAAGATGATAAAAATTTACACAGATGGACAGACCAAAGATGGTAAACGAACTCTGATGGGGCTAGGATCTTTGTACAAGGTGCATTTCCAGATCTTCCCAAACCCGCCATGAGCAACAGGGTAGTCTCCATTTTTGATGATATATTTTGAGAGGTCTTGAAACATTGTACTTTCGAGATCTTCTGTGGGTCCTTTTGAGCGTGCAATGGTCTGTAAGGGAATGTTAGCATACAAAGTGAATGTCTGCGAGGAATGAATATACATGCCTGAGCAAGGACTGCGGGTGGAGTATCATAGATGTAGATCTTGTTGTTATTATAAACTTCGGTGAGCGTTGTGTAAGCCAGCTGGCGTGAGTCGGGTGAGAAGACAAGTAAACGCGGAAACTGAAATGAGTCAAAGGAGGCGAGGAGCTGACGGGACTCGAAAGCCCAGAGCTTGATGGTGTCGTCATAAGCAGCACTGGCCAGGAGAGTATGGTCAAATGACAGTGCTAGGCCTTCGACAACGTAGGTGTGCCCCTTGAAGGGAGTTCCAACAGGCCTTAGTGTCGATGCGTCAAATTCGTAGATTGAGTAGTCATTGGCAGGGAAGTCGAATACAGCCAGTATGTTTTTGTTGTTGTTTGTCCAGAATATTGGCGTATATGTGTAATTTTCTCCCTTGAGTGTGACATCCAATGTCTGTGATCGGAGATCCCAGATTTCAAGGCACAACCTCGATTTGAGCGCAATTTTTTTGGAATCTGTGGAAATTCGAATTACCCGCACCCAATCCTCGCTCTGGAATGGACCGGCCACGAGTTTTCCGGTGTCCAGATTCCATACCCGCGTTGTGTAACCTTTTGACGCACTATTAGGAACGTCCATTAAATTGATTGACACAGCTGCCATCAACGTGTTGTCCATGGAGATATCAATGCAGGCGATCTCATCTGCATGTCCTTCGAATCTTTTCACAACCCCAGTCCCAACCTCACGAGCTTTCAGCGCAAACCTACGCAAACCTCCTCCACAAGTGACAATCCATCGACCATCCCTCGACATCACTGCGTGTACTTGCCCGTAAACATAGCGCGCTTCCACAATTTCCTTGCCCGCCTTCAGATCCCATTGCCGAACAATATTGTCCGAGGATGTGCTGATCATTCGCTGGCCATCTGAAAGATAGGATATAGATGTGATATAGCCTGCATGACCTTTCAAAGCTATGGATTGTTCCGGACTCGATTCTTGCGATGGAGGGAGAGAAGGTATGGCAGGTGACGTAGTTGTACTTTCGAGATTTTCTGTGGGACTTTTTGAGCGTGCAATGGTCTGTAAGGGAATGTTAGCACACAAAGTGAATGTCTGCGAGGAATGAATACACAGGCCTGAGCAAAGACTTCGGGTGGAATATCGTAGATGTAGATCTCGTGATTATCTTTGGTGTATGTTGTGTAAGCCAGCTGGCGTGAGTCGGGTGAGAGGACAAGAATATTGGAATATCGAACATCAAAGGAGGCAAGGAGCTGACGGGACTCGAAAGCCCAGAGCTTGATGCCGTCGTCCACAGCAGCACTGGCCAGGAGAGCGTGGTCAAATGACAGCTCCAGGCCGTTGACAACGCCGGTGTGCCCTTTGAAGGGAGTTCCAACAGGCCTTAGTGTCGATGCGTCAAATTCGTAGATTGAGCGGCCATCGACAGGCGCCCAGAGTGCAGTCAATATGTTTTTGTTGTTGTTTGTCCAGAATATTGGCGTAGATATGTGCTCTTCTTCAAGCTCGACATCCAATGTCTGTGATTGGAGATCCCAGATTTCAAGGCACGTGCTCGATCCGACCGCAAGCTTTTTGGAATCTGTGGAAATTCGAACGGAGTCTATCCAATCCTCCGAGTCGCTCTGGAATGGACCGGCCACAAGTTTTCCGGTGTCCAGATTCCATATACGCATTGTTGAACCGATTGACACACCTGCCACCAACATGTTGTCCATGGAGATATCAATGCACTTCAAGCCGATCCTAGATGCATATCCTTCCAGTATTTTCACAACCCCACTCCCAACCTCACGAACTTTGTGCGTCAAAAATCCAGAAGTGACAATCCATCGACCATCCCTCGACACCGCCATTGCGTATACGCCATCTTCATCAACATCGCGCGCTTCCACAATTTCCTTGCCCGCCTTCAGATCCCATTGCCGAACGATCTTGTCCGAGGATCCACTGATCATTTGCTGGCCATCTGAAAAATAGGACATAGATGTGATCCGTTGTGCATGACCTTTCAAAGTTATGGATGGTTCCAGAATCGATTTCACAGCGGCTATCTGTGTCGATGAGGAAGACATGGCTACGTCTCCGCGAGCGAAACCGTGAAGTAGTCAGGTACGAACAAGTTTTCCGACAGTGCAAAGGTGAGAGCTCGCAGTATCGATGTACGACAGTGATTTGAAGAATATGCCCCCTGCTGAAGCCAATTGTCAGTTCATCCGCACTGCAAGTCTAAATCAGAATTTGTTACCGAGAAGTCGGCAGCAAAGGCGTTGGAGAACAATGAAGCTTGGAATGTTAGAACGGCCTTGCGCACAGCCCTGATATGCCCTTTTCGCATGGCAGCTGTGCAACGCGCCTAAATCATTTTATTCATCGCATTTGTTTCTCCTCGCTTCTCGCCTCACTGCCATGAGTATCATTAGCGTGTCGAATCTCCTTGTCCCACCCCAACTTTATCGATGCTCGTTTGTCGATTTTGTTTTGGCTCGGCCACCTATCCCTTATTAAATTGCTCTGAGTACGCGCGGGCATCCCATCCAGTGTACAACCTTCTGAATATTTTGGTAACTTCTCAACCGCACGATGGCGAGTTTAAAGGTGAGCTGCATGTATATGATTCTTGACCACACGTCAGAAAGCAATCTTCATTGTGCCGTTGTCTTCTAGCGCTAGGCATCCAGTAGTCACCACGGAATCACTTGTACTGGGTTCCCCTGAGTAGTCGGGCCTATATTCAACGCGGATGAAGTCTTGAAGACTTCACTCCATCAACAACGCCCATCAGCAGAATTATCGGAGCTTCTGATCAGCGCGTCGGCTTAGAAATGGGAAATGAATGTATTATAGACAGCAATATCTTGAGTCAGTCAGCTAGAATCTGCATATGAGCTGTGTATAAGGTTGACGTGACACGATAAATGACCACGCAAAGTCTCCACTTACACCGTCGAAGAAATTCATCATTTGGGTCGATTTCAAGTTCCCACAAGGTAAAATCAAGAAACTACCGTCTCGTCTTTCGCCTGTGACACGCTTGTCGCAGAATTTGTCAACACGATCATCGACTGTGATTCTCCGGACTCTGATAATCCTACAACCAATGTTCCTCATCGTAACACAAGTACGTCAATACCACAAGAGAGACCATGGAATGAGCCTACATGAGTACTTAGATCTATTTATCTGGCTGTATTGTAAACAAATTTTGGGATGAATAATCAACGAGCGAGTAAAATTCATCCCTGATCGCTTCGTCAGCCCACTCCGCCGAGGGACGGCCCCAAGGATCACTAGACCAAAATTGCTCGATAAATGGCCAGTATTGCTCAGGGAGCTCAGGATAATGAGATTGAGAAGGCGTTTGTGACTCGGCTATGCAGAGTATGATGGCGGCATCTTTCGTGAGGTGATAATAGGGTATTTTGTTGGTGAAGACCTACGAGTAGCTTTTCATAATTAATGAGAGGCCGAAATTAACCCAGGCGTACCTGTAGCATGACACCACCGAATGAATACATGTCGCTCTGTTTGCTTGGTCGAACTTGAGAGTCATCCTCCCGCTCTATGAGCAGCTCAGGAGCCATCCATCGTATGTTTCCTTTGAGCGTGGACGTGTAGGAAGCCTGAGAGGCGCTTATGAACTCGGAGTACATCAAGGAAAGGCCAAAGTCAGCAATACACGCAGTGCCATCACCATGGATCAACACGTTAGGCTGGAGCTCATACTTCAATGAAATTGGAACAATATAGAAGTTCCGACTTACCCCATTGAAATCGCCGTGGATGACATTGTTAGCGTGGACTGTGAAGAGTAGTTGCATCTCTGTCCGGCAAGAAAAAAGTCTATGACATACGATAACGCAGACCGACTATGATATCCCCTAGCTAAGTTTTCCATCAATATGGTTGTGGGCTACACAATATGCATGGACTTACCAGTTGGAATCGTTGAACAAGAGTCAGAGTCGCACCTTGACGCCCCAAATAGGCCGTCAAGTTACCATTCTCCGCCCAAATACTGACTATCGCTGGAAGCGGCCCGAAGCCATACGCATAACCCCAAATACGGAGAATATTTGGATGGTTGAGCTTGGCGCATATCCTCAGTTCACGCATAATCCTCTACGAAGTGGCGCCCTTTGGTATAAGTGACGAACTCGATCTTTCGGTGAGACACTCGCCTGAGTCTTTTTAGTCTTCGCTGGCCCAAGTCGATCATCAGCGTACACCTGCAATGCTTTCACGGCGACCTGCAACATGATAAAATTTAGACAGTTGAACAGAGAAAAGACGGCGAACGAACTTTGATCGAGCTACGATCTTTGCACAAGGTGCATTTCCAGATCTCCGCAAATCCGCCACGAGCAACAGGATGGTCTCCATCTTTGATGATATATTTTGAGAGGTCTGGGAGCATTGCTCTGAGACCATCAGGCTCAACATTATCATAAAAGGCGTGGGAAGAGGATGGAAGGAACTCGAGGTCTGGGAGCATTGATTTGAGACCGTCAGGCTGAACATAAGTATCATAAAAGGGTGTAAGGGTGTGGGAAGAGGATGGAAGGAACTCGCGGGGGAGCCGTAAAGCCACTGTAGAAGAGGGAAATTGCGATGGAGGGGGAAAAGCTATGGCAGGCAATATCGTTGTGCTTTCGGGGTCTTCTGTGGGTCCTCTTAAGCGTGCAATAGTCTGTAAGGGATTGTTAGTACAGAATGTGAATGTTTGCGGGGGATGCATACACATGCCTGGGCGAGGACTTCTGGTGGTGTATCGCAGCTGCAGATGTTGTTATCATCCTCATAGTCGTGTAACGTTGAATAAGCCAGCTGGCGTGAGTTGGGTGAGAGGACAAGTAAATGCGCATTCTGAACGTCAAAAGAGGCGAGGAGCTGACGGGACTCGAAAGCCCAGAGCTTGATGGTGTCCTTATAAGCAGCACTGGCTAGGAGAGTATGGTCAAATGACAGTGCTAGGCCGGTGACATGCTTGGTGTGCCCTTCGAAGGGAGTACCAACAGTCTTTAGTGTCGATGCGTCAAATTCGTAGATTGAGGAGTCGGTGAATGCAGTCAAGATGTTTTTGTTGTTGTTTGTCCAGAATATTGGCACAGATGTGTATGTTCCAACATCGAGTGTGACATCCAATGTCTGTGATCGGACATCCCAGATTTCAAGGCACGACCCCAATCTGACCGCAAGCTTCTTTGAATCTGTAGAAAATCTAATTGCGCTGACCCAATCAGAACACTCGAATGGACCGGCCACGAGTTTTCCGGTGTCCAGATTCCATATCCGCGTTGTGTAATCTTCTGACGCACTTGCCATCAACGTGTTGTCCATAGAGATATCAATGCAGGTGATCCTCCTTGTGTGACCTTCGAATCTCTTCACTACCCCAGTCCCACAGGCTGTCAGCTCAGCATTACCATTAAAATCTCCTCCACCAGTGACAATCCATCGACCATCTCTCGACACCGCCACCACCTTTACACCTTCCTGGTAAACACCTCGCGCTTCCACAATTTCCTCGCCCGACTTCAGATTCCATTGCCGAGCGGTCTTGTCCTCAGATCCGCTGATCATTCGCAGGCCATCTGGAAAATAGGACATAGACCTGATCCAGTCTCCATGACCTTTTAAAGTTACAAATTTCAGAACACATTTCGTAGCAGCCATCTTTATCCACGTAGAAGCCATGGCTACGTCTCCACGAGCGAAACCGTGAAGTAGTCGGGTAGCTTATGTCACGCGGGTGCGAGACGATAAGCTATATCGGCCTAGGCTTACGACACCCGAAGGTTAATCGTAAGGATCGTCGTTAATTAGAAGGACAGAAGTCCGACTAGTTAACAGGGGCTTTGCTCGTCGACGAAGTCGATGAGTAAAGATCGAGACTATAGGCTTATCCGCAAAGAGCAGATAAGAAGATAGAATATAGACTGCTGGCGAGGCAGAAGGATCACTCTGGTGAGAGTAGGAGGTCAAGAACCAAGTAGATTCAAGTTAGGGAATATAGTACATGGTAGCGAGTTTATATAGAGGACAGGAAACGTATTAGTGGATGATAACTCGTACTACTGGGAGAGGCAATCGGTAAAGGGTAAGACCATAACAGGAAGGCACGTTCGGTCTAGGTAGAACGTGCTAGATAAGAAAATGAGTCAAAGATCGAAATAAGAAGTGAAATGCGCAGGGGCACGATCGTGCAGCTGCGGATCTAAGTATACGTCGCATGTGCGACTGCGCACCGAGTCAGAGATCATAAAAGGGAATAGGGCAAAGGGGATGCGTCATGCATCATAACATTGGTTACCGTCCGGACGGTAAGGGCAAGGGGACTGTCCGCAGGATCAGTCAGGTGGTGAAACGGAGCATGGGTATGCTTCGTCAGCGAAAGGATCCGGCCAAATGTACTGGCTTTGCTGAAGCGACAGGTAGAGGGCGAAAGGGAATGCGAGGATGACGAGGATGACAAGGGTAAGGTCGGGGTAAGGGTATGATGCGAGGGCTGATACGAGGAGGATTAGGAGAAAAATAGTAGGGGCCCAAGCGTCTAGATGTTCTTGTAACACTCCAAGTCTACAACGATCGCCGACAGTGATTTGAAGAATAGGCCCCCTGATAAAGCTCGATTCATCCGCACTGGAAGTCCAAATCAGAATTTGGTGTTACCGAGAAGTTAGCAGCAAAGACGTGGAGGAGCAATGTCGTCTTATATGTGAGAACAGCCTTGCGCACAGCCCCAACATTCCCTTTCCGCATGCCAGCTGTGCAATGCACCCAGATCATTCCATTCATCGCATTTGTTTCTCGTTGCATTTCCTCACAGCCATCACTAAAGTCACTGCCATTAGTATCATTAAAAGTGTCAACTCTCCTGCGAGTCGTCACACCCCAACTCTATCATTGCTTGTTTCTCAATTTCATTTTGGCTCGGTCACCTTTCCCTATTAAACTGCTCTGAGTACACGCAGGCATCCCATCCGGTGCACAACCTTCTTCGTAGCTTCTCATCCGGTGTCCATTTACAGATTTCAAGGTCAACATCTGGGTTGCACACAGCATCGTCGAGAGTGAGAACGCAAAGTGACACGCTGTCTATTCACAAAGACGAACGAAGGACAATACTGTTCATATTGTATTTTCAAACTCGCTGTTGTAAACACGATTGCTCATCGAAGAACAGACCGGAGGGGTGTCCTTGTCATGATAAATCTCACCACTTGTGAGTACTAGAGCCTGACACCCATCACCCTTATAACTCACAAGGCATACAGTGCGCGATCGAGGATGACACAGCAAGTTGGATAGCCATGGAGTATATCGAAGGCGAGGAAGTCTTTCAAGGATTACAGATCAACATCGAGGACAGCCATTTGCGTCGTAGAGTATGTCATTGCTGGTTGACTACTGATCCAGAGCATCGCAAATGGTGCAACGTGATGCTCATCAATGCGCTCACCTGATGCATTGTCCGCTTGATTGCTTGAAAGCGATATGAAGGATTTCTGACTTAGGTAGGTCCACAATCAGCAGCGCATTGCAACCCTTGAATAGCCCTAACGTTGATAATGATGGTTATTCGCTGGTTTTCGAGATATTCGACTCGCCCAAGAGTGCTTTCAGCAGAATTATAATTATATCACGATCATCTGTTCATCCGCACCCAACAACTGACACCGGCACACCGTCATCATCCTCAACAACCCGTTCTGCCCATAACCTGGCACCCGAAGTGCGCCACTTGGTCACACCGAACCACATGCTCCATCCCTCTCCTTTCACGCCGATACAAAATGCAGATCACGCAGGAGTTTCAGGCCATCCTCGAATGCACTGACGCTCTCTTGAAATGCAGAGATGACCTTTCAGGTGCTGCGACACCTTTGCTTGTGAGCAAAGCTTCTTACTCTCATTTCATTTATACCTTCCTTCAAGTTTCCAAGTTATAATGCACATGTAATGATCTGGACTACTTACTAACTATCGCAATATAGCACAGTTTAATTTGCGTAATGAGTGTCATCCTTTACCTTCAAATACTAGTACCGTGCACTGGAGCTGCCCCACAAGTGTGAATAACTCCTTGCAATACGGACAACGGGTAGTGTTTCGCAATGAAATCAAACTCAACGACAAGAACGTGTCACAAGAACGGTCTGGTAAAGCGACCCCCGATCAACAATCATTTCATACTGTTCTTTGCTACGTGTACAAGTATTTCGAACAACTTCATTCCATGCTTTGTCTCATATTAGGATAGTCTTCAAAGCCTTTCCCGCTGAAGCTTTCCTCAAGGTACGCACTGATCACACCACTCGATCGCGCAAGTGAAATTACATTTCCTCCTAGTCACGATTCGAGTCTTGACTTTTGTTGTATCTCCCACTGCGAGTTCAAGTTGCACAACCTGACAATGAAGCGTAGAGTAAATCTGACAATGTCAATGTAACGTTGAATCAGTTGGTTCAAGGAAACTGAGGAGGGCCCCTAACGTTCCTTCCTGAGTGTCGTCGAGTTGCAGTTAAATTCGACAGAACCTTGAAAAAGCTAGAGTTTCCGGTTCGAGTCTATATGCATAGAAAACGTACAGTGCAGGAAGCTTCGTAGGTATGAGGCAGAATATAAGCTTCCATCTCAATCTGCGTCACTGAAGTCCTGGACAATAGATGCGTCGCAGCACAAGATGCGAGCCAATACGCTGAAAACTGCAGTGGTTTCGTTTCGTTTGTGACTGATAACCAGAAGGATGGGTCTATTGACAGACGACAGCCTGCGCCGTATCAGCTGCATCTCGATATCCGATCTCGATGCAAATAGTTTGTCCAATTTGAATGGAGCCAGCGAGCACCAACAGCAACAGAAGTGATTCTCCAGCATGACTTTACTCAACGAATGGACGTGAGCTCAGGAATAAACCTAGATCTTGGAGCACTACCCCTTAAACTGCTCTTCATCGCACACAATCCGCGCTCCCACAAGTTCTCCCTGGTACATTATCAGTCAAAAACACGCTACCCATTGCGCAACCACTGTACGGACCATCAAAGTAGAATGGGTTGAGATGCCTAAAGTGAAGTCGGATGTCCACCCCGCAAGCTACTCATTGTAGGTTAATGGAGAATTGTTGAGGTTGAAGTTCGGATCACTGTCTCACAGCCTAGATGACATGGGCAAGGCGGCGCCGCATACCGAACAGCCAAATGACCGGGCTGCATGTTGGCTCACCATATTTACAAGAACAGAGCCGTAGACGTCTAGGACCGCATCCGATACCAGGCGCGTGTTTGCTTGTCGCAGAATCCGTGAACACAATAATCGACAATGATCCTACAACTGACGTTCTTCATCGTAGCACAAGCGTGTCAATATCACAAGAGAGATCATAGAATGAGCCTACATGAGTACCTAGATCTATTCATCTGGCTGTACTGTAAACAGATTTCTGAATGCGAGGCAGTCAAGAATCATTGAGATCTGGATAGCAAAGAAAATTCATTCCTGATCGCTTCGTCAGCTCCCTCCGCCGAGGGACGGCCCCAAGGATTACTAGACCAACATTGCTCGATAAATGGCCAGTATTGCCCAGGGAGCTCAGGATAACGATATCGAGAGGGCGTTTGCGACTTGGCTATGCAGAGTATGATGGCGGCACCGTTCGTGAGGTTATAATAGGGTAATCTGTTGGTGAGGACCTACGAGTAGAGCTTTTCATATTAATGAGAGGCCAAAGTTAGCCCACACATACCTGCAGCATGACACCGCCAAACGAATACATGTCGCTCTGCTCGCTTGGTCGAACTTGAGAGCCATCCTCCCGCTCTACGAGTAGCTCAGGAGCCATCCATCGCATGTTTCCTTTGAGCGTGGACGTCCAGGATGCCTGGGAGGCGCTTATAAACTCGGAGTACATCAAGGAAAGGCCAAAGTCAGCAATACACGCAGTGCCATCACCATGGATCAACACGTTAGGCTGAAACTCGCTGTTTCAATAAAATTGGAACGATCGAGAAGATTGAACTTACCCCATTAAAGTCGCCATGGATGACATTGTTGGCGTGAACTGTGAAGAGTAGTTACAGCTCGGTCCGCACAGAGAAAAGTCTATGACATACGATATCGCAGACCAGCTATGATATCCGTTAGCTAAGATTTTCATCAGTTGGGTTACAGGGATTGAATATGGATGAAGAGAGACTTACCAGTTGGAATCGCCGAACGAGAGTCAGAGTCGCACCTTGACGCTCCAAATAGACTGTCAAGTTGCCATTCTCCGCCCAAAGACTGACTATTGCTGGAAATGGACCGAAGCCATGGGTATAACCATAGATGCGTAGGATATTTGGATGATCGAGGTTGGTGCATATCCTGAATTCACGCATGATCCTCTACGAAGTGGCGCCCTGTGGTGTAAGTGAGGAACATAATCTTTTGGTGAGACACTCGCCTGGATCTTTTTTGCCTTGGCTGGTCCAAGTTGATCATCGACGTACACCTGCAATGTTTTCACGGCGATCTGCAAGATGATAAAATTTAGACAGGTGGACAGACAAAAGATGGTAAACGAACTTTGACGGGGCTAGGATTGATGTAAAAGGTGCATTTCCAGATCTCGCCAAACCCGCCACGAGCAGCAGGGTAGTCTCCATCCTTGAAGATATATTCTGAGAGGTCTTGGAACATTGCATTGAGGTCGTCAGGCTCAATATTATGAGCAGAAAAGACTGTATGGGCGTGGGAAGAGGATGGAAGGAACTCGCAGGGTATTGGTGAAGCGACTGTAGAAGAGGGTATTTGCGATGGATGGGGAAAAGCTATGGCAGGCAACATAGTTGTGCTTTGGAGATCTTTTGTGGGTCCTTTTGAGCGTGCAATGGTCTGTAAGGGAATGTTAGCCCACAAAGTGAATGTCTGCGAGGAATTAATACACAGGCCTGAGCAAGGACTTCGGGTGAAATATCACAGATGTAGATCTTGCAATCATATGCTGCATAAGCCAGCTGGCGTGAGTCAGGTGAGAGGACAAGTAAATGTGCATTCTGAACGTCAAAAGAGGCGAGGAGCTGACAGGACTCGGAAGCCCAAAGCTTGATGGTGTAGTCATGAGCAGCGCTGGCCAGGAGAGTATGGTCAAATGACAGTGCCAGACTGCGGATATAGTTGGTGTGCCCTTTGAAGGGAGTACCAACAGTCTTTAGTGTCAATGCGTCAAATTCGTAGATTGAGGAGTCGGTGAATGCAGTCAAAATATTTTTGTTGTTGTTTGTCCAGAATATTGGCGTAGATGTGTATGTTCCAACATTGAGTGTGACATCCAATGTCTGTGATGGGACATCCCAGATTTCAAGGTACGGCCCCGATCTAACCGCAAGCTTCTTTGAATCTGTGGAAATTTGAATTATGTCCACGCAATACTCGCTCTTGAATGGACCGGCCACGAGTTTTCCGGTGTCCAGATTCCATATCCGTGTTGTGTCATCCCATGACACACTTGCCATCAATGTGTTGTCCTCGGAGATATCAATGCATCTGATAGTGCTTGTGTGCCCTTTGAATCTTTTCATCACCCCAGTCCCAACCTCACAGGCTGTCAGCTCGGCACGATTCGACCATCCACCACCTGTGACAATCCATCGACCATCCCTTGACACCGCCACTGCGTGTACCTGTTCCTTGTAAACACCTCGCACTTCCTCAATTTCCTTGCCCGCGTTCAGATCCCATTGCCAAGTGGTCTTGTCCTCAGATCTGCTGATCATTCGCTGGCCATCTGGAAAATAGGATATAGATCTGATCATTTCTGCATGACCCTCCAAAGTTATGGATGGTTCCAGAATCGATCTCACAGCGGCTATCTGTGTCGATGAGGAAGCCATGGCTATGTCTCCGCGAGCGAAACCGTGAAGTAGTCGGGTACGAGCAAGTTTTTTGACAGTGCAAAGGTCAGGCTCCTGGTATCAATGTACTCCGAGTCTACAACGATCGCTGACAGTGATTTGAAGATTATGCCCCCTGCTGAAGTTAATTGTCAGTTCATTCGCATTGGAAGTCTAAATACGAATTTGGTGTTACCGAGAGGTTAGCAGCAAAGACGTTGGAGAGCAATAAAGTCTTGAATGTGAGAACGGCCTCAGTGCACACAGCCCTGACACGCCTTTTCCGCATGCCAGCTGTGCAAGCGCCTAAATCATTCCATTCATCACATTGGTTTATCTTCCCTTCTCGCCTCACAGCCTAAAGTCACTGCCATTAGCATCATCAGCGCGTCAAATCTCCTCGTCTCACCCCAACTTTATCGTCGTTCATTTGTCGATTTCGTTTTGGCTTGGCCACCTATTCCTATTAGATTGCTCTGAGGACGCGCAGGCATCCCATCCAGTGCACAACCTTCTTCGTAACTTCTCAACCGGTGTCCATCTACAGATTTCAAGGTCGACATCTGGGTTGCACACGGTCAGTCGTACACAGCATTGTCGAGAGTGAGAACCCAAAGTGACACGCTGTCTATCCACAGAGACGAACGAAGGTCAAAATTGTTCATATTGTATTTTCAAACTTGCTACTACAAACACAATTGCTCATCGAAGAACAGACAGAAGAGGTGTCCTTGTCATGATAAATCTCGTCACTTATAAGTACTAGAGCCTGATGCCCATCACCCTTATCACTCACAAGGCATATAGTGCACGATCGAGGATGAAACGGCAAGTTGGATACCCATGGAGTATATCGAAGGCGAGGAACAGCCACTCGCCTCGTAGAGTTTGTCATTGTTGGTTGAACACTGACCCAGAGCATCGCAAATGGTGTAATGTAATGCTCATCGATGCGCTCACCTGATGAATCGTCAGTTTGATTGATTGGGAGCGATATGAGGGATTTCTGACTCAGGTCCCCCAATCAGCAGCGCGCTGCAACCTGTGAGTGGCCCTAGCGTTGATAATCATGCTCATTTTTGATATTCGACTCATTCAAGAATCCTTTAAACAGAATTGGATCATCCGTGCGGGAAGTTTATATAAGGTTTCAAATTCCTTGTCGTCTATAATAGGCTCCTCGACGTTCAATACCGGTGACAAAAGACTGTCTGCCTTGACCCCAACTCAAGCACCGAGTACCGAGTACCTTCATTGAATATATGCAAAGCAGGTCCTTGATTTTCATTTTCATTACTAAAACGATAAAGTTGAAGTTCGAGTCCCTGTTGAACAGCCCAGATGACATGGGCAAGACGGTGCCCCCCCCCCCCCCCCCCCCCCATACCGAACAACCAAATGACTGGGACGCAAGTAGGGTCACCACAATTACTAGAACAGAGTCGTAGACAGTATACGGGCGCCAAGAGGCTTGGCACAGGCCTCGTCGCTCTACAACCAGAGTTTCATCCTCTTTAGCACGAAGATAGTGCATGGCATTTAAGAATAATCATGAGCCAACCGAGGTTAACGCAGCGCCTGGCACATAATAACCGGGGTGAGAGCATTGATAAAAGAACTAGCGTGAAACTCACTTGGTCTCTCGACAGCCCACGTACAGGGACTATTGGTTCTAGGCATTCCAAAACAACTCGACGTAACGCTAACAACTTAAAGGATGGAAGCACATTGATGCCTTTCGGAACAATGCAAGTTAAAATTATTGCGGGTCGTTTGTGACTATGGATGAGATGAGTACTGCTAGTAGTGCAAGAACGCATTCAGGTAAATGGCTGGTGACAAAAGACTGCTGGCTGCCCCGACTCCAACCCGACTCAAGTACCTCGTACTGAGTACCTTCATCGTCATTTTCATCACTAAAAACGATAGAAGCATATCTTACGACGCACGATCAACGTAACGGTAACGCACCCTCAAGGACTCATCCGATACCAGGCGCGTGTTTTAGCAGCTCGTAGAGTCTGTCCATGAAGGGGAAATACAGGGTTCCGGACCTCCGGTTCAGCCTGGACCGCAGCCTGTCTTGTTCCATGCTGTCAGCCCGAGGGACACACTAGAATACCATATGTATCCGTTCGTATCTAAGTATATCGCACCTTGGATAAATTCGCTTGGCCGTGGTGGAAATTCATCGTTTGAACTTTGAACAGTTCGCTACCGAGGCTATTACATAATACACGGTAGCGAATGGCTGCTTAGTAAGGACCGGCAAGTAAAAAATATTCTGATATTGAACTTTACTCATATCACTAGTAGTAGTGCGTCCGAATATGTAGACAATCGTACAAGATGGTAAAACACGATGAGAGAGAAAATGAAGTGCGCATGATATAATGATAATAACCCTACAATGCAGATAGATTTTGGGTAATGATAGCAGATCCAATAAGATACATTTAAAATGCTGCATGAGTTGTGCAGGAGCGTCCAATGCCGCTAAATAATATCAATGCTGAACAGAGTTCATCATGAAAGGTATTACCGCTCAGGGACGAGAGTCAACCCGGTGCCTATCTTGTCCGGCGATCCAGGATCCGCAGCGATGAACACGCCGTCTGGATCAAACTGTGGCTCAGGATGCGATGAAACATCCGAATCAGGGCTGTCACGCCCACGATTTGACATGGGAGAAGGCGAAGCGGTGACAACGCGATCAAAAAATGTGGAATATGGGTTGTCGATAGGTGACAGGAAATCTTGTTGTAGTGCGGGAGACGGACAGTCGTCTTGAGCCGTCATGTGTGTTGGTGTAGATGTCACGTTCTCGGCAAAAAAGGTGTACACGTAGGATTGTGTAGGCTGCAGAGGTGATGAGTGCGCATGCCAATACCTAGGACCTTCAGGAGTCAGAGGGCCCGAAGGGTGATGTCGAGAAGCAAAGAGACCCTCCGCTGCAGCCTGGCATGGTTTATACCTAGACCCTAACGGATTTCCGCTTGGAATGCAGTCAGATGTATTGTAAGTCGTGCGCAAAAAGTGAGGCTCACCAAATAGCACACCCAACTCCTTCACGTAGACATCCGCATGCGCTGCGAACCATTCGGATAACTGCAGCGCGCTCAAAGTATGATGGGTCCAATGGAACGACAGCAGATGTTGCATCGTTCCTAGCTATCCACACACCAGAGTTACCCCGGCGCGAAGCTCGCATATGGACGACGGCTCCACATCCATTGGTTTGCCTTCTGAGTGACTGATAGCCGCTCGGAGGCGGTGAAGGTGGGTATGCCGGAAGTGGCGACAGAACATAGGTCGAGGGCCGGTTTATACATGGTTGCTCGTCCTCCCCGCCACATAATAATGTATGGCAGTATGGGTCTGGGCCTACTGCAGCAACTGAGTCCGTCTGCGGCGACAGCGGCGCATCGTAGCTTTGCTCCCAGTTCTGGCTTGACTCTTCGTCATCGCTAGGAGATTCAATCCATGATGGTGACCTTTCCACCCTCACTACTGGCGGAGTTACACGTCCAGCTTCTGCGCGCTGGGCGTTGACGAGATTATGATCAAGTCGCATTGCGCCTCTTCTCCGCAATCTGGATGCTTCGCCGCTGCGAACAAGATCTGAGAGGACGATAGAATCGTCAACATCTGTAGGTTCCAAGTTTTCTGAAGATTCCACATCATTGATTTGTGGTTCTCGCCTGTAAAGCTGAGGCATGACGAAAGATTCAGAATCGGAGGTGATATGATGTGTCGTCTCGATCCAAGGAGCATACGCGGTTACGTCAGCTATTAATAACATATCAACCCCCTACAGGGGGGTCACAATCTACTATGGAAAACATTTCTCAAAATCACCAGGCACCATTGTTTCTAGCGTAACTTTGGCTCTCTACGAATGCTTCTAGCTCACACAATCCATCGCCTGTACCGCAGAACGCCAAGGGTTGGATGGCATCGTTGACGAGAATCCGAATGAAATCTCTTGGTACCCCCGCTTCGAAACACTGCACCTTTTCCGTGATCATCCGCCCGGAGAAAGGCACAAGACGAGAAACTACCCAATTCCATTGCGGGCCAACCTTTGTAGGGTTAGGAGGGTGCATTTGGGGGAACAGTCCAAGTGCACCATAGATGGCAACCATCTCATTGTCGTGAGAGAAGTCAACGTAGACCGTTTTGTCGAGTGGGAACGTGATCGGTGATGAGTCAAGAGTCGAGTTGGTTTGCGTGCGATCTTCGACAGGTCTCCCCCTGAGACGCGCGAGAAGTTCGTTCACGTAGCCGACACCTTGCACACGACCCAGAGGATTTCCATACCTTGTCGCGGTTGTGGTGTGAGCATCAAAATGATTTGTTGATGCATTACTCACCCTGTGTCGTAATATTTCAGCAAGTCTTGATAATAGTCATAGGCTCGGAATTCCTTCAGAGAGAAGAGATCACAAAATTGGCTTTCTTTCTCCTCAAACACAGTCTCGAATGCGCATAACGACATTAGCCCGGGAATGTCCTCGCTAAGAATCTCAGCCCCGACAGCAGCTGTATTGAGGCGCTGCACGATTGAAGCTGAGAACACATCTCGCCACATGTTCGCTTCATCGTGTGATGCTTGTGAGTTGGGACACATGTGGTCCTGCAAGGTATTGTTCGACTAGAGGAAAGACCATAGATGAGTAATCCGCAAATAAAGTTTGATTAGTATCCATCTTACTGTCTCTGTTTCGGGTATTATGACCGAGACTGATGGATGATAGAGCTGTCCACTTGCATCGGCAAAGCCTGAAATTGCAATTTTCCAGAAAAAGTTTCACACTTCAACTGTATGCTTACCTTCAGTCCAATTGACAGCAGATTTTACCACGCGATCTCCTCCAGACGCTCTGACAAAGGGTAACATGTGATCATTCACAAGATGCTCGTATCGATGGTATATTTCTGCACCAGATTGAAATGACCTAAACACGATTCTTAAGCATCGACATTGATTGCAAGTTTGCAATGATAGTCCTACTGCGTGGCGCCAAAGGGTACAAGATCGGCTTTACCAAGGCGCCATTGGTATGAACGAAGAAAGTCCAAGTTCATGTCGGTATACTCCGAGGCATTCAACAACTTCTGCAAACTTGCTTTGATTGTTTTAGAGGCGCCGCTGGTCGGATAACGTGCGCCATGGCGCTGAAGCTGTTGATGCCTTAAGCGAAGAACTGGTGATCACTGACGACCAGGGTCTACTTACGATGTTGACCTGGAGCGATACGAGTAGTGGTTATCAAAGACTAGAGTCATCTGTGACAGTTATACTTGCCTGCGTTATACTGCATCCGTCGGGAGGCAGGTTGTACTCTTCGACAGCATAGTATGGAGAGTACGGCCCCCAAAATCGTTGTGACTCGGTGAAAAGAATAGACGGACTGTCCAAGCCTCCCGATACAAGTCGCGGAATAAGTTTGAAATAATCACGTCGGAATAGCAACACCGTTATCAAGAGTGCGAGCGAGATTGAAATTGCTTTCCTGATTAGAGAAGAACCAGAGGAATGATATTCTAGACCAGAGTCATCATAGGCAGCGGGCTTGCCAGAACTAGACAACGGAAGGACGAGCGGGTACTCAGCTTTTTTGACCATGATAGCTCATCGGAAGCCTTCAACCCAGTGGATTATTTATATATACAAACTAATGCGAAGAGAGTCACGCACGTTGTACTTGACACCATGCATGTGGACTATATTTAGCTATCATACTCGGTCAGTACTTATGATTACATAATAAAATATGGGAGACGAGTTGTGATTTGCCATAATAAGCTATTATGGAACCACAACGAACATCCCTGAAACTACCCCTCCGGCGCATAAAAGTCCGGGGCGCACTGCGGCATTAGCCATACTCGCGCTCGGAGACGAGTTGTGATAAGCATTATGTAAGGAGAACCGGAACCGCATCGGTACCTCCACTTTACCCAGAATCAGGCCATCCAACTGTGAGCCATCCTCCAAATTAGCATCGTTTGAAAAAGTTTAGCCCGTGATGGCCTAGCTAGTGACTCCTACCAACCAGTCCACTGATCAATGGAAGGATTGCATTTGCCATTCCTCGATCTGCTCGCATCCTGAGAATAATTTTCTGTCCGTGTTCCTCATAATCAAGCTGGTTAGCACTACTAACGTTCCCAGATCTCATCCCCCTTTATAAAGTTAGGAGCTAGGCCAGATAAACTCATTGCTTTTTGTTTAGTTTTGGAGCGAAATCCCACAACTCCCCGCCTACCTCGATTCTTATCTCTGCGTTGACACGATGACTAGCAGGCCTTGTGCTGCTCACTCGCTTGGTGACGCAGCACTTGGTGGCCCAGTGATGATGCCGGGGTCCACTCTTAGCGCGATTGACAGTACGAAAACTAGAGTGAGTGTTACCATGTTGAACTACCAATGCATACTAGCATACGCCCCATTTTTTGCACATCAGGACTCAAGCGTCCCAAACAACCCTTCCGAACGCCACAGCGTTATCACTGATAGCGGACCGGAAGCTATAGATTGGGAGATAGGTACATTCACGACTGTCGGACGTGTAGTCGCGGCTTTCAATACCTTGTGCGTTGGCGCGGATATGGATCCGAAGTGGAACTCTGGCTACCCACTAGTCATGACGTCAAAGACTGCCCTGCACTACAAGAACACAACTTGTGTCCAGACTTCGGAGGATGGAATGGTGTACACGTTGGTTTACGACATTACATCACGTGGCGCGTCGTGTATTATCTGCCCCTATGATCGCATTGCTCATCCTTGGCTCGTCCAACGGTTTTGTCTCGTTAGTCTTCGCCTGATTTGTTGTAGTGTTTCCCGCCGTTTTTCGGAAGTTTTCCAATATATAATGTATTTTCCCCCTTCTTTCTACGATTACTGTCTCTTCCTAACATACCCAACTGGAACCCCCCATCACTGTCAAATAATATCATTTCCTCCACCGTTTCCCTCCTCCAAGTGGTCCAAGATGCGGTTCCTAAACGCCCTTGCATCATCACTATGTTTTTCCTCGTTTACATACGCTTCCCCTTATCGTCCAGACCTCACATCCTACAATCTCAATGTAAACCAATCCGCCCGGTCCCCTACAGATTATTCAACTACAAGATCAAACACCAGTTATACCGCATCTCCGCAGAACTGGCGTTCAATCCCAATATACACCGTCCTTACGGACAAGTTTGCTGATGGTGACCCTTCAAATAATCAGTTCTTTAACTCCCCATACGAATGGGATTGGAGAGAAACCCAGCTTCGTTTCGGCGGTGACATCAAAGGTCTCACCTCAAAACTGGACTATATCCAAGGTATGGGTATCAAGGCCATATATATCTCAGGTACAATATTCTTGAACATGATATGGCAAGCTGATAGTATGTCCTTACCTAAATCGCATTTACAAGTCAAACATGTTCACTTCCTTTAGGTTATTCTCCTCTCGACTTCTCCGTATTGGATCCTCATTGGGGTACTATTGATGACTGGGTAAAATTCGTCGACATCGTACACGCACGTGGCATGTATGTCATGTTAGATTTTACAGTCGCAACCATGTCCGACCTTCTAGGCTTTGAAGGGTTTGTTCACTCTATCCACTGACCACAATCACTTACTCACACCCACCAGTTATCTCAATGTCAATGCCCCATTCAATCTCGATGAATATCCTACAATCTACAAAAACCCAAACCATCTCCCCTGGGGTTTTGAGCAGTATGTTGATTTTTCCGTAAGTGATTATGTTCGTTCGCCTCGTTCCGGAACCTCATTTTACTAACTTTTTTCCTCAGGTCATCAATGACCGTAACACCTCTTGCCAACTTCCCGTCTTTTGGAAAGATGATGGAACAATTCAGACTGTGACGGGTTATGATGGTTGTTACGAGTCCGATTTTGATCAATATGGTGACATGGAAGGCTTTGGTGTTCACCCTGACTGGCAGCGTCAGCTTTCTAAATTTGCATCCGTACAAGACCGTCTCCGCGAATGGAAACCTTCCGTTATGGACAAACTCACTACCTTTTCTTGCATGACCATCACAGCCCTTGATATCGACGCCATTCGAATCGACAAGTCCATACAGCTCACTGTCGACGGCATGACCGCTTGGGCATCTGCAACTCGTGCTTGTGCCGCTAATCTTGGAAAGAAGAACTTTTATATTACTGGTGAAGTCACTAGCGGTGACACCTTTGGGTCCTTATACATGTCAGTCGCTAATTCACTTGTCACTAACATCAATTGATCGTCTTTACAGGGGACGTGGCCGTACCCCGACTATGCTGCCCCCTGGATTCCTTCAGGCAGCCAACTTGACAGAATCTGAAAACCAATATTTCCTGCGCCCACAGTCGTCAAATGGTCTCGATGGCTACGCGTTCCATTACCCAATATATCGCTCCCTCACCCGTTTCCTCGGAATGGACGGAAACTTGGCTGTCCCGTATGATCTCAACACCAATTTTATCACCGCTTGGAATCAGATGTTCATGAACAACGACTTCTTGAATCCAAACACTGGCCTCATCGACCCGAAGCATTTATTCGGAGCAAGCAATTTCGATGTTTTCCGCTGGCCCAGTTTGGTGAATGGCACATTGAGATCCGCATTGGCATCTTATATCACGCAGCTGGTTATGCCAGGGGTTCCATTGGTAGGAGCTACACTCGACCGTTTGTTGCAGTACTTACCTTTACAGATCTACTATGGCGAAGAGCAGAATTTCTATCTGTACGACTCCACAGCTTCAAACAGTCTCTTCGGGTGGGTCACTAACGCCTTCAAGTGATTACTTTTCTCACAGTGCTACCTTCAGCCGTCAAGCAATGATGAGCAACAAGGCTTGGCAGCGTCACGGATGCTATAGACTTGGATCCACCCAATACTTCAACATGCCGCTTGAGTCCGCCTTAGTGGGATGTGACGACGATTGGAACTCGCTCGATCATTTTGACCCCACGACGGACATGCATCGTCTCCTGAAACATTTCTTGTACCTCCGAACCACCTACAACGTCCTCCAGGATGGCTTGGACCTTGTACAGCATGGAAACTGGACCTACTTCGTCGAGTTCCCAGGTTCGAACAACGTCGCAACCGAAATGGGCCTCTGGTCCGTATCACGTGCAGGTATCCCGAACGTACAAAACTTGACGGGGGCGCACACCGATCAGGTCTGGCTATTGTACTCCAATCAGAATAACTCGCAGACATTTTCGTATGATTGCAGCGGTCCGCTGTGGATATCATCGCCCTATGTAGGTGGGACGATGGTGAGGAACTTGCTTTCTCCATACGAGAACTATACGCTCGTGGACTCGGGATTGTCGTATTATAATGATGGAAGGGGACCGTGGTATGGATGTCTCCAGACGGTGGACATGGATACGTTCGGCTTCAAGGCTTTGGTCCCTATCAGCGAGTGGATCCCTGCCCCTCCTATGCTCACTAAGTTCCTGCCTGGGCATGACGCGCGCATCAAAGTCATGCGGGGGGAGCCAAACGCCACGATTGTGAACCTCGTGCTGGAGTTCAATGCGGTAATGTCGTGTGATAGCGTCACGCAGAGTTTATCGTTCAACATGTCGTCTTCTGGCATCGGTGGGCAGCCTATGCTCGACCTGACTTCTGTGGTGTGCAGTACTGTCACAAATCCTACCATGTCGCCCATTGTGGGAACTCCGTACTCGCAGTGGTCGTGGTCTGGTACACTGACCGATGTTCCTGATGGAATTTTGGAGATTATTGTTAATAATCCAACATCGTTCGACGGGACGCTTTCTACTGGGGTATATTTGTTTTTCTGTACTCTGTCGAGTTTTCTCATGGCTTATAGAACATAGACCATCTGCTACTGCGCAAGGGCGAATCCAACAATATCATGGTGTTTCCCGAGTCTGATTATGATAACACAGACTTCAACTACACTGAAGGCCAGTATACTTTCACGCATCGTGCCTATGGGGCGGATATGTTCAGGTACTCAGGTGACTTCGCACTGAATTGGTCTAATTGGACGAGCTGGGAAAATGTTACGACCATACCCGCTGACGTTCTTAGCAATTCTGATACTTTCTGGACGGGACAACATCTCATAGTACAATGTGAGGCTCGTAGTGCTGCTGCCTTTTTCCATTCTCAATATTGCGGTAGATTGGAGTGGTGTCGCGACTACCTCAAGCGTCGTCGTGCACGCCGATCTGGACTACGAGCAGCAGCGTCGCGTTCCCCAGTTCCTCGCTCGAGGTCCTTTCAACAACTGGGGTCATGACCAGGGTATTTCCAATTCCATGAACCTAGTCAGTGATGGCATTTGGGAGCTCGAAATCATGGCTGCGTGGCCAACATACCTGCAACTCAACGTGTTTGGGTACGATGACTACTACTATGGCGACATCGACGGGGACGGCATTATGGATCGACTACCACCGAACAATATTGCGCCCAACTACCTGAAGTTGTCAGCGCCCCCTTATCCTGCGCTCGCATGGGCACTTGTCGTTGATGATGCCACGTTGGCGTGGACCCTTGAGCCCCGCGGCCAGGCTTCTGTCAGCGCTATCATGTACGGGCTTCTGTGCTCTCTCTCCCTCATTACAGGAGTTCTTGCAGTCGTCGTTTTCATGTACTCTTTCTACGGCATCCACCATAACCGGTACGGTGTGCAGACGAAGTCGGGTGCAAGCAAGCGTTTCCCTATCATCGGACCACTCAACAAGTCGACCACAGACTTCAAGGGGAGCGTGACTCCCATCACGGAGAACTTGAAGATCTTTGGGCGCAAGTCGAATGCGGAGATCATAGGATGGCCCGAGGACAAGAACAAGCGGCGCCAAGTCCTCATCGCGACGCTGGAGTATGAGATCTTTGACTGGAAGCTCAAAGTCAAGATCGGAGGTCTCGGCGTGATGTCATCGCTTATGGGAAAAGCTATGACGGACGTTGACTTGATCTGGGTCGTTCCAAAAGTCAAGGACCTGGAATATCCCACTGGTGAACCTGCGGAGCCTATCAAGGTTATCATCTTCAATGAGCCTTACCTTATCGAAGTGGAGACGCACGTGTCAGACAATATCACCTACGTTATCCTCGACAGCCCCGTCTTCCGTGCACAGACCAAATCAGACCCGTACCCAGCCCGCATGGATGATCTCAGTTCCGCCATCTTTTACTCTACATGGAACCAAGCCATCGCAGCCACCGTCCGCCGATTCCCCGTGATCGACATATACCACATCAACGACTACCACGGCGCGCTTGCTCCAATTTACCTCCTGCCCAAAGTAGTACCCGTCTGTCTCTCGCTGCACAATGCCGAGTTCCAGGGTTTATGGCCGCTTCGAACAAAAGAAGAGACGAAAGAGGTCTGCTCCGCGTTCAACATCAGCAAAGAGCATTGTACGAAATACGTCCAGTTCGGAAACACGTTTAACCTGCTTCACGCTGCTGCATCGTTTATCAGCGTTCATCAAAAGAGCATCGGTGTCGCTGGAGTGTCGGACAAGTATGGAAAGCGCAGTTGGGTGCGGTATCCTGCTCTGTGGACCCTCAAGCATGTTGATTCGCTGCCTAATCCTGATCCTACGGATATTGCGGCTTTGGATGAGAACCCGGTGGCTATGCGTGAAGTGCAGATCGATCAAGCTGCTGAGGCGCAGCGTCCGGAGATGAAGAGGCAGGCTCAGGAATGGGCAAATATCAAGCAGGATCCCAACTCTGATCTGTTTGTGTTCGTCGGTCGATGGTCGAAGCAGAAAGGTGTTGACCTGATTGCGGATGTCATGCCATCGCTGTGAATGCGTTTTTAGATCTTGTTAGACTCAGCTCTGATGAGACTTTCGCAGCCTTGAGAAACGCCCTTCGATACAGTTGATTTGCATCGGACCTGTTGTTGATCTTTATGGTCGGTTTGCTGCGGAGAAACTTACTCGGTTGATGGAGATGTACCCTGATCGTGTTTACTCGAAACTAACATTTACTGCGTTACCGCCTTATCTGTTCAGTGGTGCTGATTTTGTTCTGATCCCTTCCCGTGACGAACCATTTGGATTGGTCGCTGTCGAATTCGGGAGGAAAGGTGCCCTTGGTGTTGGTAGTCGACTCGGTGGACTTGGGTTGATGCCTGGATGGGTGAGCGCTCAAGGTCGTCTTCTTTGGGCATGATCTAACGAGATTCCTGGTAGTGGTTCCCTGTGGAATCTACATCGACGTCCCATATGCTGTCTCAGCTGTCGAAGACGATCAAGTTGGCGTTAAAATCCACAGAAGAAGAAAGAGCCATGCTTCGTGCTCGGTCAGCTGTCCAGCGTTTCCCAGTCGTCGAATGGCGTCAGCGGATGGAAGATATGCACCGAAGGAGTATAAATGCGAGCCGAAAGCTAGCTGGTTCAAATGCTTGGCGGAAGGCGGACAGCAAGACTGAGCCGTCTCAGCATGCGGTTCCGGAAGTAGAACATTGGAACCCACTTAATCAAGGACTGCTTGCTCGACCTAAACCAGCTGCCCAGAGCGCCATGTTGTCCCAGAGACTGGTGCCTAGTTCCCCTGGAAACCAGGTCTTAACGCCCCACAATGAGAGCTTTCTATCGTCATCGCCTTGTTTGAACATCAACCGCGATTCTTCATACACATCGGATACTTCAAGTTCTGACAAGGAGCACTCGCGGCATAGTTTCGCGACTAGTAGTCGGTCTGGGTACAGAGACCTTTTGGAGAAAGTGAACGAGACGATTGCACAAAATCATCGACATGCGTCAGATCCTTTTTTGAGTCCAACGACGCCCTCACATTTTCGGGTGGAGTCCATTGGCAATATCGTGGGAAACAATATAAACTCACCGCTGAACAAGGCTTTTGCGACGGTGCGTATCTCGAGAATTTTGGTGACCACTATCTTATCTCATTCGCTATTTAGTTCACGGATTCCGATGGCAGCGTTGTCTCGGAGTTCATGCAAAAGCTACAAGCGTTAAACTCGAATAACTCCAAGGGTGAACTCTCTATCGAGAAGTACCTCGTCAAGTCTGAGGAGGCTTTCTTCGAACGTGTGAGACGAGACAAGCTGTCTAGTGCAGCCAGTTACATTTCTTGGCACCCAGAGTCTATCTGGAGCATATCGGCTTCAAAAATTGGAAGCTGGCCGTTGTATACTATCATTATTGCTCTCGGCCAGGTAAGCTCTTCGATTCTTGATCCTCCGAGTCATCCATGAGTTCACGTTTGTTTTCAAGATACTCGCTGCAAATAGCTACCAGATGACTTTGCTCACTGGACGAAACTACCAGGACAACATCCAGCTATATGTTCTCAGCACTGTGTTTTTGGCTTCATCTTTCGTTTGGTATACGATGCTTCGCTTGAAGCCTTCTGTCTACGTTCTTTCTGCTCCCTGGCTCTTCTATGGCATAGCATTCTTTTTGATTGGCGTTCCCTCGTTGTCATCGAAACTTCAAGGGACTCATACCATCTTATCGGACATTGCCACTTGGTCATATGCGGTCGCTTCTGCTGCTGCTTTCATCTTTTTCGGCTTGAACTTTGGAGAGGAGGCGGTACCTCATTTTAAGGTTCTTTTGTATGCAGCTGATTTTTGTTATTTAGGGTGCCGCCACTGAAGTCTGGATACTACGCGCTTGCATTGTACAAGGTTCTCAACAAATTTGGGTAGCTGCACTGTGGTACTGGGGTAGCAAACTGAATACCGCGACGCCTGGGTCCGTTACGCCTTGGTGGATTATCTTTATTTTGTGGCCACTTTCAATAATGTCGTTTGCATTTGCATACTTGATGTTGTACGGACTGCCAGGTAAGTCTTATCTGAGTTCTCAGGCAGGATAATGATATCAACTACAAAACAGAGTACTACCGACAAACTCCTCCGAAACTCTCAAACTTCCTCGAAACTCTCTTCCGAAGGAAGCTAGTACTTTGGTTAGACTTTTCTTGCTCGGAGCAAAGTCGATGACGCTGATACTCCACACACAAGGTTCATCGCATCTGAAATCCTACGTGATTATTGGCTCAGCGGTGTATGTTAGGCCCCGTGCTTTGATACCTTTATTTTCTAACCTTATTGCAGCCCTACGGTCGTAACTGGAGTTTCCTGTGGAGTGTTCCGATCCCCAAGTGGGCGATCATGCTTCTCGTCATCTTTTTCTTCGTCGGTGTCTGGGCTCTCATGCTCTATATTCTCAGGTCCTTGAGTAAGACGCATACTTGGTTGTTGCCCGTCTTCGCTATCGGCCTTGGTGCTCCAAGATGGTGTCAGGTATGATCTTGTCCATGTTGCATAAATCTTCAGTCATCTAACTTTGTGTCGCAGACATTGTGGGGCACCTCATCTCTTGCGCTCTATATCCCGTGGGCTGGCTCAGGGGGGCCGTACCTTGGTCTTTCTCTGTGGCTTTGGCTCGGCGTTTTGGATGCTGTACAGGGTGTCGGCTTGGGAATGATTCTCCTGCAGACATTGTCAAGATCACACGTCTGTTCCACACTTGCTTTCGCTCAGGTCGTCGGGTCTATCTGTGTTATGATCGCCCGTGCAACTGCACCAAACCGCATCGGCCAAGGGAGCGTATTCCCTAATCTCGGAACATGGGACTTTTCGCAGGGTCTCAAGGGCAGCCCGATGGCTTCTGCTCCATTCTGGATGGCGCTGGTCTGCCAGATCATCATTGTACTAGGTTACTTCTGGTTCTACCGCAAAGAACAACTAGGTAGGTATTCATGCAATCTGACCATGGAGATAGGCTCTAATCGCCGTTGCTTCAGCTCGACCATAATTATTCGTCATCAATCACGCACATACTAGAACAGATCGCGACACTGCTTATCATGGTGAATGGGCGAGTGACATAGCATAGCAGTGTGTGGTCGGTGTCTCGAACTCGGTAGGTAGTGTAACATACAGATCAACGCTGCACAAGGCGAATTAGACCTGAAGAGCAAGTGAAGAAATGGATCTGACAATGTAGTTATAGAGCCGTTGTCAATGTAAAGTACTTCAAATTTCAAATCTAAATGATAGTACATCAGCACCGATAACAGGCGTGAACGTAGCGCCGTACTTTGCGCCGGACAGGTTTTAGCCGGAGGGTTGGTTTCAGTGACCTTTTCGTGGTTTCGGCCTACCATATAATTTAATCGGACCTCGATGACGAGAAGAAACTCGGACGCTGAAGTAGAAATTTGTCTAATAAATCGTCTATTCTACTCAGAGCAATTTAATATGAATAGGTGGCCAAACCAAAACGAAATCGACAAATGAACGACGATAAAGTTGGGGTGAGACAAGGAGATTTGACGCGCTAATGATGCTAATGGCAGTGACTTTAGGCTGTGAGGCGAGAAGCGAAGATAACTTGACCAATGCGATGAATATGAAATGATTTAGGCGCTTGCACAGCTGAGCACACACGCTCCTCGAGTTGAGCATTTCTCTAGAGTCTTGGTTCGAGTCCAGCCACCCTGTCCACCGTTCTCACATTTAAGACTTCATTGCTCCCTGACGTCTTTACTGCTAACCTCTCGGTAACACTAAATCTTGATTTAGACTTCCAGTGCAGATGAGCTGACAGTTGGCTTCAGCAGGGGGCATAGTATTCTTCAAATCACTCGATACTAGGAGCCTGACCTTCGCACTGTCAAAAAAACTTGGTCGTACCTGACAATTTCACGATTTCGCTCGCGGAGACGTAGCCATGGCTTCTACGTGGACAAAGACGGAATCAATTCTGAAACCATCCATAACTTTGAAAGGTCATGAAAAATTCATCACATCTATGTCCTACTTTCCAGACGGCCAGCGAATAATCAGCGGATCCGGCGACCGCACCACTCGGCAATGGGATCTGAACACGGGCAAGGAAATTGAGGAAGTGCGAGGTGTTTGCAAGGAAGAGGTGTGGGCAGTGGCGGTGTCGAGGGATGGTCGATGGGTTGTGACTGGTAGTGGTGGATGGTCGAATCGTGCCGAGCTGACAGCCTGTGAGGTTGGGACTGGGGTGGTGAAAAGATTCGAATGGCACGCAAAGAGGATCAGATGCATTGATATCTCCGAGGACAACACGTTGATGGCAAGTGCGTCATGGGATGACACAACGCGGATATGGAATCTGGACACCGGAAAACTCGTGGCCGGTCCATTCAAGAGCGAGTATTGCGTGGACGTAATTCGAATTTCCACAGATTCAAAGAAGCTTGCGGTCAGATCGGGGTCGTACCTTGAAATCTGGGATGTCCCATCACAGACATTGGATGTCACGCTCAATGTTGGAACATACACATCTGTGCCAATATTCTGGACAAACAACAACAAAAATATTTTGACTGCATTCACCGACTACTCAATCTACGAATTTGACGCATCGACACTAAAGACTGTTGGTACTCCCTTCAAAGGGCACACCAGCTATATCCGCGGTCTGGCACTGTCATTTGACCATACTCTCCTGGCCAGCGCTGCTCATAACTACACCATCAAGCTTTGGGCTTTCGAGTCCCGTCAGCTCCTTGCCTCCTTTGACGTTCAGCATCCTAATATCCTTGTCCTCTCACCCGACTCACGCCAGCTGGCTTACACAACATTCACCAATGATACTACTTACAAGATCCACGTCTGCAATATTCCACCCGAAGTCTTTGCTCAGGCATGTGTATCCATTTCCCGCAAACATTCACTTTGTATGCTGACATTCCCTTACAGACCATCGCACGCTCAAAAGGACCCATAGAATATCTCGAAACCACAACTACGTCGCCTACCTTACCTTCACAGCTATCCCCGTTACTGCCCGACCTTTTCTCTTCTTCTCACACTCATACAGTTAGTGTGGAGCCTGACGACCTTAATGCAATGTTCCGAGACCTCTCAGAGTATATCATCAAGGATGGAGAGTACCCTGCTGCTCGTGGCGGGTTCGGAGAGATCTGGAAAGGCACCTTCCATATCGATCCTAACCCAATCAGAGTTCGTTTACCATCTTTTGTCCGTCCGTCTGTGTAAATTTTTATCATCTCCCAGGTCGCCGTGAAAACATTGCAGGTGTACCTTGATGATCAACTTGGACCAGACAAGACAAAAAAGATCCAGGCGAGTGTCTCACCGGAAGATCGAGTTCCTCACTGACACCACGAGGCGCCATTTCGTAGAGGATCATGCGTGAATTCAGGATATGCGCCAAGCTCAATCATCCAAATATCCTACACATTTATGGTTATACCCATGGCTTCGGCCCATTTCCAGCAATAGTCAGTCTTTGGGCGGAGAACGGCAATTTGACGGTCTATTTGGAGCGTCAAGGTGCGAGTCTGACTCTCGTTCGACGATTCCAATTGGCAAGTCTCTCTCTTCATGCTTATTGAATAGCCCGTAACTAGACTGATGGAAATTTTAGCTAAGGGATATCATAGCTGGTTTGCGATATCGTATGTCATAGACTTTTCTCTTCCCGGACGGAGCTGTAACTACTCTTCACAGTCCACGCCAACAATGTCATCCATGGCGACTTTAATGGGGTAAGTTCAATCTTCTCGATCGTTCCAATTTTATTGAAACGCGAGCTTCAGCCTAACGTGTTGATCCATGGTGATGGCACTGCGTGTATTGCTGACTTTGGCCTTTCCTTGATGTACTCCGAGTTTATAAGCGCCTCCCAGGCATCCTGGACGTCCACGCTCAAAGGAAATGTGCGATGGATGGCTCCTGAGCTGCTCGTAGGGCCCGAGGATGACTCTCAAGTTCGACCAAGCGAACAGAGCGACATGTATTCGTTTGGCGGTATCATGCTGCAGGTATGTCTAGGTTAATTTTGTCCTCTTGTTAATATGAAAAGCTCTACTCGTAGGTCCTCACCAACAAAGTACCCTATTATCACCTCACGAACGATGCCCGCATCACACTCTGCATAGCCAAGTCGCAAACACCCTCTCGATATCGTTATCCTGAGCTCCCTGAGCAATACTGGCCATTCATCGAGCAATGTTGGTCTACTAATCCTTGGGGCCGTCCCTCGGCGGATGGAGCTGATGAAGCGATCAGGAATGAATTTTACTCGCTGTCCAGGTCGCGTTGATTTTTCACTGTCTCGCATTCTGTTTACAGTACAGCCGCATAAATAGATCTAGGTACTCATGTAGGCTCATTCCATGATCTCTTGTAATATTGGAACACGCTTGTGCTATGATGAGGACCGTCAGTTGTAGGACCATCAGAGTTCGGAAAATCATTGTGAATTATCCTGTTCACGAATGCTGCGACAAGCATGTCGCAGGACGAAAGACGAGACGGTAGTTTCTTATTTACTATGGTGCAGGTTTCATCCTGTCCAGACTTTCTGTCAACTTTCCGTGGTCATTATCGTGTCACGTCAACCTTATAACACAGCTCATTAACACTAGTTAGGCTTCATGCTGGCGTGATCCTAAATGTATATAATGAAAGCAGGCGCAGATTTAGCTGAATGACTCGAAAGGTACAAGATATTGTTGCTCGTAACACATTCACCTCCCATTTCTAGGCCGACATGCAGATAAGAAGCTCCGATCATAATGCTGGCGTTGTTGATGGTGTCTCGAACTCGGTAGTTAGTGTAACATACAGATCAACGCTGCGCAACGCGAATTAGACCTGAAGAGCAAGTGAAGAAATGGATCTCACAATGTAGTTATAGAGCTGTAGTCAATGTAAAGTACTTCAAATTTCAAATCTAAATGATAGTACATCAGCACCGATAACAGGCGTGAAAGGAAACAGAGCACGCTAAAAAATCCTGTCCAATTTTAAAATCATTCTTTTCTCATTAGAATTGCGCGAAACACAGCATTGAATGTAAGTGAAGTCTCCAGCGGTACGGACTTGAGTACAAGGTAGCGTACCTGTAGCGAGTACACAGAAAGGCAACAAACTGATGTCCCAAAGAACAAGCGTGAGCCCCAAATCGTCGGTCGTGATACCCATGGACGTCACGGCAACTTTCCTCTCTGACGTAGACATCAACACAAGGATGCATTCAGAGGTCCTTTCTTGTCTGTCTGCATGTCCATGAGCAGGAAGGGATATAAAGGAACTTCAAGGAAGGCAATACCGCCTGAAAATCGATGACATTGTCGGAAGCGTGGATGTTTTACGCAAGACATACTGAGAAGTTAGAGGTTAGCGGTCTTCAATTCCACATTCTCCCTTCTTTTCAGGTGGCGAATCAATCTAGAGTGTAGTAGGGTGAGCAACTGATAGAATGCGCACCAGTGATGGAGCTAGAATAATCGAGATGATTAAATGCGCACCAGTGATAGAGCTGGAATAATCGAGATAGGCATCGTCAACGAGTCAAACAGCCAGTATCAACACCGATATGTCGGAAGTCTCTCAAAATAATATGACCTCACCAACTACTCTCATATTTTGCTTGTGAGTGATTTCAATGACCATAAATGCTTGAGCCTGCCACGGCCCACGAGCTTAACAAGGATGCAAACACGCCGTTTGATCAAGGCAGGACGAATTGCAGATCGGACGCTTCAAGTTTACTAGGCCTTGGACTTGATGTACGATCAAGGTTTGCGTTTCGTTGGAGCTGTTCGAGGTTCGGTCAAGTCGGATATTACCGAGATGCAGCTTCGAAAGATATTAAACTTAGAGTATCCACAATGGCACGAAGATGTTACTAGCGAGTGCATGGATTGAGTCGAGCCTGAGCCTGAGGTATGATGAACGAATTCAAGTTGTTTTGGGTTTGGCCGGCACTGGCCGATTCCACTTACGTAATATACGACGTAGCACTTACCCCGGCAACAACACAATTACCCAAGTGGTTTCGGCCTACCATATAATTCAATCAGACCTCGATGACGAGAAGAAACTCAGACGCTGAAGTAGAAATTTGTCTAATAAATCGTCTATTCTTGCGTGTCGCCAACAACGACATCAGTTTGAATACGAGTTATAAGCAACATAAGCGAGAGTGTGTTCGTTGTTGAACATCAGAGTTTAGCGTCACAATCTTTGCGCTCATTACGGCCACTTCGCCGCCCTGTGTCCTTCCTTTCACCATCCCCCACTTCACAATGACGTTCCTGCTCCCTCTTGTGAATGTCTTGGTGCTCATGCACGTTGTCATGTATCTCCTGTTTGATGACGTTGATGCCCTGTGGGATCCGAGTCGGCCCCTCCGTCAGACGCTTCCAATCCTTGCCGCTCTTGTCCCACTCGATCATACCAGGCACAGAGTTTTGTAGTGCATGCAGGCAGGATTCAGCCATTACATTCGCATCGATGCCCTCGCGCTCACACGCCAACCGTAGTCGATTCGAAGGCATGAGGAGCGCACAAGCGATCTGCTGAGCCTGCGTAGGCGCATTTGACGGCTGGAACTCAAAGTCTGGAGCACGTCTGTAGCCCCAAACGGCGATGTAGATCAATATACTCCTATGATCAGTGTAAATATTTGTGGGGGTGTTGTTTTATAAGCGCACGCAGTGAGTCCAAAAACAGGTTTCACGCCGTCTGCTTCGCGTCCGGTGAGGAAGCTATGCAGGCGAACTGGACCGCCTCCACCCCATTCCCACTCCATTGTCGTATGGTAGGGTATCAAAGGATCTGGAACACGGTATGGATGGAAAGGGAACGACGACACGAGGAAAGAAGCGAGTGGTTGTGAGAATATCGAGGTCACCTCTGACTCATTGAGACTGGGCTATGACCCGAGAAGATTATAACGTCTAATGATATCCTTCACATGAGTTCTACATACCTGCACAGTTTTGTCCAGAACGAGGACAACAACCCTAAACGGCTGTGTCAGTGCGCGCAAAAGATCGATGACATACTCACGGAGTCACTACTGTCTGGTTACCACTAAGAAAGGGCTCCATCACACACAACAAGGGTACTCGTTCTCGGTCTGGAATAAGCCCAATCTATAGCAGAAATTACCTCTGACATCAGTGCTAGTATAGGAACCCGTGTGATTACATAGTTCTGTACCTCCTCAAAGGCCTCACGCCTCTGCAGACGGACAAGTCAGACCAAATTCAAAAAGGAATTTCATGTGGGTACCGCAGTGTCCTCGATAGTGTTATCTTGCGGCTCCACCTTTCCTCCCGGAAGTGCGGTATCACCCGCGTACTGTCTCAGGCTAGCTGACCGCCTTTTAGGGCAATTCAGTCGCATACAGGACGCAGCTGATAAGGAGCTCACCGACTCAGTAAGACATACAGGTCTCCCGCACGACCGATAAACAATGGAACCAAGACCGCCGCGCTCTGACTCCTAGGGAACTTGACCTGCATATGTCGTGCACGGTAACTCGAGAGATTCTCGATGCATCTAAGGACCATCACCATGCACAGCTACAGCATTCTTGCATAGTCAAAGCAGTCGGGACGCACTGTCTAGACTCCTCTTTCATTGTGGGAAGTGCAGCCTCAAAAAGCTCGACGGTTGGTTTGGAAAATGTACCGATATAATATGGCTGGCGAGCGGATTCCGAATCGTCTGTAGGCATCTTGGGTAACGAGGAAAGTAAGAGAGAAGGTAGTTCTCTATTTATCGGCTGCGACGGCTAGTATACATGTGCGTGCTCAATTCTTACCATGTCAAGTTCAAGTTCAAGAAGTGTCAAGTCCCAGCCAAACAATGACATAAGCCACTGAATTAGGATCTTGGAGCACTCTGGTCCTTCGAGCCTTCACTGGTTCCAACTTGACATGAGCACTCAAGTACTCACAGGCTGCGATGAACGGATTCCAGTCAGGCTCATCATGATTGCTGTGCAAGGCAGCAGAAACAAAGTTTTGATTGAGAAAGAGTGTATTGAAAACCCATGTCCAGGGACCTAATTATGTAGGTTAAATCCTATGATACGTACGAGTGCATAGTCCAAGAAGTCGGATGATACAACGATGCAGTGATAAATCTCAGGACGAGCGGCAGTGTCCATATATGCGACCAAACGATTGTCTGTAATAGAATGAAAATACGGTGACGAGGGAATGTTCAGGGCACGTTGGCGCCGTTCATGAAGTAAGGAATATTATAGAGATCACGCAATAGAAAATGTTGCTCCCTCTATGACTGCGACAGAATCTTGTCAATCGACTCGTTCAAAAAGTCTTTCCGGGATGTGAGATCGGCTTTGGGGAACTTGGCCATGATCGCCTCACGAGCGGTCCTACAAACAATCAGTACAGGATGGTAAGGAACAATATACTACGTACTTTTTCGTGACTGTCATCAAATCTTGCGTGCTGAGATAGTTCCGTAGGGAATTGAAGAGGTCATCGTCGGTAGGATTGGGGTTGAAGCTCGGACCAGCGAATGGATTCACGGACGTCGCCATCGAGAACATAGACAGAGGCCGTGCATCTCCTCCGATCGCAGGTAGCATACCAAAGCCCCCTGTCTGAGAGCCTCCCGTCATCATAGGCATGTTCATCATCATTGCACCTCGTGAATCTTGAGGCATCCCACCGTATACACTGCCAGAGTGCTGGTACCCCAGAGGCGGAATCATAGGCATATGTCCATAGTCCGAACCGTGTACTGACCCTGCTCCACCACTGAACGGCATGAACGGCATCTGTGGAATGTTGTACTGAGGTACAGATGGCTGCCGTCCATCATGCATCGACCCTTGTCGAGAACCATGGCTGATGTGAGAGGGGGGACCGCGGATATTGGAATTTGAGTTGTTCTTGGTCATGTTCGTATCTCGATAGTAATCGCCGGTGAGAGATGGATGGAAGCTATGAGGAGACCCCTGTCGAGAAGGAGGGAAACGATTGGAACGAGGCTTGGTTAAACCTGTCTCATCAGAGTGATGTGAGCCATTCTCCCAAGCTTCTGCCTCGTAGTCTGGGAATTCAACTGTGAGCTAGGGAGTAGTAAATAAGCATCGATGTTACTTACCGCTGAACTTCTTCAACGGAATCATTGACTCGTCGAACCGCTCATCCTCGTTCATGACAACCTTCTTGTTACCTCCATCACCAATGACAATACGTGTATTTCCCCAAGAGAAATCGTCCATGCACCAGAACGAGTAAATGGGTAGGAAGAAACTGTACACCGGATATCTGCAACAGAGGTAAATACGCGTTACAATGCTGCACACGAGCTACTCACGAGAGAAGGTAGACTACCATCCATCCTACCAACATAAATTCACGTTTGATGATGAAGATCAAAGCCTGTAATGTACAGTAAGTTAAGTCCTGTGTATTAGTACACGATTTACCTGTAACCCATAGGTAATACCCAACATGATGATGGAAATTATTGGCAGAGCCGCATTGCCAGTAGCAACGACAACGATGAGATAAGCCAACTGTTGTAATAATACGATGAGGAATGCATGTCAGATTCGATACACTTGAGACTCACGTAGACAACCGTGGCTGGCAGGATCTACAAGAAAATGTAAGTCAAGAAGTGCGGACACAAAGACGCAACACTCACGATGGTGCCCAAGAGATCGATGAAAACGAAGAACCTCATCGAAAAACAGCAAAAACCACAAAGTTCAGGCAAAACTACGAGTTCGCACAAGTTATGGATTGTAGAATTGATCCACCGTCTCCGCTGTGAGAATAGAACACGCCAAGATTCAGGAGCCATAGTATGTGCAACTGCATCCGGAATGAACTTGGTCTTAAATGTTGGGAAATGCTTTAGGAGGAGCGTCGTCAGGAAACGATCTTCACCAAGGGAGAACAGATTTTTCTTGTGCAGCGTATCTATGTTGCCTTCCGCGTACTCGTCAATGATACGGTTCGAGATGATGATAGGCCGACCCTTGTCTGCGGTGCGGATACGGTAAAGCGAGAAACATCCAGGAAGACATGATACCGAGCCGAATAGACTCTCGAAGGCCTTTGACAAATGGTGAGAGATATAGTACTCATATACCTGTATTCAATGTCATCTTGGGCAACAGTAGAGGCAAAGGGGTGAACAAACCTGAATCATCGTCCACCATGAACCCTCCTCGTTCGTGAGCTTGGTCTCGCCACAGATACCAATGATACTTGAGTCATCCGCAGCAGATGCAACCAGTCGATTCAGAGACTCTGGCGTTACTTGCTGCAAAGGGCATTAGCGTAAATGGAGGAACCAAGACGATGAACTCACTGTGTCAGCGTCGACAGTGAAAATGTACTCGTAGAAAGCAGGATCGATGCCAATGACATTCCTCATCTGGTGGTAGATTTCGAGCTCGAGAGGCGACATTGGTGCATCGAAGTGGACACGATTCAAGTAGTGCATGAGGAGAATCTGACTGTCACGCTTGCCCCTGTTTCCAGGCTTCGAACGCTCAGTAGGCTTGCCAACTTTCACAACCACCATATACCTGTAAAACAACTCAGACTCGCCGTAAGGTAGATGAGGGACAAACACTCACGGAACAACGTGACCCTCAAATTCATACAGGCCAGAGTATACCTTGCCATAATTGAGCTGTTTCGAGCCTTCACCGATCGATTTAAACAACAAAGGTTCAGGATCAAGTTTAGGATCCACGCCAAGAATATCCAACACAATACGGGGAGTCGTGCGGTCGTTCCCACTCCCGATAATGTTACCGTCGCAGATAATGAAGAGCAGTTTCCGCTTGTCATCGTAGTTCAATGACGCCAAGGAATCAATTGTCCGACGCAGAGAATCCTCGCCCTCCGTGTAGCAAGGGATTTGACAAAGGATAAACTTGTCTTGCATCTCGGGCGACCGTTTGGGAGATAGCTGGAGTGCGGAAAGGACTAGGACGGATATTATCAATCAAATAATGACCAGCTGAAAGAGAGACATACACTTCAGCACGATAGACGCGCATAGGATACTCGTAAACACCACTAACAAGTAGTTCTGAACAAGACACCTTGGCGTATCCCGGAAGTCAGTTTCGCCAAGATAGAACATATTCTTCAGACAGTTGATGTTGGCTGCCGCCGTGCTAGAATCGAGACCTGCAAGAGCAGTATTAAGTGGCTTCGTAATATCCTGCCCAGCTTGCTGTTTGAAGACATTTGTGACGTCCGTGCTCAGGAATTGGTAGAGACTTGTTGCGCCTTGATTGATCGTTACAGTGTTGATGTAATCAGTCAAGTCATATACGCCGCTTTCCCAGATAGCCCAGATACTAGAAGTCGTGTAAGTAACCAAGTGGATTATCAATATGTAAACATACCGTTGAACGGTCTGGTCCGCAGCTTGTGCAGCAATCTCCTTCGGAGTCCAGACCAAAGGCCCTTTGTGATAGTTCTTCATCTTTGGCTGGAATGTCGCAGTGTACCAACCCGCATTATCAAGTGCGGTTCCCTGCGTACTCTCTGCGGCACCAGACATGTGCATGGCGAGCGGCACGACAGGGGTAAAATTCTTGTACACAAGTTGCACTGAGGTTTGGGTGACGAGGCCCGGGCAGGCTAACGTAAGGGGTGGGGGGAAATAGTTCGTCAAGTCCTGCCCTACAAGCTCCTCGAGGTCACCCGCTGAATTACTAGTAACACCGGATATGTCGCTATGGTCACCGTGGATGAAGTTCGACATGTCATAAACCTGCCCCTGCACCGAAACCCACCAGTCGCTGTTGCCAGTGTGCTCTGAGACCTCCGTTGGTGACCACGCCTTGTCGAAATTAGGGCACAAAAGACGCCCGAACTCGACGATGTAGAAGATCACGAGCGCGTTCATGAGGAAAATGAGAAGGAAAATTGTAAGTTTTTCGCGCCAGGCAAGCCGGATATCAGGGCGTTTCATACGGCCTACGTAGCGAAGGACGAATGAAGGGATCCAGCCAGTGAGGCCCCAGACTAGGAAGAGCCACCATCGGCGCGAGCTGCTTGAAGGAACTTCTTCGACTGCGGCTGGAGCCTTGTTGACAATCATCTCACCCTCTTTGGACACGAAGGGAGGCGAGTTCATGCCAGGGCTCCCGCCTTTCTTGTCCCATTCGGATGCTGATTCAGCATCGTTGTCGTCGTATGCAGGGATTCCTAAGGCAGGGGAAGGTAATCCGGCGTTTCCGTACGGCGCCAAACGGTTGGGATCCTGGTATCGTGACCCTCCGCTGCTTGCCCGAGCGATCAACAAATTATCCCTGCTCTCGTTAGCATATCCTCCATGGGCACCATCTCCTTGGGTGAAGTCCGTCACATCATCTCCAGCAACACTCTCATCATCCTCAACATCCTCTCCAGAACGCCTCGTTTGCTCTTTCTCACCAGCCCGTACAACATCTTCCACAGTCTTCCATGCACCATACGACAGCCAAATGCTCCGATGACCTATGACATAATCTGTCCCCTCCATCCATCCATTGCTTGCCGCGCACTGGCGGATCCGCTCCATCTCCGACCCCCGCATTGTGGGCACATAGCGGTCGCAGAACTCGGTCTGCTCAAAGTCTGTCACGAACTCAATGCTCCGACGTGCAACGATATCAGGTATAAGCATCGACCGGACCTGCGCCTTGACGCGACGCTTGTCAAACGAGTTTGGTGAATTGGAATCATTCGGACGGATGCATGATATAGTCCAAAGGTGGGTGTGGTCGAGAGAGGTGATGATTTCGGAAAGGGTATGGTTGAGTTGGGTAGTAACAGGGTATATCTTGGATGCATCAAGACGTGCATGTTCCTTGCTTGCTGGAGGTACAGAGCCATCCGGTGAAGCAATGGGGGTGGGTGAGCGAAGTGGGCGAGAGGATACTTGGGCTTGTACAATGATAGCCTCGTCCTTGGAATGTCTTTCTGCTGCAAGAGAAGGACCGGAGACAAGCTTCGACATAAATGCATCAGAGGAATTGCGCAAAAGGGTCACAAACGCAGAATCAAGCAGGTCGGAGTCCTTCTCAATGAAACTCGTAACGTCATACGAGCAGTTTCCTGCGTAGTGGTTGATGCCAAACAGGTTCTTCTCGCTAGCACCAATCTGGGATGGGCTCGCCACAAAGGACGTGTGAGGCCCACACTTGGAGATGAGGTCCTGCAGCATGTCTTCGTCTTTCTTCTCACCTGCCTTTCCAGACTTGAATGAGGAGCATGACTTGCTGAGTACGCCAAGTATGCCCCCCGGCTTCTTGGTCGAGCGCTCCGATACATGAGCACCCCGAAGCAGTTCGATGCAAGCAGAGTTATCCATAGTGGATATCGAAGGAAGAGGAACCCCGTCGCCGATGGCGTGACTGTTGTACCCAATCCTGTCCTCAAACACATTGCGAAGCATGTATGACTGCATGACTTCATCGGCGAAGTTGATGCAGAATTCGTCAAACCCGTTCTGCCCATATGCTGAAATCAAGGGAGCGGTCCCCGTGAATGACATTGAACCACTGCCGGTCGGACCACGAGATTGGAATCCAGGTTGATCGAATATTACAATCTGCGAGTGTGGGAGCTCCTCCTGATTGGCGCGAACGACCTTGTGGTTCGCAGTTTCGACGACATATGCAAAGAGGATAGCATATAGATCACGCATGAACTGGTCACGCTGCGCTGCGCTCTGCTCCACGTTCAGGAGGACGGTATAAAGTTCCTTGCGGACATAGCTCGTCCTGGTCGTCAAAATCAAGGTAAGATCCTCCGTGGACACACCGAGGAGCTTCGCCACCTGCTCCAGTACATGTGCATTAGCAACATATGCAGAGACATCGCGTGAGTCTGCTTCTGAGAATTGGATGTTACTCAGCAGGAGAATTGCAACAAGCAAGGTGAATATCGACGAGATATGCTTCGTCTTGAAGCCCAAAGTACGCATCGCCGCGAGTACTTCTTGCATCGCAATGGCGTCATCGCTGAAGGGGCCACTCGGCAGGCGATAGCACCCTGACGACGCCAGTAACGAATAATCCGAAGGATCCTCAAGCCCAAAGTAGTCCCGCTCCTGAGGCGTAGCACCGGCCAAAAACTGGTAGAAAATATGGAATGTACGCTCCTCATGAGTGAGGCGAGTAAGGCGGGATTTGTCAAGCGCGAACGCAAGAACTTTGGCTGACTCAATGCGTCCACGGGCATTGAAATGAAGCTCGAAATAGCGCGCATGACGCGAGGCGTTAGGGTTCAGAAGAGTTTTGGCATTCCCAAATGAGTCTAGTAACGTGGAGAACGCCTTGATTTGGCCTGCGGTGCGTTTTTCCTTCTTTGAGCGTGCAGAGAGCCGAAGAAGCTGGTCAACTAGAAGACGGGTACTGTACGACTTGCCTGAGCCGGTGATACCTCTGTCATTATTGACATGCTCAGTAAGTAGACAATGAAAGACAATGTACCATACGAACCGGGTGATAACAGACTGGGACTGATTCCGCCGACGCATGAGGAGATACATTTGCGCGGCAAACTCATAGAGATGAGGTTGGAGCAACCGAGAGCTCGCAAGTGGCAGGTTGGTATCTTTGTAGCACCGTTCTTCATACTCCTTGGCACTGATGTCGTTGACATTGGCGAGTGTTTTGAATGGGTTGACGACGAGCAAGTTGGTGGTGGCTATTCTTGTATATGGCAAGTCAGCACGAAAACGTGTGTTAAGGACGGTGACGATGGCATCGTCGTTGGGGTACACCGTTGCTGAGGATGACGATGAAACGAGGTCGATGAGGTCGCCAGAGTTGACGGCGTGGTTGGCAAGCGAGCCGGAGGCCATTGCTGGCCCTCAAATGAACGACAAAAAGATTGAAAATGAAAGAAGGATCAAGGACAAGAAATGCCAGAAGGAAAAATCGGTGCGGCCTTGTCTTGCAAGAGCAGGTAAAAATCCAAAGTAACGTGTGGCCAGCCGACCCGATCGTGTCATCCTCCCAAATGGGGTTGGGTTCTAGACCGAGCAACCAAGGAACCATAAATTCCGTTCTCTTTTGAAGCATAGCTCATCATCATCCTACAGCGGTCGATGTCGTAGTGTAAAGAACAGAATAGTATTTAGACATGCGCAGCAACATCGTACGTATGCTATAAGTAGACTGATCGTCCTCCCACTGCCCCAATTGTCATGATCATGCCTCACTGTCATTCGGGGAAATGTCTAAATCCCAATCAGTCATTGAAACGAGCGCTCACAGGTCACAGACACAACTTACCGGGATCTCCGTTCACATCTATAGGCCCACCAGCCTCGCGTGCAAGGGCCTCTTCCCACCCTTCCTCAAATAGCTCTGCATGCTCAGATGGGTGCGCGATGCTCCCTGCGATCTTACCCTTATTTTTAGTCCGCAGCTCGCCTCGCCATACGTCGACTACCTTTGGTACCTCGCTACGCCAAAGTTAGCATCAAGTATTACATCCACAAATGAAGTGCACACACCTTGGTGCGTATGTTCGTGCAAAGAGCGCAGCTTCGGGTGCACGATTCGTCTTCACGAGTAGATCCACACAGGGTTTAGCATCGCCGAGCTGGAACAGCGTCGCAAATGCCAAATTGTTCGCACCCTTCTCTTCAGCTGTCGCTGCAAGCTTCTGCAGCCCCTCCCGATCACCCGTCGAAAGCAGAAGTAGCATCAGCGCACTCAAATCACCCGCTTTTTCAAAGGCTTCCTGAGCCAGATCAAACCGCCAAACCGTAAGGGCGCGATCGCCAATTGCTTTCCACTTTGTCTCTGCCTCTGGCTCTAAAACAGAGCGTGCAATCTTGACCGCCGTGTCTAGGTCATCGAGCTGCAGTGATAGGTCAAACTTGTGATCAGGGTCTGTCGTGACCTCCAGAGCAAGCTCCTTGAGGTCTAAGAAAAGGGTAGCTAAATCCTGGACCCTAATACGTAATTAAAAGCATGCATACCTCGACCATCCAGGAACCGAGCAACTTTGTTTAGCTGCTCCTTGGGCAAAGTGGGCAATATTTCGGCTGCTGAGTCCATGTCACCACGAAGGACAGCTGTCTGGTATTCAACAACGCTCAAGGATAACGAATATCCGAAGATATTCATGTCCTTGTTCGCAAGGTACACCCGATTATGTGCGGGTATGTACCCCAATATAAACATCGAGCTATAACGATGTCAGCTCAAGGTGATGACCGAAGCGCATCATGCACGCACGTATCAGATGGGCTAATCGTGTACGATTCATTGCCCACGAAGTAGTTGAGGCGGTTTCCAGCCGTGGTGTAGATAAAGCAATCACCTATCCATTTCGCCGTCTTCACGCTGATAAAAATATAATCAGTTGAGGATGAAACTTCTGCTAATAACACTGCACCTGTCCGAAATCTCAGCAATGACATCAAATGCTTCCTCAACGCCCTCATCTGTGATTTCCACGCCCTCCTCTAGTTTGAAATTGTAAGCATCTCGATCAAATTTGAGGATATAGTAAGAGTCATCCGATACAATCGCTACGAGCGTCCCTGTCGTCGACCAAAAGATCTATCAAGATATTAGCACCATAAATGTACAATTTGTGTCAGAAACTTGCATTTTTCGCATCCACATCAATCCGCCTCACAATATCCCCACTTTCCCAATCCCAAAAGATTACAAAACCCTTCCCGCGCGCGCCAAGCACCGGACCCCCATAAATGGCATCTACTGCCCAACTACCTGCACCTTTCATCCCCGCACCACCACGCTCCTTGAAGTTCTTGAATACACGGAGCTTCACTTTGGTCTCTAGTACTGCGTACGTGTTCGAGTCACCTGCCCACGCGAAGCCCGTACCCGACCCGAACGCCTTGTTCCGCCATGCGAGCGCCGTGTAGATAATGTATTCCCCATCACCCACAACAGTAACGAAGCGTCCATTCGGAGAGTGCAATAATGACGTTGCAAAGATCTCTGTAGTGCCGATCTCTTTGATCGACAAGGGGACGCGGTTACCATCTGTAGCGGCGATGTCAGAAAGTGTGGCAAGGTTGCCAGATAGCACGACTTGGTTCTTCGTGTATATCAATTTGCCTGATGGGTCCATACTGTACGTAGGTTCATCCCGGCCAAGCTTGAGAGACATCAGATATATAGAGAATGTGGACGATGCAAACAGACCTTGATCACGACGACACCCTCATCAAAACCAACGGCTACCTCATTCGCATCTCGGCGCAATGAGACGCACCACGCGCGCTCAAGTGCATAACTGAGGGTGTTCTCCAGACGGTAGGTATTGCTATTCCATATCTTTACGGTACCATCTTCACTGCCGCTGATGATGATAGGCAGATTGGGGTGGAATACAGCGAAGCTTGGGTTGTTTGTGTGTCCCTCCATCGTTTGCACACAGCTTTTGCTAAGGTAGTCCCAAATCTTGATAGTCCGGTCGTCACCTGTTGTGATAAGGTATGGCTTATCCGATCCAGGGTAGAAGTCAACGTAGTTGACGCCCTTGTCATGCGCGTCCATAGTAAAGTTAGCTGTAGGGGAGCCAAGGGACCACATCTTGACGGTCCGGTCAAGACAAGCAGATGCAAAGGTATTCGAGTCTTTTGGGTTGAAAGTGATGTTCATGATGTAGTGTGTATGGCCTTCATAGACCTGGCGCGAGTTGAGCATGAGTGTAGACTGAATCATGGTAGCACACCTGAATACATTTCCACTGCTTGTCCCAATCCCAAGCTTTGATCGTCATGTCATCACTCCCAGTAAGCACAATGCTCGCGGTTGGGTGCACGGTAAGGCATCGTATATAGTCAGGGTGGGCCTCGAACGCGACGACCTTCTCGTGCGTGTTGTAATTAAAGACGCGCAATTGGAAGTCGTCCGAGCCAGCAACAAACCAATTTTTTCGGGGAATAAACTTAACACAGCGTACAGGGACAGAAGAGACCTCGAAAGTCTTGACAAGTGCGCCAGTTTCGTGGTTGTAGATGTTGACGGAACCGTTGTACAGACCCGTTAGCAGCCATGGCTCGGTAGGATGGAAATCAGCGCCTTTGACCCGGTCGGATCGAGAGAACAATTTTCGCTTGTTGAGTCTAGATTAGATTTAAGAAGGTAGACTGACTCTGGGACTTACATTGACATCGAATAGCATGGCGTCGGCGTCGTTCAGCTCGTGTTCACTGTTCTGTACAGTATTAGTGACCGCTTATGGTGTTTCTCCACCCCTCGAAAGAGGGTCATGAAACGTGGCTTCTGCTCACCATTACTTTGAAGTTTGTCCCTTGCAATCTCGTGATCAACTCAAAAACAACACCAATTATTAAAAGGCATTTACTCGTGTATTCTGGTCAGGAGTCCTGATAACTAGTTACCAGAATACATGCCACGGTTTGTCTATGTATTCGATCTTGGCAATTGTGAACGTTACCACTAAGCGCTGAACGTTGACCATTCCATAGAGTCTCAGAGTCTTGTTTGATTTATCGTAGAATCGATCGATGCATCGTGTTGGCCTGTGTGATGGAATGATGCTGTAACTCGCCGCCTCGCGCATTCCATTAAGTTATGCCATGAGGTGCCAACACCTTTTATGGCATGGCCGAAGTTCAAGGAGGTTTTAAATTGAGCCAGCTGAGGCACTGGACTTCAAGTTAAAAATTTTCCTTCTCGTCAGGAGATTAGCTCTTCCCCAAGCACTCCAGGATTTCGTTGTTGTGAGTGTACCTTCCTCAGACTGAGAATTAATTTGGCCTAAGACTACTGGCAGGACATGAGTCACCCGCACAATATTAACTGCCTTCCAGCGGAACTGCTCCTGAGCATCTTCCAACTCATAGGGACCCACGATGGTCCCTGCACACTACCTGGAATCGTCGCTGCGTCGCACGTTTGCAAGCGCTGGCGATACCTCGCCCTCCAAACACAGTCTCTCTGGACTGTGATCTCAATTTCCAACAGGGAAAAAGACTATGCCCACCATGCGCGTGTCTGGCTGGCACGAAGTGGTGTATTACCAGTTGATCTAACTATCCACTGGGACTCGTCATGGGTGGAACGTGAAGCCGAAGAGGCTCTTTTTCCTATTGACGACGCAGCTCCATGGGCTGATGAGACCTCACAATATATTAGACGCTCGTACATGGAGTATGAGCGATTTCGCGATCTCAAGCGTCAGTCACTCATGCGTGAGCTCGAATGCCACAAACACCGTTGGCGCTCCTTCAAATGGAATGCAACTTCGCACCACCTGTTCGAGGGAAGCGTAGATGCGGATGTGGTAAGTGTGTCATGTTTTACATCCACACATAGATTGCACATTTTCTTACTGTACTGAATAAGCAGACATTAGTGGACGCCTCCGATCACATTCATGGCATGGACTCAAATTCAGCAATTTATATGACGGTTTCTCGCGACTTTCCCTCATTGCCTTCCATTGACAAAGTGTCACTTGATTCTAAAGCATCAGTTCGTACAGGGAAGAATTCATTTTTTACAAGGAACACAACAAGCATGCGTAGGTTCTGGTCAAAATTTTGGGATTTGCTGCACTTTTAAATGTTCTGTCGTCGATTCGACTATAGTACGTCTCCAGTCACTAACCTACAGCGCATACGTACCGAGTACAAATGATTGCGTATGTATTTCTCAAAATTTCACCATTGACTTGGTGCTCCTAATTATAAGTGACTTTGATAGGTCGGGTGTCGTGTCAATATTGTCAGTTTTGATGATGGACATACGTACTGTAACTATCTGGTTGGTTCTATTTGGCAAAGGCTTTTGTTTTTAATATGTACAAACAACTACTGTGTATCAGCACTAGTTTATTGCACGACTTGGCTTTCTGACGTCTCATAGCAACTGAGTACAGCTATGCATCATGGATTCATGTTGCTTTCTAAAACTACCATCTGACGGCTCTCTTCCATTTGAATGGGGCATAGACACATCACAATTCATGGCATGCCTGTTTTGCTCAGCCTCTGTCAGGACTCAGGACTCAGAAAACCTGCTAGCGTCTGACTGACACGGCAACAAAGAAGGTGGCCAGGGTCTAAAAGTGATGGGAAATGGAAGACATAAGCTCTGGGGCAGGCAACAACGTGTACGATCGTATCGCCTCATACATCCCCCTTCTTGCCGCATCATATGCATTCACGAGGCCCAGAAGCTGTGTCCATCGCGGAAGGGGCTCGGCTTTTGATCAATGTTACCGGAGGCATGGCGCAACACTTTCGTTTGCAACTTTACAGCATATCCACCTGATGTGACTCCCCCGACTTCTGATAGGGTTGACATTCCTCGTCTGCGACATTAGTATTATCTATGCTCGGCCCCGCAGCGGGCTTTAGGGTCTCACACGAGGCGTCTTACACCTCATAGACCTTACACGTGTTAGCCTGATGGTCCACCACGCGATTATCATCCACTAATCGCGCGCATCTCATCATATCACTGCTGCTTAGAACCGGTGCTAGTGAGTAACTTCCACGTCTTTTACCTCGTCGAAACCTCCAGGCATCGCTACTATTTAGACCGCACAGTCCGACGTTCGTCCATATTGCATCCCCTTAACATCCTACTCGCACTGTGTGCTCTTGTCTGTTATCTATAGTTTTTGCTTCCTTTGCTTCTCTTGACGATCATCCACATCGCTTGTAAGCAAACTTGAAGTGATGTCTACAACTCCTCCTCCCAAGAAGACTCTGCGCTCTCGTATGGGAACGGCAATGCGTCGCTCCTCTACGAGCTGGGGTCTCCCAGGTTTGCCAAATCGCTCAGGCTCAACAACTCCCCCTCTCCCAGAGCCTGATTCCGCCTCCATAGCAGGGTCAACCTCTCCAAAGTTCGAGCGTGAAGGCTCTACTGCATCCCTTACGCAGGTCGATACTACGCCTCCTCCCAGTCAAATGGCTCCTAGTACCATCCCTGAGTCGCCTGCTCGTGAAGCAGCTGCCCTTGCTAGTGAGGCAGCCTCTCCGAGTCAGGGTCCATCTCCACTCTCAGGGGGCGTTGTTAACGCCGAACCTGGTTCAGAACCTTCACGCAAAGCCACCGAAACGTCCAAGCCCGAACCCCCCTCCGAAATTCCATCCGTCGTGGTTAATTCGCCAGAACCCGCGACGAAGGATGCTCTTTCTCCCGTGTTCACAGACGAACCAGAAGAGATCGGCCCACCCGAAGAGCGTGCTCAAGTATCTGCTCCTCCAGCCTCAGCGCAGGCTCCTAGCGCCGCTCCAAAGCCTACTCCGGCCCCTTCTACAACACCTCCACCTGCCCCAGCCCGTGAATCCACACCTCCAGTTTCAGCTGCTTCACCTCCTCCAGCAGCTGCTCCACCCCGTGAATCCACTCCTCCAGTTTCAGCCGCCACACCACCTCCAGCAGCTGTCCCAGCCCATAAACCCACTCCTCCAGTTTCAGCCGCTACACCACCTCCAGCAGCTGTCCCACCCCGTGAAGCTACCCCTCCAGTTTCAACCGCTACACCTCCTCCAACAGCTGCTACACCTCCACCAGCAGGCAAGGTGGCAGATGGCCCTTCAACAGCACCTCGGATACCTGCTTCTTTACCAGCACCTGTGCCCACTGCAACATCTGCAGCACCTCGTACACAAGCTTCAACACCTCCAGTACCGCCCTCTGTACCACGATCTCCCCCTGCACAGACACCTGGCCCTACCACAACAACTGCAGGTTACTTTGACCTTGCAGCTCCCCACACATCGTCTCCCCTGGATGAGCATGTAGATGAGGGAGCAAACGTCTGGGCAGATCATGTTTCCCCTTCTGTTTCACCTCACCCTGCCCCTGCCCTGCCCCTGCCCCTGCTCCTGCTCCTGCTCCTGCTCCTACCCCTACCCCTGCCCCAGTACTCGAAGTCGACCCACTTGCCAATCGCCCAGCAGCATCCAAAGTAGTGAAAACCACTTCTCGTCCTCGGGGTTCATCCGTCTCCTCTGCGCAGGTGATGGCTCAGCGACAACCAAGCCGGAAGCCAAGCTCGACCTTCCAGCCCCGCGAGCGGGAGATTATTGGGACCACGTACACTTGGAGTAGTCCGAACAGTGAATTCAACCAAAGCAAAGGGAGCCTGGCGTGCGTCTTTTTTACTTGTTTTCTTGGACAATGGTCTGATGACCACTTCAGAATGCATTCGGAGGATCCGTTCGCAGATCCAGGCCAGCGTGGTCCTGGCTACCATCTCTATCCACCTCAGCAGCCTGCTGACCTTGCATCGCCCATTGTTCATGAGTATGTGATGTATTTTTTGCACTAGCTTTGAAGTAATGGATTTGTTAGTGCTTTTGATCCTCGATCACCACGAGATGAAAGTATGATAGCTCCTGTTGAGCCAGTGGCGGTACCACTGCCCGCCCTGCATGAAGTCATGCTTACCCAGTGAGTTGTATGTTGGTGTCCCTCGATATATCTTAATTCTTGATTATCAGCTCTGTTCGGCAAGTCTCTTCAGGCTACACCTCGAGCGACGGGGCCAGTACTGAGTACCCCCCGAGTAAAGACATACCCCTAGAAACGAAGTTTGTTCAGATCGGTGTTTACATGAGGTCCTACATCTAACCTAACCTTACAGCGAGCGTCTCCCCTTGATCACTCGCTCAGCTCGCCCGTCTACGCCTCCCATTGTGACCACGTTCTCGCACCCAAGCCCAGAAAGACAATCTTATCATCCACATAACTTTGGTGTCAGCCATCCCACTCCACAGCGAGCCCAGCGTAATCACCTCGATGGCAATGGCTCCGCACATACTTATTCGTATGGGTCGGTGTCTAGACCGTATGCTGGCCGTGGATGGATAGAGCAGGCGCTACCTCACGGTGCCAAATACTTCGTGAATCCGCGTATTCAAGCCACAACCGATATTGACCTTCGCAACTTGGCAAAGCTGGAAGCGGTTATGTCGGCTGTCGAAATAGCCGGCAGCGCCCCTGAAGGATGTGAAATGTGGGCCAGAGAAGGTCCCGCCGTGAAGAGAGGTTGGAGGAGACAGAAGGTGACTGGAGGGCCAGTTATCAGTTGGGTAGACCATCGAATCCGCAGAGTCTCGAGTGACATTCCTAGTGTCGACGGAATTATCTTCTCTGGGGAAGATGACAGTCAGTCACATCTTTTCATATACAGCTCGCTTGCTAACCAGAACACGCAGGACTTGATGACGAGTACAGATACTGGTCATTTGTGGAGACTCACCCCGCGCATATTTCATTGCCGCAAAGTGCTCGGCAGGAAGCTTTGGACGCTCTTCATTGGTCTTACACAGACCCATTATTGGCACATCCTCAGCCGATCCCCCCTCCTTTCACCCAAGAGGAGTGTCACAAGTTGCTAGGTCATCTCAATGGTCCGTTATCGTCTGCTTTCTCAAGTGACGACTCAATTTTGTGCAGATCCCAACCTACGATCAACTACGACACATACGCGGATGATTGCCCGCATCTTGCTTCGCGTCGGTATGTAGTACTCGAATAATATTGAACACCCCTTGATTGTGTAACGCTGCAGCTCACTGGCGTCAAACGCACTTCCGACCACATAAGCCTCTTCCCCACGATGTCCCTGTTATGCGGCGTCCCAAACGACACGTGCCTATGGGTCGCATGATTCTCGATATCATTACCGGTATTCTCTGTCTAGGTATTCCATTCTTCCTCGTTGATCGGACAAACTATGGTGGCCACGTTGACTTGGAGGGCAACATCGTATCTAATTCCGGTGGTCCTTTGTTCCTGGCTGGTGCCTGTGCATGTCTAGTTGTGAGCGCGATCCCTCAGCCCGCGGTTAGATAACTAACATGATGCAGGCTGCTGTCATCCTCAGCGCTTCTGTGACGCTCATGACATTACCCGGTCTGAGTGGTATCGCACGCATGTCAGGTCTCGTCGCCATCATGTGCTCAGTACTGAGCATGATCACCTCGTTCATTTCCATCATACGCCAAAAAGCGGAGATGTCACACGGGGCGCCGACGTCGGGCTCCGAAGGATTTGTGCTCCTTACTGTATGTTTGTGTCACTTGCTTTGCGATGATCCTATACTAATACCGCTATACTCTTAGCGCCGAAGTGTCCTCTTATCTCTCCCACTTGTATTCCTAGCCTACTCTGTCGCAGGCTTCATCACTGGGGTCGTTATCTACTCGTTCAACGGGGTGATGCCCAACTTGAACGGAATGGCGAACGGATCTCTATCACAGGTACATTGATGATTGTAGTCATGGTTGGCGCTCGGCGGTATTGCTGGAGTGCTTATCGCTTCTTTCGATGTCTACTGAAACCAATTCGTAACGATTTATGTAGTGTGTATGTTAGAACTGGGCTGTATCACGAACCTGTCACGCTCTCCCATAATATAATAAAGCAAGCAGTATGAAACGAACTCCAATACATATTTTTTGAGGAGTCTCATCGGATCCTAAATAAAGTTCAAGGATAGAACCTTGATGAGGCAGTCACGTGCGCATTAGCGGCTTTGCGACTGATTTCATTAGGCTAATTGCAAACTCGATCAGACCTTAGGCCTTAGGATTCATTTAGATGCGAAGTACGTGCATTGATTATGATAAGTTACAAATAATTTAGATGAGTAATGAATGATGCTAGTGATACATGGTGACGGAAACCAGTCCCTCAATCAACGACAACAAGCCCATTGAAACTCTTCCTTCCCAACGCCATCATCATGAACTCCACAGGAGTGAACGTTCTCCTCACCTTTACTTGAGTCACTTCCTCCCCGTCCTGAACCACTTCCTCCCACTCCTCTTCTTCAAGATTCCCACCCATGAACACCTTCAACAGCGACGGCGAGTACCCGCTCAGCAGCGCAACACCCTTCCGCTCGCCGGTCACAGGAGCAGTGACACCTGGATAACGATCCGCGGTGGACAGATCCCAGTACATTATCTCCGCCATCTCATACCCTGCCTCCTTGTACGCCTTCTCGATCACATCATGATTCGTATCCCATTCCGCCGCATTCGGTGCACCCTCCAGAGTTCCTTGCGACGAGTCGAATTGCATATCCGTGAACACGAAGATCCGCTGAATCATCTGGTTCTGAGGTACAGCGTACTTCTGGGCAAGCGGGAGAAGGAGGTCGAGGAAGACGGCGTTGAAGTTAGTGTTCAGGGTCCAGTTGGAACGCGACATTTTCATCACCGTCTCACCGAGTGAAATAGTGCCTTCAGGGTCAAGTACGATCATCTGTGGATTCGCGGAAAAAGTGATGGACGCGTCCTTGAAAGGCGGCTTCGCTAGACGCGCCAAGATCAGGCTAAGGGAGATAGCAGGCCAGATGGGAGGTACGGAGGACCAGCATGATTCGCTATGGGAATAATTGACACTGCCCATGGACCCCGAGACATCACAGATGGCAATGCAATTGTCTAGTCCACCAGCCTCGCGCAGACGCTCGAGGAGCGTCGCCCACTGTGCCTCCACCACATGCACTTGTGTCTCCGCAAGCTTACGCTTGTGCTCCTGGATGGCAATTCCCAGGGATGGCTTGCTTGAAACTGACAAAGGATACATGTACTCCGCAGACTGCATGACAAACTTGTGCGGGAGGAGCGTTGCACCACTGATCTGCTTCTTTCCTGACTCCACATCTGTCAGGTAATAAACAAAACGGTCGGGATCATGATTAAAGAAGTGTTCCTTATTGATGTCCATGCAGACGGATGAAATACGGGAGTAGACGATTTCGGACCAGCGATTGGCGGACATGAGGGGCTCAGGGAGGGACTTGAGATGACGGGAAGGTGAAAGAATGTGACGGCGGAGGAAAGAACGCAAGACATGCAACTCCAGGGCACTAAGGGAGAGTGTGACAGGGATTTTGTACACGAGGGAAGATGTGATTTGAGCGTGGTGCAGGAGGATGCAGATAGCGGAGGTTATGTTCGTGACCCTATCGTGCGAACCCCTGGGAGATGGCGCCCATTTTGTGGCTAGGGAGAGCGAAAATATGAGAGATATGTGGTCCTTCTGATTTGCATCTGCTGGAAGGGAGGCTAGCTCATCAAGAATCAAGACGTCTTTGACAAGCCGATCTGCAAATAGCCTGGAAACAGCGACATACAGAGCACGATACTTTGGCTGCTTTAGCTTCTCCACAATTCGTGCATGGTTCGCACCATTGGCCTGAACATGTTTTTCCCTCGACCACGCTTCCTGCTCGGCATTAGACTTGAATTTAGGGCGAGAGTTGCGAGGTGTATGATTATGAAGGAAACTGAAGTGTTCAGGGGCAGGATAAAGCTCGTCAACAGTAGCCAGGGCGAGGATGTTAAGCAGGTCCTTCCAGTACCCATGAGGCATGTTCACGCGCTTCTTGGTATCTTTGCCTTTGACAGGACAGACACGAGTACAGACAGGCTCTACAAGGAGATGGAGGTCGGAAAGAGCGGTGCGAGGGTGGTTTTCGAAGAGCCAGCCAAATGCCATGTAAAAGAGCTCCTTTTCGCCCTTCCCATCATGGATGCTCCTGAGAGACCAGATGATTCGGAGGGTGAGAGCCGGGTCCTCAGCCCAGGCCTTGAGAAGATAGTCATCAATGGCGGACCGAGATACCTCAGGATGTATGCCATTGAATGCATCGAGTGTGGCCGAAAGAGTGGAGCTGAAGGCAGGCGAATCATTTTCAGTGAGCTTGTGGTGAGCAGTGGAATGGAGCACATCCATCATAGCATTAGAATCTGCTGGAGGATTTTCAGAGATTACAATAGGACTAGTGGCATCCTCAGAAACAGGAAGGAGAACGTCAAGGAAGTTGGGATTCGTCAGCTCAGGGATAGCGGGGAGAGTGACGTTCTGGGAGGAAGCAGCGGCAATAGGAGCAGTCATACTATAGTTGTTGACATTCTTGCAGTTACGGTAGTAAGAAATCAGCCAAGTCTGATTGATCAGTGGGTTATGGTGCAGGTGGCGAGACGAGCACGACAAGGGCATCCCCTAAACGAAGGGGGCTGCTTATAAACTGCCAGACTGGCTGTGGCATTCTGACTTGGTCAGTCACAATGACTCGACTACCTGAGAGCTCTCATCACCGTTCTGTGCAGCAAGCAGTGGGGTATGAGTCAACGAGAGTCGAGTCTTTGCAAATTGAGAGCGGAACCAAATGATATTGCATTAACGACTTGAATGTCGCGGAGTTCTAAATTATAGTCAGGATGTGATAGTATGTAATACCAGACTGTGTCATGATGGAATAGATTCTGATACAACATGCGTTGCGACTGCAAGGACACGAGAAAATGCAGTATTCGAGAGCAACTCGTTTGTATCGCTGGCAGGAACACCTGACTCAGTTTGAAAATAATCTATGTCTGTCGTATTCTGCCTTTATATAGTCCAGAACTTGATCAACCGAGGGCCGCGTCTCGATCTGTGTCGACCAACATCGTTCAATATAGCGCCAATAAACATCGGAAATTGCAGGTTGTTCGGGTCGTTTTGACGGATCGCCTTGAGATTTGGCCACAATGACAGGAGGCTCCAACTTCATGTCGAAGTACGGGGGGCGGCCAGAGAGCACCTAACAAAAGATTTAGAATCATTCATTTGCTACAGTTAAGAGGGTCTTGGCGTTACCTGCATCATAATGCAACCAAATGAATAGATGTCGCTAGCCTGATTTGGGTCAACAACTTCGTTGGGCCTTTCAGCATTAAGCGGTATGATGATTTCAGGAGCAGCCCAACGAATTGCGCCTGGCCTGTTAGATGCGAAGAAAGATGTCTCGTGATCTGTCAGCAGGCGCGACAGGCCAAAGTCCGCAAGGAGAGCGTTGCCGTTCTCATCCATAAGAACATTAGGCTGAAATTTTATGACTCATACGGACTGACTAGTGAAAAAATTGTGACATACAGGCATAAGGTCTCCGTGTATAATGTTTTGAGAATGCACTGATTCATCGTGTATCGTCCAAATGAGGTCACATAGCCACAACTAAATTCACTTACGATACTGCAGACCTGAAACAACTTGAAAGAGCTGTATTTCGACTGATCTGAGGGTGCGCTCATAAGCTATAGATAAGAAATGCTCACAAAAAGAAAGAGGTGATATGTCACAGGCGGTAACTGCTTACGCCATATTTTTTCCAGATATGCATTGAGAGAACCGTTTTCCATCCATGGACATACTAGCGCCGGGACAACTTCAAAGTCGTCCGTAGTACCATACAGAGGCAGTATGTGCGAGTGTTCCAGCTGTTGCCAAACAAAGAATTTCTGACGTATTTTCTGGAAAGTGATGGTAAATGCCACATACATCGACTACTCGAGAACTAACCTTGGTAAAATTTTTAATGTCTTCTGGCTTTCTTGATGGCACTCTGAAAGCCTTGACTGCGACGTTTCGCAGGGGTATCTATTAGAATTGAGCTAATCTTTTGAAAAAAACCAATTAATATACAAACTTCGATACCGTTCCAGAGAAAGGAACGTTTCAATTTGCACATCCAGACATTGCCGAATCCGCCACTACTGCAGGGGTATTTCTCGGGGCGTTAAATATAAGACGTGAGATCCCCAGGTTCATCGTGGTATTTGTTGAGGTCAACAACTCTGGAAATAAGGATCTTCAGTCTCAGCTCAAAGTCCTGTGTATCGGAGAAAATATACATATTTTGAGTAAAGTTGCGTCGGAGATGAACGAAGATCACCCTCCAAGTAAAGGTCTCCACATGCATTCAGGTCCTCGAAACTTGAAAACGACCCAGAGGGCAAAACAATACGAGGCGATTCAGAGTCAGTGCCACTCGTTGTAAGATCCGGGACATTTTTTGATTCAAATCAGAGTCATTGCCCTACAGTACACAGAATTCGTCAATGACCGTAAGGCACACATTGATAAGCAAGTACTCACTGAAGTAGCACTCTAACTGATGAAGCGTGAGATAGACTGCGAGAAATTAGTACTCAGTTGCGAGTCTTTTGACCTCCCAGAACCTGCGATCTTGGCTGTGATTTCTCCAAACACCAGGTGATTATCCACCTGTTCACGGCTGCTGAGCCCAAATCAATGAATTCACTGTGACAGGTAATCGTAAATTTGAAGTAGGTTTGCGGAGTTCAACTGGTAGACCCTTGTAATATCGAGTGATGTTACTGCAATAGTGTCGACACGAGCACTCACAATGCTGTTAACTCCACAACAAGAGTGATCATTCTCATATCACAAGAACAGCTCAGACGAAACTCCCGGGAGAAAAACTCGGTGCTGTCTAGTGACCGACTAGTGTTTCTCCGCGAACAACGGTAGTACTTAGTATTTGTCATGTACCACACATACCCAGGCCATACGAGTACGCAATAGCACTCTACTGAGGTCTGATACTCCGTTATTCGAATATTCGCGGAACCGTGACGCGAGCGCTGGTAAGCCACGGAGTTTTGTGTGCCCTGGTATAGATTGTTATCATTCGCTCCTCAAAACGAATAACCCGATCGGATGATCGTTGGAAACGATCATGATCACAGTGGATCAAATCAGCGATCACTCGAGGGACGTTATGCGTAAAAACTTACCACCCTTAGTGACAACAGCTACTTGTTTAAGATATGCTTCCCGTGTTATGAGAACGGGATTGAAAGTGGTGTCTAAAATATCTGCCAGATTCGGATGTCCGCAGCCGGAGTGAAGGGAGGTTTGACACGGCCCGGGCCCAGCGTCAACCTGCACCAACTCCGTTAATTCCTTTAGGGTATATGTTTGTGTGATGTCTTCCAAAGTTTTGCCTAGAGTTTTGGGGTGATTATCTGTTGGCACTGTTGAATCCGAAGAGCAGAGTCGAAGAAGACCGAGAGACCCGATGAACACTCTGCAACCTGTGTTATGAAGATAAGTCCATGGTATTGAATATACACTCAGTTGGCTATACAAGCAACTGTATTAGTATATGTACCTATTGAATATACACTGAATGAAAGTATTAGCTAGGTAAGTAGACCGTAAACGAAAGTGTCTCACCTCAGTTGGCTATACAAGCAACTGAGGTGCATAGATGACAATGAACAAAGAAAAACCGTACGTGATTATGTAAGTAAGCAGTCACGTGTTACGATAACCGTTATCGTCGTTTGTACTGACTTCCAACACATGGAGATTCCAAGCCTAATCGTTGTTGCGACCGCGGGGGACTCCCAGCGTCTTTCCCAGGTCCGTACTTCGCGGCAATTGAATAGGCAGAACGGTACCATTCAGTTTCAAAGAATGCCGATGATTCGCACAAGCGAGTCACGTGCAAGAATTACTGGCACCGGAACATCAACACACGACTCGGATATGTGGAACGTACTAATGCCAATAGAATCTCTCAATTAGTGAGCCAATACACCTCGTGCATGTCGATTATCCGAAGCTCAACGACTGCTCTAGGAATTTGACCAGAGGTATTATGAGCCGATAGTGTGGATGTACTTACATCTACTAATTCCCTCCAGTTCACTGAGGCTGGGCTAACTTTTTGGGCTGGTACAGATAATCAGTAACAGGAAGTTTTACAGCATGGTGCACATCCAACGCACACAGGTATGTGGTTGTGCATATCGTAATAACTGCGACTTTGTGAACTAAGGAACATATTTGGCATAGCGCTTCCTACTGCATTTATAGCATGCCATCAAAGGTATGAATACCACTTACATTCAGCATCTCACTTCTAATATCCACATCCTGGTGCATTGTCAAATAGTTAGAAGTTATGTCTAACAATGCGCTGGACCATGCCCCGACAGCCCCTCAACAGGGCTCCGGCATTTCTGATCTGCTTGCATATTTCGGGCTAGTGTTGAAGTCACCTTTGACATTCATTCAATGGTCATACCAAGAAATAGTACCCATGGCTCTCTCGCACCCCAATCCGCAAGGCGTCGTTCCCAGTCAACTCATCTCAGACTCGTGGACTGTCCTGAGGGAAGGTCACAACACTGATGTTACTGAGTACACACATTACTTCCTTCAGATTTTATTGACTGAAATTTACAACAGCTCGATGGATTCATCATTAAAATATTGCGGGTGGACACCAACAAACCCGGCCAATTTTCAGCATTCTGCGGCAGAATCTCAGTGCAGCCCCATCACTGATCTCACCAGGCAAATTTTTCGTCGTGAAATATACCCAACGTTGTCGGGTACGTATAGTGACGTTTGGCGATCAACGTGGTGCCATGGCAAGCAAAAGCGTGATGTGAGTAGATTTTACATGTTAGAATCCTCAAAATACAAACGACGTTTTCAGGTTGCGGTCAAGTCGCTGAAAATTCCATTTTTGAATGAGGATGAGAAAAACAAGAACTGCCAAGTATGTTCTTTCGTTTGTGCCCGAGAAAACTTGCTTAAGAATGACTCAGAAACTGATGGACAAAGTATCATCTTGGGCGCGATTACTTCACAAGAACATTTTGCCACTATATGGAATTGCACAAGATTTCGGGCACTTTCCGTCATTAGTGACGCCATGGGTGAACGAGGGGTCGTTGAATGACTACATCGATAGTCATCGTTTGTCACTAGGGTGCAAGTTGGATCTCGTGAGTAGCCTTTTGGTCGGAAATAATGTTTCTCACTCTGCATCTGTGCGGCCTTAGGCCAAGCAGGTAGTAGCTGGCCTCGGCTATCGTTGGTTTTTTTTTCGTGACAACGACTTTCATTGATTTCAAATGTAGTGCACGCTCATTCTATTGTGCATGGGGATATCTCTGGAGTAAGATCACTGTCCCTAGAAGTATAATTCGCTAATACTAGTCTAGCTCAATATCCTGGTGGACCATGAGGGTAGAGTGCAATTGTCCGACTTCGGAGTCATGCCACTGCTCGCGGACATCCCAGGTTCGGCTCAGCCATCTGGAGGCGTCCGCTCAGCTGTGCGATGGACTGATCCTCAGTTATTCGAGGCGCAGAAAGGCGAAATCAATCCATACATTCCAACGGAGCAGACTGACATCTATTCGATAGGCAGTATTATTCTGCAGGTATGGTACATTATCTTCTCGTGGCATCTCCCGCTCACCATATTGCGACTTAGTTGCTCACAGGATCAATACCTTATCACGATATCAAGAACAACATTCATGTCGTTGTATTATCTTCGAGAGGCGTCAAGCCCAAACGTCCTGACGAAACGTTTGTCACTAGTGCACAGTGGAACTTTATTCAAAGATGTTGGTCTCCTACCAGTCGTCCAACTATCGAGGAAATACAAGAATTTCTTGAGTCTGAGCTGCGGATGGCAGGTTTGTCTCAGCGCATCTGATTTCCAGTACCTACGACTACACATTCACAACACGCTTACAGACAGAATATTTAGTACAGGCTGTACGATTTGCTGTACCGCTAGTTTTTTTTTGGCATTTGATGAAGCCAAGAATTTCACTACATTGTTCCATGTCTTGTCTTGCCAGTGGTTGTCGTACATGCCTGATTGTGACCAGAATACTGTTTTTGTTTCATCTGGCCTCTTTGATTGTGTACGAACGAAATCGGCTGGGGTTCAATGAAATATCGGCGAGTCCCATGAGATTTTCTTGGCTTGCGGGACCTATGGTGCGCCTCGAGGAGAAATTTGTGGAAAGAAGTTTCATGAATCAATAGATTTAGTATCGTCCAATACTAGGCCCGGATCACCGGCTAGTGAAGCCGACTCGAAAGGTGCGCTTCCAGCCAGAATACGTCACAGACCTACTTCAAGTTTTATTATCTCCACAGCAAGCCATCAGTTTCCGCGGTATATCGATATAGAAATTCTCTCTGCCCACGTTCCGGGGTACTATATTCAACAGCGCTGAGTCTTGGCAATTTGAATTTTGCCCAAATGCGGCTTAATTACAGGTACAGGTACGCGCTGTAGGTGGGGAATTGACGTGGCTACGCCACTCGACTCGTCCGTGGTTATATAAGCCTGGTCCCGAGCCTAGATTTACATACCATAAGAAATATAAGGCTGATTAATCAGTGAGTTAATGGTGCAGAGCATGACAAGTGTGAATGTCACAATCTACCCTTCACTTAGAGATACGGCAATGACTCGACTCCCCGAGATTTTTTTGTTACCATTCTGCACAGCAAGCAGTGGGGTCCATAGAGATGAATCAATGAGAGTCAGTCTTTGCACATTAAGAATGGAACCGAATGATATTGCATTTAATAACTTGGATGTCACAGAATGCTAAATTACAGTCAGGAGGATGTGATTCTAGTAGTCCTGTCATGATGGAATAAATACAACATGTGTTGCTACTGCAAGGACACAAGCCTGGGAAAATGTGGCACTTGAGATCAACTCGTTTGTATCACTGGCAGAAATAGCCAACTCAATTTGAAGATGACCTATGTATGTCGTATTCTGCCTTTATATAGTCCAGAACTTGATCAACCAAAGGCCGTGTCTTGATCTGTGTCAACCAACGTAGTCCAACATAGCGCCAATAATCATCAGAAATTGCAGGCTGTTCAGGTCATTTTGACAGATTGCCTTGATATTTGGCCACAATAATAGGAGTCTCCAACTCCATGTTGAAGTATGGGCGCTGGCCGGATAGCACCTAATGAAATATTTAGAATCATTCATTCGCTACAGAAAGAGGGTATTGGCGTTACCTGCATCATAATGCAGCCAAATGAGTAGATGTTGCTCGCTGTAGTTGGCTTGGGAGCAACTTTGTCGGCCCTTTTAGGATCAAGCGATAGAATTTCAGGAGCAGTCCAACGAGCTGCACCTGGTCTGTGAGATGTGAAGAAAGATGTATTGTGTTCTGCCAGCAGGCATGACAGGCCAAAGTCTGCAAGGAGAGCATTGCCGTTCTCATCGATCAGGACATTAGGCTGAAATCTTATGAGTAACACAGACTAACTAGTGAAAAAATAGTGACATACAGGCATGAGGTCTCCGTGCACAATTTCTCCAGAATGCACTGATTTTATCGTGTATCGTCCAAATGAGGTCACATAGCCACAACTAAATTCACTTACGATACTGCAGACCTGAAACAACTTGAAAGAGCTGTATTTCGACTGATATCAGGGTGCGCTCATAAGATATAGATAAGAAATGTTCACAAGATGAAAGAGGTAATGTGTTTCAGGCAGTAACTGCTCACGCCATACAGAGGCACTATATGTATGTCATTCAGCCCTTGCCAAACAAAGACTTCCTGATGCAGTTTCTGGATCAAAAGTAATGGTAAATGTCACATACATTGACTACATGAGAACTAACTGTGATAAATTTTTTCTTGTCCTTTTCATCCATCGGTAATGCCTTGAAAGACTTGACTGCAACGTATCGCGGGGGTATCTATTAGGATTAAGCCTATCTTTTGAAAGGAAACCAATTAATGAACGTACTTCAATACTGTTATGGGATAAGGAATGGTCCATTTTGCACTTCCAGACGTTGCCGTATCCACCACTACAGTGGGGGTAATCCTCGGTGTGTGAAATGAACATCGTGAGATCCTTGGGTGGAGGGTGGTATTTGTCAAGGACAATCTGTCTGAAAATGAAGATGACCAGTCTCAGCTCGAAGCGCTGTGTGTTTTGGTGAGAAATACACAAACATACTCGTGGTGAGAGTCTTCAGGTGCCACAACCGGGGATCCAGAAGGTGATTCAGAATTATTGCCTTTGGGGTCAGCATGTCTAAAAATGAGGATGTCCAGTTTCAGCTCGAAGTGCTGTGTTTTGACGGGAAATACACACAATTCAGCGTGAGCCCGGTCCTATTGGTACACAGAATTCAGTCAATGTCTGCCAGGCACCCGACAAGCAAATACTCTAGAGATTAGAGGTAGAGCGGATAGAAAAGGTCTAACAGGTAAGAATAAGTCTCAGTTTCTGGAAAGAACTCTTATTGACGAAGCGTGTAGCTAACAGGTAAGAATAACTACACTGAGTCAGTTAAGTGTAACAATAACAGTAAAGGTATAGACTCACGTCTCAGTTTCTGGAAAGAACTGAGACGCTCGTAATGGTTGGGCACTGGTATTAATACGGTAAGCGCTCTCGATTATTTTGAAGGTGAAAATTTACTTTGGACCATTTCGGTCCCGACGTCAACAGGTACTCCCTGTTCCTTCCATTCCCGACCTCCCTCAACCAATGACTTGCGCTCATACCTGCTGCTTGTCATTTCCTACTTGTCATCTCGTGCCTGTCCATCGGGTCTCTTGGTCTTCTTCGACTCTGTTATGCCAACAAATACTCACCTGCAGACTAGTGCGTAACTTTAATACTAGTACTAAATAAAGAGAGGATAATATCCTATTTACTAATCATTTGTCATCAATGTTAATCTACTGCCAGGTAGAAGAGTACTTGCTGTTGGACTGTGGAACCTTTGCAGGTGGTCGCAACATTATACTGCAGGGAGGAGAGAAGACTTTGGAGACAGAAAGTGTCATGAGCTACAGCACGTTGAGAGCAAACTCATATTTATTGGACTGGGAGCATCCTTGCAAATTTCACAGAAGTACTAAATCATGAGCGTAAGCTTGCCATCACATCACGAGCCCCTTCAGTGACAAATTCCATATTATACAGGTCACCGGACCTACATAATATCCCGTATAAGACGGGCCAGCGGACTGTGGGCCAATGTTATGTATATCCCCGATGTTGACAGATGGGCCGGGAGGGATATTATTTCCAATGGAGACAGGTGGGCCCATCTATGCTGATATTATATATATCCTCGAAGATGTCGGGTGGGCCAATGTAATGGTTTATTGTATAGATGGGTGGGCCGAGGTACAGGAAGTATTTTGTACACGGGTGGGCCAAGGGAGTGGTGGAATATGTATTATATAGATGGGTGGGCCGATGTAAGGGTTTATTGTATAGACGGGTGGGCCGACATACTGGAATTATTTTGTAGACGGATGGGCCAACAGAGTGGTGGAATATTTATTATATAGATGGGTGGGCCAATGCAGGGGGATGTTATATAGACGGGTGGGCCAAGGTAGTGAGATATCTGTCTGACATTCACAGATTACTGAGTCCCAGATGCACAAAAACCGAATCCCATTGTGCAACATCCATTCCAGACACCCGAACACCCCACCAAGTGCCGAGTGCCGAGGCCTGTGCCCTGATGTCTGAAGCCCGAAACCTGAAGCCTGAAACCCGAAAATATGTATACAACATATCCATATTTCACTCATTGCACAAATCACCGAGTGTCGAGTGCCAAAACCCGAAACTCGAGATACGGTACACAAATCACCAAGTGCTGAGTGCCGAATGCCGATGCCCGAAACCCAACATCCGAAGCCCGAAACCCGAAGCCTGAAACATGAAAATATGTATACAACATATCCATATTTCCCTCATTGCACAAATCATGCAGTGTCAAGTACCGAAACCCAAAACTCGACACCTGGTACACAAATCACCAAGTGCTGAGTGCTGAGGCCTGAGCTCCGATGTCCAAGGCCCAAAACCTGATGTCCGAAGCCCCAAACCCAAAGCCTGAAACCTGATAATATGTATGCAGCATATCCATTTTTCCCTCATTGCACAACTCACTGAGTGTCAAGTACCAAAACCCGAAACTTGAGACCTGGTACACAAATCACCAAGTGCAGAGTGCCAAGTGCCAAGGCCCAAAACCCGACATCTGAAGCCCAAATTCCAAAGCCCGAAACCCAAAAACATGTATGCAATATTTCCATTTTTTACTCATTGCACAAATCACTGAGTGTTGAGTGCCAAAACCCGAAACTCAAAACCCGGTGTGCAATAGGCAAAGATAATGAAAACATGGAAGTTGTTGTCCGAGTCTAGGTGAGTGTATTGGTAGTCTTTTCTTGTCCATCGGTTATCATTTGACCAAGATATAAGCTAAAGAAATCTGAAACATTGGCGAGAATGAAAAATGAAAGTTGTAGTCCAAGTCAAGGTGAGTGTATTGGTAGTCTTTTCTTGTCAATTGGTTATTTCATTACTCGGTACTCAGTACTTGGTTCTGATACTTGGTACCTGGTGTAATGATAGTTGCAGCACTGGGCTCAAAACCCGTGTTTTTGATACTCACATTAAACAGTATTTGTCCGACGCATCCCTGACACTCTGATCCAGATCCCGACGCCTGACCCTGGCCTGAAAGTTTCGGACCCAACATTTTTGCATCGGATTCATCCTTCCTATGTCCTGTCTAGTCGTATCTATCCCCACTGGTGCATATTTACTCATTTTCGCATTATTGAATATTACAGACAGTGTTATTACATGTAAGCATAGACCATTGCACTTTTGACATTTTTCACGATTTTCAGTATCTTGCCCTTGCATCCATGATCCAACCTTTTAATATATAATGAGCATAGCTTATATTATTGCCTCTTATGACCAAGATCAGCTCACAATAGGCTGGAGTTTGTGAGCTAGTGTGCATACTTGCCATTTCTCCTGATAAGGGGCCCATACCTTCAAAACATTGAATCTTCATGATCAGAAACCTGGAGTACATTTAAAATATATTAAGTATCATAGACATAAATTTACAGACAAATCCACCAAGAATTGAGTACTGAGGAAGTGAAATAGATAAGAAATGGAGTGTGGGAAACTTCAAAGACCCAAAGCATCGAAAATGGTCGGTGAAGCAATAATAGGACTTTAATGCTGAGTCAACTCATGTTTTCACTATATCCCTTCCACCCACCCCCTACCCTCAAGGCAGTAGGCAGTATGGGTTCCTTAGGTAGTTTACAATCTATCCTACATATTTTTAATAAAATCTTTGGCCTGAATCATCTATAAATGTGACTTTGTAAAAATATGTCTATTGTCACATTTCACACATATGCCTGTCATTACATCAATCCTTCATGTATCTTTCTAAACTATTAGGGCTATTATAATGGACATATATGGGTGTTATTCCAGGTCTCTGATCCCATCACAGGCTTGTCATGTTGGATATCTCAACATAATGTGCAAGTCTCACTATTAATATTCATTCTTTTATCTTTATGCTCACTTACTGCACACATGTACAAATGCACGCCTCATCTTTACATCATTGCTAACATGCCAGACAAATATATAATCCTCATACCTGCATCATCCTACCTCAGTCTATTTGTTCTCAGACTGAGGTATGACTATACATTCATTATCATACTCGACACTGACTAACATTTAACGTAGTCTTCAAATAATCTCCAATTGACAAGAATGACATGAGTATGAAAATCAGTGGTTCTGAGCCCAGCACTGCAACCATCACTACACTGAGTACCAATACTTGGTAGGACCACCAATACACTCACATAGACTTGGACTACAACCTTCATTAAGAAAGTTAAGCATAATAATAATTTTCATTTTTTCATTATCATTTTCCTATATTGACTAGCGAGTCCCGAGTCCCGACCCTTGGTAGTCAGTACAATTCCCAAGTTATTTGAACCCTACATCAATGGATAATACATACAAATACAGAATTCATGTCCAGTTGTAGTCACGTGTACCGGGTGTTGAGTTTCGGGTTTCGGTACTCGACACTCGGTGATTTGTGCAGTGAGGGAAATATGGATATGTTGTATACATATCTTTGGGTTTCAGGCTTCGGGTTTCAGGCTTTGGATGTCAGGCCTCGGCACTCAGCACTCAGCACTTGGTGATTTGTGTACCGGGTCTCAAGTTTCGTGTTTTGGCACTTGACACTCGGTGATTTGTGCAATGAGTGAAATATTGATATGTTGTATACATATTTTCGGGTTTCAGGCTTTGGGTTTCGGGCTTCAGACATTGGGGCACAGGCCTCGGCACTCGGCACTTGGTGATTTGTGTACCAGGTGTCAAGTTTCTGGTTTCGGTACTCGACACCCAGTGATTTGTGCAGTGAGGGAAATATGGATATGTTGTATACATATTTTCGGGTTTCGGGCTTTGGGGTTCAGGCCTTGGCACTCAGCATTCGATGATTTGATTAATGTAAATGAAAAATGGGCATGTTGCATACCGGGTTTCAAGTTTTGGGTTTTGGCACTCGACACTCAGTGATTTGTGCAATGACTGAAAAATGGATATGTTATATACATGTTTTCAAGTTTCGAACTTTGGGGTTCAGCCCTTGGCACTCGGTACTTGGTGATTTGTGTACTGGGTCTTGAGCTTCGGGTTTTGTCACTTGACACTCGGTGATTTGTGCAATGAATGAACAATGGACATTTTGCATACATGTTTTTGGGTTCCGGGCTTCGGATTTTGGGTCTCAGGCTTCGGGTCTATCAGGACTTGGCACTTGGTGATTTGATAACTGGACTTTTAAGCTTCAGGCTTTGGGTGTTCAGGTGTTCATGTGTTTGGTGTAAGGAAATAGAAATTTCACACATTTTCACCAGTTTCCAGTTTCCACTCTCGAGCTTGGGGTGTTCGGGTGTCTGGAATGGATGTTGCACAATGGCATTCAGTTTTTGGGCATCTGGGACTCGGTAATCCGTGAATGTCAGACAGATATCTCACTACCTCAGCCCACCCGTCTATATAACATCCCCCTCCATCGGCCCACCCGTCTATATAATAAATATTCCACCACTCCCTCGGCCCATCTGTCTACAAAATAATTCCAGTATGTCGGCCCACCCGTCTATACAATAAACCCTTACATCGGCCCACCCATCTATACAAGAAACCATTACATCGGCCCACCCAACATCTTCGAGGATATATATAATATCAGCATAGATGGGCCCACCCATCTCCATCGGAAATAATATCCCTCCAGGCCCATCCGTTGTCTTAATAACCGAGGGTCTTATATAAAGTTGTGTAAATGTAATGACACCACAATTACACTTTGGATAAGACTGCTTGCCAGTCCTCGATTAACACGGTCTACGACTTTTCCTATTTCGTGGTAGATAACGTGTGAGTTCTTGGGAGGCTCGCTAAACTAATCTTTTTATAAAGATCAACCTAGCCGGAGCTTTACTTTTCTTTATTGAAACTCAAATCTCTTATCTAGGAATAAGCTTCTAGACACGTAATTCGGTTTCTGGAACGTATTTGCCTAGGAAATCTCCTTCTAGGCTCTGGACTTGGATACTGGAACTAGTGAGACATGGTCTCAAATATACGAAATATGACCAAGATCGCTTGGTCTATGGACACCTGACTGTGAGACAATGGTCTCAAATATACAATATATGTTCAAGATCGCTTGAACAAAGGGGACTATAACTTGACCAAGATTGCTTGGTCTATGGGACAACTAGTGAGACGTGGTCTCAACAATATGATAGATGACTAAGATCGCTTAGTCAAAGGGCACAGAGCAATGAGACAAAGGGGTCTCAAAGACAATACATGTGACCAAGAACGCTTGGTCTATAGCACTAAATAAGTTTCTAAGGTAAGAAACTTATAATCTCAAGGGAATTCTTTTCCCTGCACTTGTCTCACTTCAAAGGGACTAACTTTGCAAGTGAAATATCTGATAGGCAGATTGCTACAAATGGGAGATCATATTTTTTGGGGGGGAGAATGGGCTCTCCTTATATACATTTTGTGTGAGAAAGTAATCTAGGTTCACAAACAATAAAAAATAAGGAGGACCAATCAAAATATTGGGTCAAACCCAATAAAAGAATAAAATACAAGTGAAAGATGGAGCTATGACATCATTGTGGAGCAAAAGATTCCAGAACCTTCCATGAGTGAGTCAGAGTGAGTCATTGTGGAGCAGAATATTCTAGAAGGAAATGACATCATGAATGATGTCATTGTAGAGTAGAATAATATAGAGCTTGATGACATAATATCTTTCAACAGAATACCTGCAGGAGTATCTGTGGAGTCTTATGACATCATAATGACATCATACCCTATGGGTACAATTTTATGAAGTGTCAGGTGAGTCAAAGCATCCTAATGAAAAAGTAAAGTAAAGAAACACTAGAGAAAAGTAGGTAGCAAAAATAAGACAGTTGGCAGGAATTGAAACGCAGTCAAAATAATACAGTTGGCAGGAATTGAAACACGGTCTTTTTGGATAGGTTTTTTATAGGCTTTGTACTTTTCTCTATGGTTTTCTCTAGCCAAAGTGAATAAGCCAAAGGCAAGGCTATACCTTAACCTTCATTTCCCTTCTCACATCAACTAGGTCTAAATGTGATTCCCATCTCACATTAGACTTTTTCCGTCAAAACATATTCAGATCATGAAACTTGGGGAAAACTGGAAATATGGACCATGGTTTGAAACCAAGGTATGGGTTGACTAGTCTGAGGACTAAGCTAACAGACTTTATCTTTTGAGGGTCGCCTAGTATTCATGTCCATGCATGATTCCCACATCATGCAGGACACCGTCAACATCGGGGATATACATAACATCGGCCCATAGTCTGCTGGCCTGTCTTATACGGGATATCATGTAGGTCGGGTGACCCGTATAATACAGAAATATGTCACTGTAATATGTGACATCACAGCATGAGGACATTATCCAAAACATCAGGTGGATGGTCACCTGTTCATGGCTGTTGAGCCCGCTTGCGTACTGCCACTGATCAATCAATCAGGTGGCCAGCCGGTCACCGGTCCCTATGGCCAACCTTCAAGCTTCTTCCAACAATAGAATACCGCAATCAATCACTCATACTAAAGTGTTGATGTCTTCTCTGGTGAGTGATCTTTCGATACCATCATGAAACATAGGCATACTGATCAAACCAAAGTTTGTTCGGTTCAATGTACTTGAATGAAACATCACACCTATAGTAGTCAGTCTGGTTTTCATATGCATACACGCGGAAACAAATTGCCACGCTGATCATACCACAGACCTTGAGGCCGACTTGTGTGCGCAGAACACCACATGAAACTTTAGAAGAAAGCTGCCCTCAATGTCCGATGTAAGTGTGTAACAGTGCCAACCATATCACCCAAGTGACCATCTTGACGCTGAGCGAATGCACCTCTTGTATGTGGTTCTCCCTGACCACTTTGGCAATTTAATTAGCTATATGAGGTGATAGTGTGGATGTACTCACATCCAATTTCCTCTAGTAAGTTGAACTTGTGATGCAGCTGGTGCACAGACTCTACAAGCCATATTTAGTATCATGCACATTGGTTGCACACAGGATGTTTGGCTGGATGCATGCATAGAAGTTCGAAGCACTGCACAGTGTAAGATCGCGGATTCCAGCCAAAGGAGAACCTTGGAGATTTTGATACTTCCTATGATCATGAACTTTCTGAAAATACCCCGACACAAGAATACCTCATGTATAGTATTTTACAGAATTGACAAGTTCCCTTGAATTTTCACACAGAGGAATCTGGCAGCGGCCCGCCGCCCGTGCAGAAACTCATCATGACTGATCATGCAAATTTATTGAAAATCACCAAGTCCGACTTTCTCTCATTGACGACAACCACAACGATCACAGTGCTATTTTCAACAGTGCTCCAGACAATGATGGATTTAAGTATCAGAGGCACCTGGTAAGGTCAATTGTGATGCGCTTCCTATCTTTCTCCGCTGTTCGAGCACCAGTGCGAAACAGCACCTCGAAATCAATCCTGACCAATGCATAATCCAATATGACATCCATGCCCTCAGTGTTAACTTGGAAGACTCATATGGTCTTTTTTCTATGTATATATACCATTTTAATATCATTTTAGAGGGTGGGTATACTTGAGAATCAACCTCATTCGACGGGAGCTATTGAATATGCTATCAGTGACTTCGATCCCCGTGTAGTGTAACCGCTTGAAGATAAAGGTGAGTGAATGTTTGTTTCCAAACTCGATGCTCACCAGTGATGTTCTATCAGAGTATGCCTCGAGACTTGCCACAACACGGTCCATCTCCCCTTCCCTGTCTTCCGACCTTTCTTCATCAGTGCCATCTACATCTCTCACTGCTGGCACTCTATCTGGCGAGCTCTCATCTGTGCTATCTGCTACCGGGTCCTGATGTACTCTATCTAAATTCTCCAGCTCTGCGGTACACCGGTTGAGCCTTGAATGAGCGAGGGAACCACAGTTTTTGCAAATTTGCCAGTGTCCTTGCTTTGAGGGGAGGTCCATGGGGTGCACGGCGAGGAAGATAGGGTAGTTGTTGATCTGCGCTTATATTTACACTGTACTTTTGTCCTGCTCGCACATGCATCAAGTTCTATCAGTGAATTTAGAAGCGCAGAATGGCATCATATGTTGGCTTCCAAGTAATCTAAGGAACATTCTCAGAGAAATGCATGGTGTATTAAGTGAGGAAAATGATGTTGGTTTCCGTAAATCCTGATACATTTTCTACTGGTAGAATTTTGAGGGTAATCTCAGAATAGTATCAGGAAATCTCAGACTTTTCTCTCATTACCCTGTTTTCATATTCTGTAACTTTACAATTTGCAGCTGTGGTATTGTGAACTAGGAAGGAACCTGATTGAAAATAACACAACCTGCATGCATTTATGGCATGCCGGTCGAAGGGTATGAATACGAGTGCAAACTTTGTTCTAAAGTTTCATCATGTGGTGGTCTGCACGCACAAGTTGGCCTCGAGGTCTGTGGGATCCAAGATGATCATGGTAATTCATTTCAGCGCGTATGAAAACCAGACTGACTACAGGTGGGATGTTTCATTCAAGTACATTGATCTGAACAAACCTTGGTACACAGAACAGACTTTGGTTTGATCAGTATGCTTGTGTTTGAATTGCGATACTGTAACGGCGACTGATTGTGGTAATCTATTTTTGGAAGAAGCTTGAAGGTTGGCCATAGGATATGACCAGGACCATATACCAGCTGGCCACCTGATCGACCGATCAGCAGCAGTATGCAAAACTCAGTGGCTTACCAGCACTTATCACTATTCCGCAAACGAAGTCATAAGGTTTTTGTTTATGTAAAAAAAAACTTCATCATTATCCTATATATCGGGGTAGAGTTCTTGGCCAAAGAACTACCAGAGCGAGGAATAGACCAGGTTCCTACCCAGTCGCAGTGTCAAGAGAAAGAGGACGGCATCCGAGTTGCCGTGTGCAAAATTCAAATCACGTGCACTTTGAAGTTTCCAAAAGCAGCCCAAACTTTATTCCTCATACTCTCTCGACAGCGGCTGGCAGAAAACATTTGTAAACATTGTTCAGCCACCGTAGCAAACCCTTTGGACCTTCATAATTAACTAGCAACTTTGAAAACTGAACTTGGGGTTTACATATTTGTTTTGTACTCGATATGGAAACATACTGCAGCATCCTCGACATGTTTGATGAAGGCAGTAGCCTTCTGGATTTCCTCATCACAGTCCTCACAGTACCAATATTTTCCAACCACCCTGCAGTTGTTAACCTTCTGGCCAACATGTCTAATATTATGTGCGCCTTATTATGACAGCAGAATTTATATAAACCTTTAATTAAATGGGCCAAGAATGCCATTAGCACAGAATGTGTGAGAGAGGTTTGAGAGCTCACAAAAGTGGAGAATGGGTGGCATTTTAGCACTCTGCATGCGAAAGCCGAGCAAATAGAGGGCTTCTGAATTGGAGGTATGGCTTTGAAGATTGAGGGGGAGGCACCGGTGCTATGGACCCTTCTTGATTCTCTCTTGTCTGTGAGAGCTCCCCAAGTCAAGAAAATTGAAAGCAACCTTGAAGGGGACATGGTGAATGGAATAATGAAACTGGATGCACAAGAAGCTGAGGATTCAGAATACTGGGCTCAAGTAGATGACCTAGAAGGTGTTATAGAAGGCATCACTGGCAATTGTGTATCGAGAGCTGAATGCCTCGCATCTCAATGTGATGCGACAATAATACTGGTATGAAAAATGCAAATAAAATTTATGTTCGATCTAAACAGACCTCTTCCAGTGGAAAGTAGTAATTGTGTTGCTTCTAAAGAAAAGCACGAATCAGAAGGCCAACTCACTGTCAAGCATATTTGGAATATTGTTGCAATCAACACACGCACCAGAGAAGGTCATTGAAATGATGGTGAAGATGGGTCTCTCAATATCCATTGATGCAATTCATGATACAGTCCATTCACTATCTGCAGAATCAAGTCACACACTTCAAAATCTTGGACAAACACTTTTAGCAGCTTATGCATATGATAATTTCGACATCAACCTGAAGACCACCATTCCGGCTGCATAAAAATCCACTGACACTCTGAAACATCTTACATCAGGCTTACTGTTTTCTCTAAAACATGGAGTCACTTGTAATGATATAAAATGTTCCTATGGTGAAAATCGCGATGTCCTGCATGATGTGGGAATCATGCATGGACATGAATACTAGGCGACCCTCAAAAGATAAAGTCTGTTAGCTTAGTCCTCAGACTAGTCAACCCATACCTTGGTTTCAAACCATGGTCCATATTTCCAGTTTTCCCCAAGTTTCATGATCTGAATATGTTTTGACGGAAAAAGTCTAATGTGAGATGGGAATCACATTTAGACCTAGTTGATGTGAGAAGGGAAATGAAGGTTAAGGTATAGCCTTGCCTTTGGCTTATTCACTTTGGCTAGAGAAAACCATAGAGAAAAGTACAAAGCCTATAAAAAACCTATCCAAAAAGACCGTGTTTCAATTCCTGCCAACTGTATTATTTTGACTGCGTTTCAATTCCTGCCAACTGTCTTATTTTTGCTACCTACTTTTCTCTAGTGTTTCTTTACTTTACTTTTTCATTAGGATGCTTTGACTCACCTGACACTTCATAAAATTGTACCCATAGGGTATGATGTCATTATGATGTCATAAGACTCCACAGATACTCCTGCAGGTATTCTGTTGAAAGATATTATGTCATCAAGCTCTATATTATTCTACTCTACAATGACATCATTCATGATGTCATTTCCTTCTAGAATATTCTGCTCCACAATGACTCACTCTGACTCACTCATGGAAGGTTCTGGAATCTTTTGCTCCACAATGATGTCATAGCTCCATCTTTCACTTGTATTTTATTCTTTTATTGGGTTTGACCCAATATTTTGATTGGTCCTCCTTATTTTTTATTGTTTGTGAACCTAGATTACTTTCTCACACAAAATGTATATAAGGAGAGCCCATTCTCCCCCCCAAAAAATATGATCTCCCATTTGTAGCAATCTGCCTATCAGATATTTCACTTGCAAAGTTAGTCCCTTTGAAGTGAGACAAGTGCAGGGAAAAGAATTCCCTTGAGATTATAAGTTTCTTACCTTAGAAACTTATTTAGTGCTATAGACCAAGCGTTCTTGGTCACATGTATTGTCTTTGAGACCCCTTTGTCTCATTGCTCTGTGCCCTTTGACTAAGCGATCTTAGTCATCTATCATATTGTTGAGACCACGTCTCACTAGTTGTCCCATAGACCAAGCAATCTTGGTCAAGTTATAGTCCCCTTTGTTCAAGCGATCTTGAACATATATTGTATATTTGAGACCATTGTCTCACAGTCAGGTGTCCATAGACCAAGCGATCTTGGTCATATTTCGTATATTTGAGACCATGTCTCACTAGTTCCAGTATCCAAGTCCAGAGCCTAGAAGGAGATTTCCTAGGCAAATACGTTCCAGAAACCGAATTACGTGTCTAGAAGCTTATTCCTAGACAAGAGATTTGAGTTTCAATAAAGAAAAGTAAAGCTCCGGCTAGGTTGATCTTTATAAAAAGATTAGTTTAGCGAGCCTCCCAAGAACTCACACGTTATCTACCACGAAATAGGAAAAGTCGTAGACCGTGTTAATCGAGGACTGGCAAGCAGTCTTATCCAAAGTGTAATTGTGGTGTCATTACATTTACACAACTTTATATAAGACCCTCGGTTATTAAGACAGTGAATCAATCCTCAAAGTGATTTTTCCATTGAACAAACCTGGAAAGACTTACTGTCGCTACACCAAGATGTCTCGCTTTCTTCAGGTCTCGCTCGATGAGACCAATTTAACTCCTGGAAATTTTTGCATGACCTTTACTATCATGGACCACCTTATTTTGCACAGTTTCAGTCTCAAATACCAGCTCCCCAAGTTCTAGAACAAATACCAATTGTAAAAACTCCAATCGTACCAGCCTCGGCAATGGATGTCAACAACTCAATGGTTGCAGGAAACATTCAGGCAATCAAGAAATTGATGGTGCAAGGTGGTGTCTTTGATCCAGCAGATGTGGAAGATGGCGAGTCGCCTCATTTTACTGAGTATGTGGTGCTTGTACATGGAGATCTGGGCATGGGCAAACACATTGCATCTATACAGCAATGTCGGTCCATTGAAACAACTCCATGGCAGCGATTCCAACATGTAGTCTTTGTGCCTAGCTTGTTCCACTTGAAAATGGCAGCCACAGATGCAATATGGAGGACATTGATCCAGCCAATGTCAGTGCATCAAGATCAGACAAGTCTGATGCATGATATTGCACAGCTACAGCCACATGAGACAGGAATTTTTGGATCCAAGCCTGGGTTCTGGATGATGCACAAGCTCATTGGTCATGATGGGATCTGTTGACATTTGGATTATTGGCGGATATAAGTCAAAAGAATGAACAATGCTCACAAAACACTTGACAACTTTGCCATTTCTAAACAAAGCCTAGAGGAACTAAAGGAGATTGCCAACCGACTCTCTCAAGAATATATTGCTACCTACAAGCTAACACGAGCTCATCAGCAGCCTGATGAATGACGAGATAAACAGTACGAGAATAACTTGTTGATTAACAATTATTTTCTATTGTACAAGGAGCTATCCTATGCAATGAATATTGGAGACATTGTGCGTGTTGAAACCTGCATCATCACATGGTCATTAATATTTAAGGCGACGGGCAAACACAAATATGCCACATGCATGACAGAGTTTTTGATAAACTTGCATGTCAATTATCCAGCGGGTCTACAGTGAGAAGCATGCCTTTTCATTAACTCGAGTACTAATATTTTGGCAGGAAAGCAATACAATACCATTGGCTAGTCAATCTAACCAGAAAACCTGGACACTTCCATACCATAGATTGGTGTGTAGAGCTCAACAATCTATTCATCAAAGTGAAAAATGGAGGGAGTGGCTCGAACTGTACTGTGTGGCAAGGGTCATTCTCGAGTCGCATCTGGTTGAAATCTATTGCAATGCTCATTCCATCATCGAGGATAACTTTATGTGTACTGGAGGAACAAGTTTGCAGGCTGCACCTAATATGAAAAAAAAAATGTTTCAAGGGTTACTAATGAAGATGTGATCATCATCTCCACACTCACATGCCCGGATGACAAAGCACATACTTAGTTCCAGACCTTCTTGACAAGGGGCACGAGCTATTTGAGAAAGGATGGAAGGGAATAGTAGATACAGAAGATATAGACAGTAAAATATTAGATGAGGTAGAGCAATCTACAACTAAAGACATTGTAGGAGAGTTATGATGTTGTATGCAGCAGCAAAATAATCCAGGTTGTGCTAGCATTTTCCTTGGTAGCAGATGATTGGTTTGCAGGATGCTCTCGACAGTGGTGATTACGAGCTTTATAGATAGTGTTAGTAAGTAAACACTAGCCATCAGTAAAGTACATACCATTATGGCCCTCCTCCCCACAAGCACTGCATCACATCTTTCACTTTGCATTATGAGGGACCAATGTACTTGTGTTAGCGTTTGACAAGATTGCACGAGGCTGTAGTGGGGCTGATGTCATGGGCATAGGAATTGGGCACACTTGGTGAATCAATGTGATAATCACATCTCCATGTTTGCTGGCTCCTGACCAACAAGTTTCCTTGACCAAGTTGGCTATGGACTTCATCTTGTAAAAATGAGCACACTCAACAATCCGGTCCATGATACTATTGGGCATTACAACCCTGGGTCCAAGATCATTTAAATGAGAATAGCCATAGAGCTTGATGGCGGTTTCCTCCTGCCAGTCCTCAAGTGCATCAACCAACTTTAAATCAAGTGAGGTCATGGAAAACTTGACAAGGCATGAGCATGAAATTTGTTTTTGTTGTTTTGGGATTGCAGAGGTGAATTGGGCAAAGTATTCTGGTGTGTGAATATCACAACAAACACTTGACTGTGTGATGAGGCACCAGAGACAACCGGTCTCACTGAGAGCGTCGCATTGGTGATGATCAGATTCTGTGATTTGGATGATGTCTCAGGCACGGGAGTTGAAATAAATAAGTAAGTCTTACCTGCTTCCTCATTCTTGAAAAACACATTCAATACCTTATGACAACAGCCGATCCCAGGACATATATCAGCATTAATGAAGTAATCCATAGCTGGTTCAAGGCCGGTCAGTTGGGGGGGTCTTCGGTTGAGGCTGGCTCATATCTATCTTCTCTCTAGGGTCCTCCATCTTTGCCTATAATTGCCAGGCATCCATTGTATCATCATGGTAAGTCTGTTGGATGTTAGTGCTGCTGATTTCTATATCATCACCAGATGCATCTGAACTGTCAGATCTTTCTTCTTCTGCGGGAATGCTTGTGACAACAGGAACATTTTCGCTGGTAGTAGTAACAGTGCGTCGCTTTTTTGAAGATGTTGCCTTTTTTTTGGCTTGCTCCACTCTCCGTTTCTCTTTCTCAACTCTATATGCATCAAAGCATTCCTTCTCAGCAAATAGTATTGCAGTCCCCTCCAATGGCATATCACGAACGGCACAACCAAAGCGCTGCCATAATGTAGACAGTGAACAACATGTTGCCTGCCACTGAATTACAATGCAGACATCAGCGATATCAATGCCCTGCATTGCGGTAAGTTTGTTGATCAATAATATCCTTAATTCCCACTTACCATTCCAAAGGATTCGGTTGTACAAAAACCCCATGTGATTTCCTGTATATAATTCCCCACCTCGTCTTGTTTAAAGTAAGTCATCATATTGGCATTAAACCACTTGATTTTATCTTGATATTCTTTCAGCAAACACAACCTTTGTGGCCTTGATAGCATGGTTTATATTGTCAAAGAAGACGAGAAATTTAGGAGGGGGCAGGTCTCTGAGTTTCCACTGGTCAGGAATGAGGAATGCTAGGTCCATGAAGCTTTGATATGTTCCCTGGATGGGCTTTACTCCAATATTTATATTTGGCCGATCTATACTTCGACAGATTGTGATAAGTTTGTCCCCGTTCTGTAGATGGAGTAGTCTGATGACATCCTGCAGTGTGGATGAAGATAGTGTCGCCGACATCACAAGAAATGATATGTCCAGGGGGAGGATGAATCTCAGTCTACTGAGCTCTTTGAATTCTGGGCAAAATTCTCCCCATGAGATGACACAATGTGCTTCGTCTATAACCACATCTATTATGTGTGACACAAACAAAGGATTTTTGAGTAGCCTTTCAAATCCTCCGCGCTGTCCTTCATAATTTGGTTGGGACTGATTGCAATAATTCTATATTCCAAGTTCTCTATTGCCTAGTACATAAATGATCATTAATTGCTAGATACTGTTGATAATCCTCAAACCTGAAAGTTAGATGCTGTTGCAGTTTCTGCATGTATAGATATAGCTGAAATTCCTGCTCTTTTGAGGTCCATGACATTTTGCTCACCAAGTAAGTTCAAAGGAGTAATCACAACTTGTATACTGGTGGAGTCAAATAATAGAGGCATCCAGAATGTGAGGGTTTTACCCTTGCTGGTCCCAGAAATGCAAATAATATCATGGGCATGGAGAAGAAAAGCTTCAGCAACTTTGAGCTGCCAAAGGCAAGGCCTACATCTAAATACTTCCTCTGTCTGTGCACGAATTAGAGCAAGAGAAGGCACCATGATGACAATTTTTGATGATCAATTACCAACTTAAGAATATGGTAATGTTACATAACACAGAATATGTAAACCCTAAGTTTAGTTTTCAAAGTTGCTAGTTAATTTTGAAGGTCCAAAGGGTTTGCTGCGGTGGCTGAACAATGTTTACAAATGTTTTCTGCCAGCCGCTGTGGAGAGAGTATGAGGAATAAAGTTTGGACTGCTTTTGGAAACTTCTAAGTGCATGTGTTACGACTTGGATAGTATCTGTTGGCGATGCTCAAACAGAGCGTGTGTCGTCAACGGTCGAGGACGTCCTTGGGCTAGCCCAAGGTTAGGGGTCTTACTTGGCGAGGCTTCGGCAAGTAAGATTTGACGCCTATGTCCAAATCGGGTAGCTTATGTCAAGCGGTTTGCGAGACGATAAGCTATATCGGCCTAGGCTTACGACACCCAAAGGTTAATCGTAAGGATCGTCGTTAATTAGAAGGACAGAAGTCCGACTAGTTAACAGGGGCTTTGCTCGTCGATGAAGTCAATGAGTAAAGGTCGAGACTATAGGCTTATCTGCGAAGAGCAGATAAGAGGATAGAATATAGACTGCTGGCGAGGCAGAAGGATCACTCTGGTAAGAGTATGAGGTCAAGAACCAAGTAGATTCAAGTTAAGGAATATGTTACATGGTAGCGAGTTTATATAGAGGACAGGAAGCATATTAGTGGATGATAACTCGTACTACCAAGAGAAGTAACAGTAAAGGGTATGACCATAAAAGGAAGGCACGTTCGAGGTGAGACACGGGTGAGCTCTGAACGTGCGGATAAGAAAGTGAGTCAAAGATCAGAATAAGAAGTGAAACATGCAGGGGCATGATCGTGCAGCTGCGGAGCTAAGTATAAGTCGCATGTGCAACTGCGCATCGAGTCAGAGATCAGGAAAGGAAACAGGGTAAAGGGGATGCGTCGTGCATCGTATCATAGGTTACCGTCCTGGACAGTAAGGGCAAGGGGACTGTCCGCAGGATCAGTCAGGAGGTGGAACGGAGCATGGATATGCTTCGTCAGTGAAAGGATCCGGCCAGATGTACTGGCTCTGCTGAAGCGACAGGTAGAGAGCGAAAGGGAATGTGAGAATGACAAGGATGACCAGGGTAAGGTCAGGGTAAGGGTGTGATGCAAGGGCTGATACGAGGAGGATCAGGAGAAAAATGATAGGGGCCCAAGCGTCTAGATGTTCTCGTAACAGCAATGAGTGAAATATGGATATGTTGTACACATATTTTTGTTATGACTGGGATAGTTCTGCTGTCGAAGGTCAAAGATAGACCGTTCAGTCGACAGTTCGTCGGCCTTCCTAGTACAAGGAAGGTGTCTAGTTCAAGGGTTCTCTCTGCACGAGCCGTGGCTTCTATGCAGGATCAGCGGCGAGTGGTTTTAGCACTTCTGCCTAGGCGGTGAGTGGTTTTAGCACTTCTACCGCAATCAAGAGTTCAGGCTAAGACAGTGAGTGACTGTCTTAGAATCAGAGTTCAGGCTACTAAGGGTGGAGACCTTAGTAGATCAGGTTTCAAGGGGAAAACCCAGTAGATCAAGTTAAGGAATATAGCTATGGTACATGGGGTTTATATAGGTAAAAGGGAGCGGCACAGCCGCGACAAGAATGGTAACAAAGATAGGAAAAAGAGTACAACCTATCAAGATAGTAAAGATAGGTGAAACCACCATGCGGCGCAAGATAGTATCTATGTTACAATCAAGAAGAAGAGAAGTGTGGACAGCCCACTTGATAAAGGAATAGCCGAGTCTAGGCTGGTCTAGAGTCGGCGGCATGGTTACAAGAAAAGAAAAATGAAATAGGAGTAAATGTTATTGTAACAATTTTCGGGTTTCAGGCTTTGGGTTTTGGGCTTCGGACATTAGAGCTCAGGCCTCAGCACTCAGCACTTGGTGATTTGTGTACCAGGTGTCAAGTTTCGGGTTTCGGTACTCGACACCCAGTGATTTGTGCAGTGAGGGAAATATGGATATGTTGTATACATATTTTCGGGTTTCGGGCTTTGGGGTTCAGGCCTTGGCACTCAGCATTCGATGATTTGATTAATGTAAATGAAAAATGGGCATGTTGCATACCGGGTTTCAAGTTTTGGGTTTTGGCACTCGACACTCAGTGATTTGTGCAATGACTGAAAAATGGATATGTTATATACATGTTTTCAAGTTTTGGACTTTGGGGTTCGGCCCTCAGCACTCGGTACTTGGTGATTTGTGTACTGGGTCTTGAGTTTCGGGTTTTGTCACTTGACACTCGGTGATTTGTGCAATGAATGAAAAATGGACATTTTGCATACATGTTTTTGGGTTCCGGGCTTCGGATTTTGGGTCTCAGGCTTCGGGTCTATCAGGACTCGGCACTCGGTGATTTGATAACTGGACTTTTGAGCTTCAGGCTTTGGGTGTTCAGGTGTTCATGTGTTTGGTGTAAGGAAATAGAAATTTCACACATTTTCACCAGTTTCCATTTTCCAGTCTCAAGCTTGGGGTGTTCGGGTGTTCGGAATGGATGTTGCACAATGGGATTCGGTTTTCGGGCATCTGGGACTCGGTAATCCGTGAATGTCAGACAGATATCTCACTACCTCGGCCCACCCGTCTATATAATGAATATTCCACCACTCCCTCGGCCCATCCATCTAAAAAATAATTCCAGTATGTCAGCCCGCCCGTCTATACAATAAACCCTTACATCGGCCCACCCGACATCTTTGAGGATATATATAATATCAGCATAGATGGGCCCACCCATCTCCATTGGAAATAATATCCCTCCCGGCCCATCCGTCTCCATCAGGGATATACATAACATCAGCCCATAGTCCGCTGGCCCGTCTTATATGGGATATTATGTAGGTCGGGTGACCCGTATAATATGGAATTTGCCACTGAAGGGGCTCCCTGACTAAATACACCTTGTAGACAAACTCTCCCCCATGCCAGATAGGCACAAGGCTGCCGATGATGGGGCGAAATGTGGCTGAGGAAAGGTAAAGTATTGGAAAATGAAGCAGAAGATGATGCGACTAGGGAGGCAAGGCAAAATCAGGCTGAAGGCGAAACTGAAGTAAAGTTTCTAGGTGCAATAAATCATCATCTAACTGACGAGCCTAATGCAAGGCTCCTTGTGAACCTCCCTTGAAGCTCGTCACTTCAGAGGTTGAAATACACCTTGCTTGTTGACTTCTCTTTCTTGACATGGAAGGTCTCAACGATGGTCATGCGGTGAAGATGATTGTACCCCAGGTGAACCCCAGAAAGATGGTAAATAATTATGTCGATCTGGCATTTCATATGCTAACAATACTCATGGTAGATCATTGTCCATGCCCAGGCTCAACTGCTATGTAGCTCTAATGATGAAGTTGGCCTTGTCGTATTGTACCTAGTCATATATAAAGACTGTTCATATTCCCTTCCCAGCATCTTCTTTCAAACTTGCAATGCGGTTGAGTACCAAATAATTGCCTTGCCTAATCCCAGGAGTAACATCTGAGGGTTCATGTAGAGCACCCAAGCGAGAGTCTGAATCTACTGCGAGGTACAACATGCAGACCTTGAATTGTACACACTCCTTTCCGACAAGCTGCCCTGGTGTGATTTCCGGAGTGTGTGCGTCATGGGAGCCCGCACCTGGGATTGCTTTGATTTTAGCTGATCTCACCCAAGCCTCCTCGAGGGCATCTGCGACACACCGCTTTGCAAACAGCCAGAAACTGACTTCCACCATGGCACCCTCGATGACTTCCATGCTATTAGGGTTGATATCAGCCTTGAAGTCAGGGGTAGCTGCTAGGGGGTTATTACTCTTGAATAAAGGGTGAAATATCCTTGTCTTGTCGATGCAAACAGGGCTTCCAGAAGATGCATGTTCTGCGACCCACTGGATATACACCTTGGTTTTTGGAGGGGTACCAGAATCTTCGAGATGACAGAATACCTCTGTCACCTCACCAGAGGCCGAATCAGTCTTATATGATGTGCATGTAATTGGGTAAGGTGCTTGGAATAGACTGACACTCTTTCCAGGAGCAAGGCAGAAGTAATATTTTGAGTCTTCGAGCCTGAAGTTGCCTGCATTGATGTAAATCATGCAGGTGAATGGGATTTGTGAAGATCCGAGCTGGGGATTCTTGGGATGGAATAATTTGTCCACCATTACGAGGTAGTCGTTGGGCACATTCTTGATTATGACTTTGAGAGGATGCATGACCATGAAGAGATGCGGTGCACTTCCTTCCAGGTATTGCCTCACGGTCTGTTCAAAGCGTGCAATTTGTAAGTTTGAAGCAGCCATTGAGACACCCAATGTGCTGACAAATGACAAAATCGCACCCAGAGGTATGCCTCACCTCCTGAGGGCAATGAGAGTGTAGAGACGAGGATCGTCCCATCCGCTCACATAGCCTTCATCTACCAGCTGGAGAATCTTTCTTTCGAATTGATCATCCCTTGAAGACTAAGATGACCAAATTCAGATTGCCTTGGTTTGTACATGTCCAGGGCGTCACAGAGCCACTCATATGACTGGCGTAAAAGCAATGAATTCTGTGGTACAGAGGGAATGACTGAAATCCATAGGTCAATCAACAGCAACGAGAAAAGGGTGCCACAATGCTCATGAGATGTTCTTGAAGCTGTCCACGAGGCAGTGTGTATAATTGTAGGTGGGGTATATCTTCCATTTATCCAAGGTGCAATGGTGGCTTACATCCAAAACACGGTACACTGTGAGGTCCCACATCTGAGGGTTGCCATCTGTGTTCATATCCCTTATATCCCTGCTCATCGTGATGCAATAAATGAAATAGAATGAATTTCATAACCATATAATATAAAGAACTGACAATACACGAGTGTGAACAGACTGAATCATTTAGTCTATACAGGTTCAGGTGAGCTAGTACCGAGAGTGAGATTGAGAGGCTAAAATGAGGGTCAGTGAAAGAAGACGACAGCATGAATTCAGTTGCAAGAGCGAGTGTCAATCGGGTAAACAGGCAATAAAATTACACATACCTAAACAGCTCTCAGTCTGCGTTTGAAGGGTCCGGCCTCTACGTCCACTCATCTAGGTTGACTGGTGGCAGAAGATGACTGTGACAACAGGAGCTCTTGAACTCATTATAATCAGAGTATCGAACTAAAGACTTGTTGATCCACCTCCTGGAGCTAACATTTTTGGATCGACGTGGGTTTTTTGCGCCAAGGAGGCAGCTGGAAACACTGTTGCCACAAGGCATAGCTTTTAGTGCAAGGGTACTTTCAAGTTCCGGGAGAGACACATACGCAACTGTCGCCACCTTTTCACCCATCAGAATTGTCCTCAAACTCGCAGCTCGGCTGGATATAGAGATCCATCACATAAATATCAAGGGCGCGTATTTAAACGGAAAACTTACCAATAAATAACTTGTGGCAGCCACTTGGCTTCAAGTCGATCAAAGTTTGTATGGTCTTAAGCAAAGTGGGCGTCGATGCGCACCACTGGAACAAGTTGGTTGAGATCTTGACGAAGTTTTGGTGATGACCGAGATCACATGTGAGTTGATTACATAATACTTACAATCATCTTATGCTGACTTCGTAGTTATTTCAAGTTGAATGTCTCGTGCCGTGTTTTATCATTTTCTTCAGACTCGTATATCAAGGCCAAGGACCCCTCCAACTTCGCCGAGGTCATTGAAATATTGATTCACGCTGGAATGCATGATGATCTTATTCACTTCCTCCAAATGGCTTGCAAGACAGTGCCCAGAAGGACGGAAATACCTAGTGCATTCATTTTTTCAAGGCGTCAATCCTGAACTGACACTTCGTACTAAGGGTTTGGAAGCAACTCCATGCTGCATTCATTGAGAAAGTCGAGTTCAGATTCATCAGTGATATTGTTCAGCTATTTGTCTTCTGACTATCACCACAGGTGCAAATCTGTGGCTCAAGGAGCAGCAAGAAGCTGAAGCCCCAATTATCAACCCTACCACCTGCCACCAATGCCGATGGCAAATGGCGACGGCATGGTTGGTATGATGCCTGTGAGTTTCCCTGCATCCCTGAAGGCATGCACAACTTATTTCTCATTGTTGTTAGCAGAATGAGATTTGATCATCCATGCACGCTGGGCTTTATTGTAATGCTGCAGGTGAGTATTGTTTGTGCAGCTGTGCTTTAAATGAGATAACTGACTGCATGAGCTCGCACTTCATAAACCTTGACCCAGGAGTTCGACCACTTCATTTGCGTATGAGAGAAGATGAAGGAGCAAACACCATTGACCTTGCGGATGCCAACAATGTCCTACAAAGATCAATAAGCGCAGATCCTGCCATAATGTGCCTTCACAACAAATTTTATGCCTTGAAGGGTACAGTTATGCATGCATTACAGTGGATGGAATTACTTAAAGCTCTTTCTCTAGCTGCCCGAACATTTCAACATTGAGATGAAGCAAAAGGTCAAGTCACATGCCAAAGCAGAAGATATTGTGTTCTGGAAGTGGGTGTCAGATATCACCATCAGTATGGTCACTGACACGGCTGTGTACCACTGGAACATCTCAGACCAGACGTCCCCACCTCAGAAAGTGTTTGATCAACATGCAACACTGGCTGATGCTCAACTTATCAACTATTGTGTGACTCCGGACAAGAAATGGCTGGTTCTCATTGGCATCACTGGCAAAACAATGAATTTCTCGGCTTTCAAGGTCAAGGGCGCAATGCATCTGTATGGTTGTGAATGAGGTGTCAGTCAACTCATCCAGGGGCGTGTAGCTACTTTTGCAGAGCTAAAATTTGACAGACACCAACATGCCACCAAATTGTTTGCGTTTGCAGCCAGGACAACGACTGGCACCGAAGTTTGTTTTCTCGCGACCCTGAAATATATGGAATCTCAATATCCCACTAGCTTCATGACATCAAAATCAACCATACAGCTCCTGATCCTGCCTTTGTGAAGAAGGCAGTAGATGTCTACTTCCCTCCTGAGGTGACCAACGATTTCCCGGTGGCAATGCAAGTGTCGAAGAAACATGGCATCATTTTCCTGGTTTCATTCACCTGTATGACCTGGATAGTGGCTCATGTGTGTACATGAGCCGCATCTCTGGTAACACAATTTTTGTCACTGTCAAGCATGAAGCTTCAAACGGTATCAATGGTGTCAACAAGATGGGTCAAGTTCTTTCGGTCAGCGTTGATGAACAGATCATCATTCCGTATATTTTGACTACTCTCAATAACACAGAGCTCACTTTCAAGCTCACCAGTCGTGCAAATCTCTCTGGTGGGATGACATCTACATCAAGCAGTACTAGCAATTATTCTCTACTGGACAGTATAGCGAAGTCGCAAAATTTGCTGCGAACTCTCCCAGGGTAGTGTTCAAATTGTCGACCATTCACCCTTTTAATGTATGTTGTCATGTAGGGCTTACTGCGGACTGTGTAAGTCATCGAGTCCTGCAAACAAGCTCCAGCGCCTAGTGGCTTGTCACCAATTTTGCAGCACTTCGGTGTTTCACTGGCGAAGGGTGAGCTCAACCCTTTAGAGCCCCTCGAACTTGCACACCCAGTGTTGCAACAGAGAAGGAAACGGCTACTTGAAAGTGGCTCAAAGTGTGGTCCTTCTTGCTTGTGTTGATGTGACTGACTACATCTTCTATCGACTCAATCACCAAGGTCCAATCAAGAACCAGATTCATCAACATGTCTAAAGCAGCACGAGGCAGATAATTATGAAGTGAGGGAAGTCAGTACTACTGTAGTACATAGAAATGATAGAAAAGGCAGCTGTAATACACTGGTAACTTCGGGTCACAATCTAAGTAACAACTTGATGATTATCGGTTTCGTCGCTTTTGCACTCCAGAACAGATATGGTGATTCATTGCTGGCCTTTCTCCTACTTGCATGCATTTTTTGCAATGCTTGAATAGAATTTGAAAGTCCTTCACAGAAATCCCATCGCCAACAGATGAGTCAAGCTCATTCAACAACTCTGTCTGCTCCCGGAAGGTCCATTCTAATTGAGCGGGAGAGGGTGGTCGTCCTTTGTTACTCATTAGTGAAACTGTAGTGTTACTGCGACAAGTTCATACCTCTTCATGGGTACTGGTAAGCGACCAAAGGTGCCAGCAGGAAGTACATGTCCATCTTTACTGGAAGATGATCAATGTGAGTTCTAGTAAATGAGCATGACCGCAAAGAATACTGACCATCGTATCCGCATCTATCAGAGGCACATCTCATATTCCAATAAGTGGTCCTCATGGTCTTATTCCACCAAGGATATACAGCCACTTCTATGTACGCCCCCCTCCCACTGCCGTCAGCGCATAGGCAGCATGGGTATCTAAAATCATATTTGTTGTGGTGCTTCTCTAGCTTGGATGGCAGAACCTCCTTGCCCTCTCCATCAGTGGGCCTGTTTTTTTTTTGAAGTGGTGTCATCATTAGAGGATTCACAAATGAGGATCTCACCAACACCAATCAACCATTGATTTGGAAAAACTGTCATAGTGTAGCAAGGATGAGTGGCAAGTCTTAGATTCCACAATCAATTTACCCAACCTCTGAGCATCTTCATGATAGCTGGGTGGGGCTGTGATGACAGAAGAAGGTGAGGATGGCAGTTGCATTGGGCCGAAAGTGTGTTTCCTCTCCTACTTCAAAGCTTGGCCTCTAGTTATACCATGAATCGTTTGGTTGCTATCATCAATCCCATCATGGACTAGTATATCCTTCCGCCAGAAGTGCCTTGTAGGAACTTGGTGCTAGAATAGTGATTCACGTAATTCCATTGGCCATGATCATTGGCGCCGAGTCTGTTCCATTTTTTGCACATTTAGTGAGGTCTTTCATCTGATTTTGAGTGTGCTGAGCTCAATCCTCTCCATCCTTCCAGCTTCTCTTCATAGACCTGGCAAATTCATCGTCAGGTCCAACCCCTTTCAGGTGCACTTGTACTCAGGAGTTCATACAGGAGAGTGCCTACACCAGGCACCAGTGTTCATGTGTGAAAGGCAAGAAACACCTTTTCTCAGCATTATCCAAAGCGAAAGGTCTCTTGGTGTCTGTAAAACAATCCCGTGTAGATAACGACAGTGTCAGGCATCACTCGAGCACACAGTTTGACCATCCACAAGTACCATTGCCATCTTACGGCAAGGTCAATGAGACATCAAATGTATCTAATGTTCATTCAACTCCGCCAGAAATGCACCCTATGCAGGAAGTGTCATGTGATGCTTCATTGCACAATCCACCTGCTTCAGCAAGTGATGTCATTCTCAGCACGGCATCTATGGAAATAGATGAGGAGGGGTTATCACTGGCGCAGCGGAGGAAATGACATATTGGTGTTCCTACACCATTATGGTGCAGGCAGTGTGATGATGTGCTTCCACAGCCCCCACCAAGTGTACCATTCAGTCAGACTGTACAAGAACCGGAGTCAAGCTCACTTGCAAATTCTATTGACGCATCCAGCAGGACTCCTTCATCATTACCGGCTCCTCCTTTCCGTACAGTGAGGAATGTTTTTGGGCTGGTACGCCAGTTCTTCTCAGCGACTCCCCCATCTCATGACCTGGAAGAGGTTGTGACACTCCAGGACATCAGTTCTATCCCAGCTAATACTTCAGCGGAGCTGGACATCGCTGCCGAGCCTCACGACATTTCATACCATCCATACCCCAATTGATCCTCTTTTGAACTTGGTCACTGGTACTGGAATGGCGGTGTTCAAAAATTGCAACAAAGCTTCAAGGAACTCATCAACATCGTCAGAAATATGGATTTTGATTCTGATGATGTGTGAAGTATGCACTGGGATCAGAACAACTTGCAGTTGGGTGCGAGCATTCATGAAGACAGAGATGAATGGGAGGACGAGGATGCGGCTTGGCGTAAAATGGAAGTGATAATTCAAGTCCCTTTTTCACGGACCACAGCTCATCCAGATGCTCGACGCTATATCGCAACAGATCTTTACCATCGACCTCTTGTCTCTGTCATTTGGGAAAAGCTCTCAAACGCTCAGGATGATGAATTTTTTCATTATGAGCCTTATCACCTGCGATGGAGTGCCCCCCATCTTCAACGTGAAGTAAACATTCAAGGCGAGCTATATACATCACCGGCCTTCATGGATACACACCGCAAACTTCAGGAGTCTCCTGGAGAGCCAGGATGTTACAAGAACATCTAGACGCTTGGGCCCCTACCATTTTTCTCCTCATCCTCCTCGTATCAGCCCTCGCATCACACCCTTACCCCGACCTCGCCCTTGTTATCCTCATCATACTTGCATTTCCTTTCGCCCTCTACCTGTCGCTTCAACAGAGCCAGTACATCTGGCTGGACCCTTTTGCTGACGAAGCATACCCATGCTCCGTCCCACCACCTGACTGATCCTGTGGACAGTCCCTTTGCCCTTACCATCCGGACGGTAACCTATGATACGACGCATGCTGCGTTTCCTCTACCCAGTTCCCTTTCTTGATCTATGACTCAGTGTGCAGTCGCGCATGTATACTTATACTTAGCTCCGCAGTTGCACGATCGTGCCCCTGCGTGTTTCACTTCTTATTTTGATCGTTGACTCACTTTCTTATCAGCATGTTCAGGATCACTCGTGTCTTACCTTGAACGTGCTTTCCTTTTATAGTCTTACCCTTTACCGCTTACCTCTCTTGGTAGTACGAGTTATCATCCACTAATACACTTCCTGTCCTCTATATAAACTCGCTACCATGTACTGTATTCCTTAACTTGAATCTACTTGGTTCTTGACCTCCTACTCTCATCAGAGTGATCCTTTCTGCCTAGCCAGCAGTCTATATTCTATCTTCTTATTCACTCTTCACGGATAAGTCTTTAGTCTCGATCTGTACTCATCGACTTCGTCGACGAGCAAAGCCCCTTTATTAATTAGTCGGATTTCTGTCCTTCTAATTAACAACGATCTTACGATTAACCTTCGGGTGTCGTAAGCCTTGGCAGATACCGCTTATCGTCTAGCACCCGCTTGACATAAGCTACCCAATTTGGACATAGGCGTCAAATCTTACTTGCCGAAGCCTCACCAAGTAAGACCCCTAACCTTGGGCTAGCCCAAGGACATCCTCGACCGTTGATGACACACGCTCTGTTTGAGCATTGCCAACAGATACCATCCAAGTCATAACACAGGATGTCATTTACCTCACGTAGTTGTCGCACTAATGTTCTGGTCAGATGCAACGCACCTGACGACTTTCGGTAATATGAAACTATGGCCAGTATATATGTACTTCAGAAATGAATCCAAGTACCGCCGGTGTAAACCATCTTGCAATCTGGCCAACCATGTCGCATACTTTCAAAAGGTATGAAGTTAGCTATCCTCCTCTGCATTGAAGCTTATGTCTGGCAGCTTCCGGACTCGTTCAAAGATTTTGCATGTTCTTACACCGAGGGCAAGGGAGTCGGTTGTGAATGCACAACCCATTGCTACCGCGAGTTATTCCAAGCTCAATGGAGGATCCTACTTGATGCTGAGTTTTTAGACAGTTATGAACATGGAATTGTAATTACCTGTTGCGACAGCGTCAAACAGAGGTTCTACCCGCAAATATTTACATATTTCGCGGACTATCCTGAGAAGTCTGTTGTCAATACTATAAGCGAGATATTGTAACTCACAAAATCCAGGGTTCTTGTCGTGACTATTCAGCAGCTGGGAGGTTGCCCTTGCCCGCATTGTCTCATACCGACAGGACGACTTCACAACCTAGGAATGAGTTGTGACTGTTACAACTTGGATGGTATCTGTTGGTGATGCTCAAACAGAGCGTGTGTCGTCAACAGTCGAGGACGTCCTTGGGCTAGCCTAAGGTTAGGGGTCTTACTTGGCAGGGTTCCGGCAAGTAAGATTTGATGCCTATGTCCAAATCGGGTAGCTTATGTCAAGTGGGGTGCTCGACAATAAGCGTATCTGCCAAGACTTATGACACCCGAAGGTTAATTGTAAGATCGTCATTAATTAGAAGGACAGAAGTCCGACTAGTTAACAGGGGCTTTGCTCATCGACAAAGTCGATGAGTAAAGATTGAGACTAAAGACTTATCCATGATGAGCAGATAAGAAGATAGAATATAGACTGCTGGCTAGGCAGAAAGGATCACTCTTGTGAGAGTAGGAGGTCAAGAACCAAGTAGATTCAAGTTAAGGAATACAGTACATGGTAGCGAGTTTATATAGAGGACAGGTGGTGTATTAGTGGATGATAACTTGTACTACCAGAAGAGGGAACCGGGAAAGGGTAAGACCATAAAAGGAAGGCACGTTCGAGGTGAGTCACTGGCGAGCCTGAATGTGCAGATAAGAAATAAGTCAAAGAACAAAATGAGAAGTGAAACGCGCAGGGGCACGATCATGCAACTGCGGAACTAAATATAAGTACACATGTGTGACTGTGCACTGAGTCACAGATCAAGAAAGGGAAATGGGCAAAGGGGATGCAGTGTGCATTGTATCATAGGTTACCATCCGGACGGTAAGGGCAAAGGGGACTATCCACAGGATTAGTCAGGGGGTGGAACAGAGCATGGGTATGCTTTGTCAGAGAAAGGGTCCGGCCAGATGTACTGGCTCTGTTGAAGCGACAGGTAGAGAGCGAAGGGGAATGCGAGGATGACGAGGATAACAAGGGCGAGGTCGGGGTAAGGGTGTGATGCAAGGGCTGAGATGAGGAGGATGAGGAGAAAAATGGTAGGGGCCCAAGTGTCTAGATGTTCTTGTAACAGTGACAGGCAACAATGTACGACTCTTGCGCGGTCCGATGCCTCAAGGACTCAGGTGGTTTCCACAGCATGTAGCTTGATATACGAGAAGAACCATGGTGTTGACAGCACAGCGGTGGAGTTGCTTCTCAAACCTGATTCATGGGTACCAACCTCCATGAGTATGCTACTAGCTCCCTTTCTGGCTTCGACTAAGTCTTAATTAGAACATGTTTTCTGACCACCTTCATACTTTTGGATTCAATGTGTTTATTGTGCTGGTCGTTGATCTTTTGCATGAGTTTGAGCTTGGGGTCTGGTGCATGCTTTTAGTTCATTTATTAAGAATCCTTCATTCTTCAAACAAGGATCTGATACACGAGCTTGACAGGAGGTTTGCTGAACATTCATCTGATGCATTCTTCAATGGGCTAACAATCATCTAACTTTGAAAGGTATAGACAGGTCCCCCCTTTTGGACGAGCGACCATCAGGCGATTCTCTGCAAATACTTCAGAAATGTCGAACATGGCCACACAAAATTTTGAAGATCTTCTTCAAGTACGTGCGACACTTAATTTAGGTCTTCGTGAACTAATCTTGTAAAAGTGTGCTATCCCTGTTTTCAATGGACTACTCCCCGACCATCACAACAAGATTGTCATGAATCTCCTTTTCACTATGGTCCATTGGCATGGGCTTGCAAAGCTTCGGATGCATTCCGACCTCACCCTAGAGATCCTCAACTAACAAATGACTGATCTTGGTGAACAATTTCGTCAGCTCAAGGCAAATGTGTGCACTGCTTACCACACCCAGGAACTCGACCGTGAAGTTAATGCATGGTATCGTAGGCAGGCAAAGGAAGCGGCTAAACGGTCAGAGAAAGATCAGGCAAATACTACTATGGAAGGCGCTGTAGAAAGCTGATTTCTGCTGGGCTCAGCAGAAATTGTACTACCTAGACAACAAATATTTAGGTAGATCTTAGCACGACCTATGCTGCTATACTTGCAGAGCAAGTGCGTTCGATCCTAAAGGGATTGCTAATTGGTATTAGTAGTAAAAATGTGTCAGTAATGCAAATAACAAAATGTCTGATGGTGCGAAACGATGTCCGAAGGTAATCCGATGATGTCTGAAGGTACTTATCCAATGTCCGAAGCCAAAGTGCGATGTCCGAGATTTCGGACTTTCGGACTTCACGATAATAGGTCGGAAACTTTATAACGAGTGTCGGATTGCGAGTGGTATGCGCAAGTATAACAAGTGACGGAGTATGACGGTGAACAAATGGTAATATTTCATAATGCAACTAAGAACTACGAGAATATTCTGGGTGATCTGCAGAGTCGGGAAACGGCTCCTAACTACTGGATGATGATTGCTACAGGTCACTACAGAGTATTTAAGTAAGTAAGTAGAAATTCAGAAAACTACAGGTGAAGATAGTAGCGATATATTTCGGGTCCGATGTCCTATGTAATAAGACATGAGGTGCTGCGGACATGTAATAACACAGTCCGAATGTCAGAAAATGTGCATGGAAATAACTACGCACCTAGTGAGGCTAGTTCGGATGGACAAGACATGGGATGGACAAGTGCGCGCGAAGTGCAATCGGCCAATGCGATGTCCGAAGGTCCGATGCGCCGGATCCGATATGGAGTGGCTCGGACATGTGCGCATATGTTTCGGGTGTTGATGTGAGTATGGAAATACGTGGTTTTGAGCCCAACGCCGCGACCATCGCTACATCTCCTAGGGACTCAAATACTGACTGTCCTCAGGTGCATCAGACATGTGCACATATGTTTCGGGTGTTGACATGAGTATGGAAATATGTGGTTTTGAGCCCAACACCGCGACCATCGCTACACCGTGAGTACTTTAAAGGCCCATTCGCACCCACACAGGTCAGGCTATCTTGAGTGTGGTGGATCCAGCTGATATAGTCATCATCTGTTGAGCGGAGAGTTGATTGAGACAAGGCTTATCAGTGCACATTCATGGTAACACCCAGTGTATGGACTCCATAGTCTTATACACAAATATTGAGTAGTCAAACCACTGTCCGCATGTAAGCTTGTTCATGAAGGTGTCCTTTAAGATATCAACATGTAGCATAAACAAACAGGAATGATATTCTGTTTTAAATTACATCATTCGAAGCACGAACTGCATGCCTGCAGATCATCTCTTTGTGAGCGAATGGAAATGAATGCTGCATTTGGAAGACTGAGAAGATGATGGTCAATTTTGGCAATAGGTTCAATATCTTCGAGCAGTTTTGGTGGCACACCCATGTGGGTTTTAGGGCAGGGATTCTTAGATTCCATCAGGAAGACATTCACAGCACTGAACGCAAATTATGCATGGTAAGCAAGGACAAGAGTTGTTTGAGGGGACACTGACCTTAAGAAAGGCAACCTCCCCACTGCGTTCCTGAATCTGGGAAACTGGTCCAGGTTGTTGTACATCCCTCTAAGTGCGTACATCATGACACTGTATGTCCTAGTGTGTTGACGGCCCTTAGCTTTAGGTGTGCGCCACTGGTGAAGTGTCTGGTATATCTGATACAACAGTAAACTTTGAGTATTGCTATAAGCAAAAGACGAAGAAAACTTACTAAGGTCATTAGAGTGACCATCACGCCTATTCCGAGAACTTTGTTGCTTCGGACTTCTTCAGGAAATAAATCTGCAATTCTTCTGCAGCCATTATCCTTGGTCAAGCCATTTGTGGGTTGGAGCAGTGAAAATCACAAGAGCTCGACAAACATCTGGAGCTCCGCTATTTCCATGATACCGTGTTGGACCTAGAGTATGATAAGCCATGAAGTCAAATATGTAGTCCCAGCCTCTCACCTCTTCACGTTGATCGGAACTAAGAAGGTCATAAAAGTAATCGACCCTAGCATTCTTCTCATCTTCCGTGTTGCCTGAAAATCCTGTGTGGAACACAATGCACCCTCAAATAATCTTCCGCATTTCGGAAGTTCTGTTTGTGAGGTGAGTCGAGAACTATTCACAATGCTAAGAGTGAGTGAAGGCAAGGGAAAGGGCACAAGAAAAGTGTATGGTCAGTCGAAGGGTTTCCCATCCAACAGATGTCTTGAATTTTCCCAAGTTGCTTGTGACAATAACTGGTAACGCTCTTAGTTAGGGGATTGTAGACTTGAAGGAAACTCATGAGGGCAATCGTGCAATTCCTGTATTGTTGTCTTGCAGAGATCTAACGCTGTTAAGAAGCAGTTCATAATGAGTATTCTGAAATATTTTTCAGGAAGATCCCATGGGTTTGCTAGTCCAATCCAAAGGCTTCTGAGGTACAAACACTTAGTCAAGAACAATGGCCAATTCCAATGAGTGCATCGAAGTGAGTCAGTGATGTCCGACTTGAAATCGGAATCGAGCACAGTATCCTCACCTTTCCAGATGATGTGTTCATGGAACACTAACGTTGGAGGAGGGAGATGGGCATTGCTGACCAGTGCACTAGTGACCATCGAGTGGTGACCACTGGCAATTGAATTTTCCGATCCAGTCACAGTCCTGAAATAATTGTAATTGTAGTCGTCCCAGCTTGCATCAGCTGATGGAGGGATGGATGATGAAAATGCAGGTTCAAACTCTTGGTCTGTGGCAGGAGGTGCGGAAAGTTGTGATACCTGCGGAAAAGGTATTGCTTTGATGGTGGCAGGAAGGGCGAGTGGCATGAATCCATGCAAAAATGGCATAGCCTCAACTATGGCGGGAGGGGGAAATCGGTCTGGGAATTGCGACTGGTTGAAGTGAACGCAATCATTTAGGGTGGTAATCTAAGAGCAAGCAAAGTCAATCCACAGCACACTGCACCAGAAGCAACACTCATGGGCCACACAAGGCTGGGTTCCCTAACACATTTGGCCGAGAAAATTCGCTGTTGATTGCCAGCATAAATGCGCCATTGTAGGTCTATGTTCAGTCTTTCAGTGATTAATTTACAATATAGCGAGAATCTCACCCCCCGCTTTTGGGATACTTCAGAAAATGTTATCGCCCCATTGTGGGGAATGGCCAAGATGCCCACTATTTCTAAAACATCATGTTTGGAGTTGACAAATGAGTAGCTTGCACTCAGATGCTACAAACAAATACAATAAGACGACACAGTTGACTCAAGTGTGACTTACATAGATGGGTAAGAGCTCTTGGTTGATTGCCAAATATCCTAGGAGATGAAAGTGCTCCTTAAATCCAACAAATGGATGCTAATGCTACAAGTGAGAAGGAAATAATGCTTGAGAGACAATGTCAAACTTGTTTGCCCTGGACGAAAGGCATCAGTAGATGATACACACAATACAAAGTGCACATACAGATAACTGAAGGATCCTTGAAACTTTATTCTCTTTAGGATGGTAGAGATAAGTTGGAACAGATGTCGGACTATTTTCAGTCAAGAAATGAATGCAACAGTATTGATCTCATGTCAGCTCACCTTGCATTGTTTGAAAGAATGAGGCGGGAGGAATGTCAAGTTAGAGGAATTGAGATGACAAATTCATAATGGATAGCTAAGTGCTAGAAATGCTTGCGATGGCCGATGATTGGCAATCATGATTGGCGATAGCCAGGGAGAGGTAATGGCCAGGGACTTGAGTAATGGCTAGGGACATGTAATGGCCAGTCATCATAGCCAGGAATTGGCAATGACCAGCCGGAAATGAAATGATTGAATTGCAAGCCGGAAATGAAGATACGACGAACTTTCTGTTCAGAAGGACAAAATGGTAATTGGCCATGTATAAATTGTGTAATTACGCCAGTCAAGCTTGCGCTAGCGATGACTAACCAGGAATTGTGATCGCGTCCAGTGACTGGCAGCAGTTCTAATATGCAGTATCAGTTTTCATAATTGAACACGTGGTGAGTAAACATATCATTGAGCGCCTCAACAAGTGACGCCGTACTTCCATTTCATTCTTGTTCGAAGGCATTCAGCTCCTCGACACCAACATAGTCACCCTCTTCATCGTCCTCACCCTCTTCATCATTTTCTGCAGAAACTGGCCAGTTGGTGGTTTCCACAGTGCCCTCCCTTCCCGAATGTTCACTTTCCGCCAATGTTGCTGTATTTGGTGCATGTTCTGGGATCTTCGCTTCATGAGAATACACGTGCCCTATGCCAAGGCCATAATGGAAGCGCATAAGAGCATCTTGGTCAGCAAAGCTAAATTGTTGGGTTGTAGTAATAGTGATCATATATATAGAATAAGCTCACCTATTGACATAATACTCAAGCCAGTCATGTTTGTCCCCTGCGACAGCTGAAATTCCGCATTCACTGGGATTGTGCTTGCCTCGAGAGAAAGCCGGTATGATATGACATGACTGGAGGACAACTCCTGGGTCTACGAAGTCAAATGTGTTCTGATTTGCTAGAGGCATGAAACAAACGTGGCCTAAGGTGCATGTCTCCCATGAGTGGCTTTGTACTGGTTCATACCACCGAACATAGAGAAACTCTAATCGGCGGGATTCATACACATTCCCTGCACAGATGACATTCATGTGGTGAATTCCAAGAACTTTAGCATACTGGAATTTGCCGTCGTAGTCATTGTCATGGTGTTTGAGAAGCATGATGTTACAATGGGGAGTCTTCAGATTTATGACATCCTGATCCCTCCGAACATCATATGTAGTGTAGTTAAATCTTACAATGTTGTGGTGGTAAATCCGGTTGCATTTGAAGATAATTGAATCCCGTTCATTGGCAATGCGTGCTGATTTCTCCAGTGGCTCGAGACGATCCAAGATATGGTCTTTCAACCAAGGTAGGAAGTCCTGAGTCATATATGAGAATGACAGTGGTACGATGCAATAAATGTTTATTATCTTTATAGCCAGATCCTTTGTGTGGTCGCGGAGGTATTGACCAAAATCATCGTATATCTTCTCACTTTGGCCAATATGGTGGTGAAGCTTGGGATCGAAGATGGCTTCATTCCCCTCTGAACGAGAGGCTTGCTACTGACATTGCTTAATGTGACATAGTCGTGCTTGGTGGTGCTCGATCTGAGTCAACTGGCGAACAAACATCCTTCGATTGGTACGGCAGTATCTGCCTTTCGGCATACTCTAACTCTCCCTTGTAAAAATTGAGTTAGGACAGGTATGAGGAGCGGGCTATGACTTACTGGTTCAGTACTATATGAGTCTGTTGTTCCAAAGTAACGGATGGAAGTCACATAATCTCCCAGTGCATGAAACTTATAAGTGCCAAAATTAAACGACCTCGTCTTGCGCGACTGCTTTGATATTGGTGTATCTTGCGACTGCTCCGGACTTGCTTTTTCTTTCCCCTTAGCGTTGACACCCGCCCTAGGCTTTCGAGGCACGCTGTAGCGATGGTCGCGGTGTTGGGCTCAAAACCACATATTTCCATACTCATGTCAACACCCGAAACATATGTGCACATGTCTGATGCACCTGAGGACAGTCAGTATTTGAGTCCCTAGGAGATGTAGCGATGGTCGCGGCGTTGGGCTCAAAACCACGTATTTCCATACTCACATCAACACCCGAAACATATGCGCACATGTCCGAGCCACTCCATATCGGATCCGGCGCATCGGACCTTCGGACATCGCATTGGCCGATTGCACTTCGCGCGCACTTGTCCATCCCATGTCTTGTCCATCCGAACTAGCCTCACTAGGTGCGTAGTTATTTCCATGCACATTTTCTGACATTCGGACTGTGTTATTACATGTCCGCAGCACCTCATGTCTTATTACATAGGACATCGGACCCAAAATATATCGCTACTATCTTCACCTGTAGTTTTCTGAATTTCTACTTACTTACTTAAATACTCTGTAGTGACCTGTAGCAATCATCATCCAGTAGTTAGGAGCCGTTTCCCGACTCTGCAGATCACCCAGAATATTCTCGTAGTTCTTAGTTGCATTATGAAATATTACCATTTGTTCACCGTCATACTCCGTCACTTGTTATACTTGCGCATACCACTCGCAATCCGACACTCGTTATAAAGTTTCCGACCTATTATCGTGAAGTCCGAAAGTCCGAAATCTCGGACATCGCACTTTGGCTTCGGACATTGGATAAGTACCTTCAGACATCATCGGATTACCTTCGGACATCGTTTCGCACCATCAGACATTTTGTTATTTGCATTACTGACACATTTTTACTACTAATACCAATTAGCAATCCCTTTAGGATCGAACGCACTTGCTCTGCAAGTATAGCAGCATAGGTCGTGCTAAGATCTACCTAAATATTTGTTGTCTAGGTAGTACAATTTCTGCTGAGCCCAGCAGAAATCAGCTTTCTACAGCAGGTACTGGGACCACCCAGTTGCACCCATCATTGTCTATTCGTGGAAAGGCCAGGCTCTGCTGAATCAATAACGGATACATCAGACAAACATTAGTCTGAACAGAGGACATACTCACCCCCTCACGCCTAAGTCCCCATTGCCATCTCTCATCTGCTCATGCTCCCTTCTCATCTCTAAAGCTTCCATGTGTTACACCCTATGACGTTGAATAGTACAGACCAAAATCAATGGAGAGCCTGATGGACAATATATGAACCACAATTCTCATGTTCAGCTTGGGGTGAAAGAGGTAAGGGAAGGAACACTTACCATCATTCCTAGATAGAGATCAGGTGAGTCAGATCTCCCATGGTGGCAAAAAGCCTGATGACCTCACCTTCACAAGCGTATGAGAAAGCAAGGTCCTCGTAGGCCAGATTCTACACTTGGCTGTGGCTGGACAAAATACAGAGAGTATCAGAGCAACAGGTCTTCAGGTGGGAGAAAATGTTTTCGGGAAAACCTGAGTTAATTTTAGTTGTTAGTCCTTATTTGCTATCGTGATACAATCGATCAATTATTCCAGTGGCTATTCCCTCAATTATTCTACTTTGGGTGATTTACGTTACTGCCGTGTCAAGCTCCCACCCCACATTCTACATGAGATGTCACACTTAGCACAAACGGCTATGATGGGGCCGCTGCCCTTGAAAGGAAGAAAAGTCTTGGTAGGTCACAACTTTCATGATCAGCGGCACGTACATATATAAGTATTGCTTCAGACACAGGTGGATTTCTGGCTAGATTCAGTAAGGCGGTCAGTTTACTGCTGCCGGTTGTTTACCAAATTTATCCAGTGCCCTGACAAATTGGTCGCCCCACTGCCCCTGCTGCCCCAAAGTGCGTTGATCAAGGACATGGTCCTCCACGTCGCAAATAAAGTTAAATTGTTGTTTTGCGTGAGTGCTATGACTTTCGTTTCACCAATTTGAACGAACTTTTCTAGATATGACTGAGATGCTATCATGATCTTCATTTCATGCCTTACCCCCACTGTGTTCCGAATCATATACCATATTGTAGCATATCACCACCACCAACACATCTAGTTTTCAACTTCAACTTGCTACATACTTAGACTACCACCATTAAGCCTTGTCTGGCTGCTCTATTAATGCCGCTGCTGCTGCCTTACATACACTGGTACCTGTTCACGATTATTTACGATCAAACCGATCCTGCATGCACTGCAGAATGCTCATCTACCCATCCTCCAATTTACCTCTCACTGTAAACTAAGTATGTCCGCATGACTCAGCAAGATATCAGATATTGGTCGATCGGGTGCCCATCAGCACAAAACAAGGTTTCGGTAAATACCGTAAGCAGGCCCAGCTGTGGCGTATTCAACTAAACTACACTGAATATTTGTTCCTCGTCCTGACTCCACAATGTTCCAACCTATCAACACCATATCTCCTGGAACTTGTGATTTTTCGCGATCCATTGATCACTGTCTCACCATACACCCCACCACAAGTTCATGCTTGTTGATCTTGTCCTGAAATTCCCCGAAGGACACCTTTCACTTGTTTGTGGTAAGCTGGGCATTGGAAAGACCCTGTCATTATTGGGTACATCTCATGGAGCAAACTTTGGAATTCTACTCAACATAATACAGCTATACTCGGCAAGGCAGACATCCTCATCAGCCAGGCCATTTGTCTGTGTTCATCACCAGATGCATTCGTCGATTAGAAGGTCATGCTGCGAAATGCATATATCAAAGGTGAGCTATGAACATTGAACCATTTGCAGCACGCTTATTGTCATGTTTAGACAATACTTTGCTAGGTCTACCATTCAACGAAGAGCACTATCAGAAGACATTGGAGGTCGGCTACACTCCTAAAGCTCGACTGACTGCATCCTTACGTGTTCATCAGCAACCTCAAGGTCCTTGAGGATGGTGACCAGTCTGAAATTGGCGAGCATGGTGTATGTTGCGTTTTGCTACTCAGCATCATACGTACTGATCACAGTTGCACTTGCAGGTGAACTTGTTGGGTGCACAAAAAGCTTGATCATACCTCCTTCAAGTGCATCAAAGGAGAGCTTGTGCATGAACGTATGGCGATCCTTGTGTCACGCCGGGTCCAAATTTGCTTGACTGGTGCTTCATATGTTGTCGCTCTTGATGACGGTTAGTTTTCGAGCATTTTTGTGATCCTATCCGTCCTTCCTCTTGGTGTCTCTAGCAAACATGAATGTACTAATGTCTGTCCTTTGCCTGGTCTCATAGGCCTTGTCCCTGCTCTTCCCTCGCCAATCATCGCAAGGCAAGATGGACCAACTTCCATCTCTAGCCTCTCGATCCAAAATAGCTGTAATGAGACCACAGTTGATCTCAACAGCTTTTACAGCTACGCTTCGTGTTTTCTTTTAACTGCACATTCTTCGATGATGAAAACCCTGCCCAAGTCATCACTGTGTTCTGAATACCTGTGGCCCAACCCTCCAGACAAGCTGCTAGAGATATGCAGCGCCTGTGTAAGTGTTTTTCATCTTCATGAGCGGTCAATTGACTTTATTTGCTTAAGACTTTGTGGCACAGTTCCCTATTTATTTAATCTATGGATGAAATCATTGCCGGATCGTCTATCCTTCGAGCTTGTGGTGCTTCATGAGAGACATGCTTCATACCCCACTTTGGGTGAATGAAGGACTTGCATGAGAAGAAGTGAGAACACATTTGGTACATCAACAATTATGTCCTCAATGCCAATGTGCCTATTGCCAAGTGACATTGCAGGCCATGTTGACTTGTACGTTTACTTCCGTTCTCGCAAACCATTTGTGCCAGTCCAACGACTTAATCTTTGGGGTGAGCCTTACAATGCTTGAGTTGGTCATCATTGACCTTGCAGCACAGACCATTATATCGGGGAGGTTAGTCCCTGTTGAGGGAATGGGCGACACCCTCATCCCTCTGCTATCTCTTGTCCCTATGCGCGTCAACCTCAACAACCCTGGTTGTCTCTATCAAGTCCAGGATGACATCATTGCTGTAATTCCATTCGAAAATGTTCCTCCTGGGCAGGTGCAGAAATGGGTTAGATCGGGCACTGATTTATTCAACATTCTTTTCTCGGTTATGCACAAAGACCAGACTGCATACGAGATTTTTGATGTTGTGCAGAGTGAATTGCCTCAGCCAGACGTGAGTCTCCTGCCTCATACTTCATCATGCTTAGCTTTAGCTACCCTCATCCAGTTCTTCCTGTCCATGGAGATAGTGGTAGACATCTACCTTGCACGGAGTCTGTACAGCCTTTGTCGGTCATCTGTTCTCGTTGATTGAAGCTAGACCATCACGTTCTGAAGACGGCTGCCAGTGATGCGGGTGTCACTCTTCAGTGTTTGGGGCAGGCAGCTTGGCTGAAGCTTGTCTCATCGAAAGTGTCTTCCTATGACATAATGTTTGGGCACATTGTCTCTGGATGCTCTTTTCCAGGCTATGAAGACATTATTGGACTCATGTTGGTACATATTTTGGCCAAGGAGCAGGCTTTCACTGACCATGTGGGATGTAGAACACTATACAATGTTGTGTTTGTATCGGCGAAACCACGACAAACAGGGATTTATTGTGTTCTATCCATGCAAATAACTTGGCCGCCTCAGAGTGGCAACATGCTTCGCTTTGTGACATACAGTCTGAGACGGGGCTCTTTGATCTATGGGACAGCATATTTGTCTTTCAACCTCTGAAGTCCATATATTCAAGTCCATTGTGGAGTTTGCTCAATCCAGATGAGTTTCAAGCCAACCTTCAGGTACATACCTTGCACTTTCTGCATACTTCTACTAATCAGGCTACTTTAGTACCCATTGAACTGTGAGTTCCACAAAATGGATGATGGATTTTCTGTGACGCCTGCTTGCCTGTCAAATTTCATGGATCTGGAGTCTTTGGATCATGAAATGTCATGGCTTGAGCCCTTTCTCGCTACTGTCGTCTCCCAACCGAATGCCAAGGCCATTGTGGATGTTCTCTTGGACAGCAGAAAGCTTCCCCTCTATAGTAATGTGCCCACCACCAGTATTGCACCCCACAGAGGACTCAACCATTTACCTCCTGCATTGGTCAATGTCCTAGTTTCTATCGCCAAATGCTCTGTCGACAGGCTGGACCTGGACAGCCCAGCTGCAGCCATTGGGATTGACTCAATCACAGCAATTCAACTCAGTGTAAAATGTAGGGAAGCAGGAATCACATTGACCATCGCGGATATTGTTGCTTGCCATACAATCGGTGATTTGGCCACAAGGGTGGTTGAAATGGAAAGACGGTGTAATGATGGTCGCGGCGCTGGGCTTGAAACCAGGCAATCCAACACCTACGTTCATACAATTCCCCGACCTCCCTTGACCTTCCTAAGGCCGCGCGCACTTGTCCGAACCTTCCGCAGGCAGTTCTCATGTTCCGAGACCCGTCCGAACCTCGCAAGTTACCATACCATGTCCTATCCTCGTCCTTTTGACTTCGCTGGTGTGTTTTCCTTTCTTCTAACTATATGTTTACTACATCTTAGTGCTACACGGATAACAATCCCATCGGCATCCTGTCGGGAGCCTCGGAATATGTATAAGCAGTACGCATTGTGGCTTATTACATGTATACTTGCATTCTTGCATGCCTTGCAGCTTATTACATAGGTTCGGACTTGCTTATCTCGCTACTAGTTTCGCCTACGGATTCCGGCCTCTCACGGAAGTAGGATATAATCTTGCTCACTGGCTACTGATAGGACACTTCACTTCCCATACTTCAAGTAGTAATTAGTAGAGTCACCTCGGTATAATCGTAAACTGCGCAATCGATCCTTGTTCATTTGGAATGATTGTCTGGCTAGACCGCTGCCAATTTTGCACTTTGTTTATTCTCAAGTCCCGATAGATTAGTGTTGTTCCGACCTTCAGACGTTGCGCAAAGTCTTATACTGTTATTCGACGCACCGACATACTGACACATCGACACACCAACATATATAGACCTTCGGACAGCCTTTGCAAGCTTCAGAAGGCATCGCGCCACTTCGGACAACACTTTCACAGCCTTGGACGACCTTTGGTCGCATCGGACAAGTTTCTCGGTACTTTGGAAGTAGTCTCGGAACTACGGACGAGCATTAAAGAGGTTTTCTTCCAATATCTTGTCTACTCTCTAACTGTATAAGACTTCCCTTGCATTATCAAGGTAGTTCTTAGGTTGTCTCTTGGGACGAAGCATACTCGCATCTCTCAGGACTAGGGACTCACATTCAGTAGAGCCCAGCCCAGATCTACTCTTTACAACGGCCAAGTACCCGTCCACCGCATCTGGATTATTTAGTCCCTGAGATCGACTATGAAGCTGTCGCTGAGATTCCACCCGAGCGGCGCAGAGACCTCATGATTACTCAGGCAGCCTCTGGCATGAAATGGCTTGTTTGCACCTGGCAAAGGAGTCATCATGCACGATTTCAACATGTGTTTGCCTATAGAATGACCCAGAAAATTGACCCCAAACGATTGCACAGCTCGTGGATAGAGTTCATTGCTCGACATCCCATTCTCAGGTCAACATTCATCTCTACAAAGCTCATTCGGACATCCATATAGCGACCTTCAGTACCGACAGAATGGGAAGCTCCATCAGCAGGTTAGATCATGCTACGGAGTGCTATGGAGTGCTTCACAGCACTCTGTAATCATGTGTAATGAATTATGTTTCCCTGATGTCATTTGCTGTTGAACCACTGATTTGCCCGACAGCACGAATATCCTGCAGAGACGGATGAACGTGATCATCTCTTGGCCACCCCCGTAAGTCATGAAATATATGCATGATTTAGGCTATTAAACAAAATTTGCCTAGTTACATGCTGTTCAAAAAATCTTGCTCAAAGGTACCTGCATATGCTCTGGACCAATTGTTTTGACACATGTTGGCCAAGCACAGGCCTTCAGGTGTATTAATTTGCAATTGCCAATGCCATCTAAGTATAAGATTTTAATCGCTTGCAGGCTCTAGTTCTGTGCACCTCCTTTGACCATTCTCGCCAGACATAGAAATTTCACTTCCCTTGTGCCTATCATGTCATGCACAAGAGTGTCATACTTAAGTTCTACTGATTGTTGTCCTGCTAATTAGCTGTGCTCTTTGGGTGCCATCAAAGCTCTGTAGCGCTACTTGGAAAATTAGAACTTCTTGATGGTCAGAGATTTTGGCTGGCCATGATTTGTAAATAGTAATGGTTTTCTCAGGTGCTCATGACGTTCTTCAGTCGCCGCTACAAATAAGACACGTAATAATACAAACACCAAATCCTAAGTCACATTGATTCATCCATGATGTCAACCTGTTTTTCACATTCGCAGTTATTTGATGATTAAACTACTCGCATCAGTGTTCTTCGAATCACAAACTCACTCAGCATGGAATTATTGGATGCCTATATAGAGCTTATTGCAATTGACAAGGCTCGTACATATCCTCGCATTTATTTGCACATTTCAAAGACATTTAATATAGCTCCGGACCAAATTAAAGGTTCTATCATTCTTACTGAAAGGTCGAGTCTATCCTGGCGATCTTTGGGAAATCGTCGGGGAGCACATTATAGAAGTTAAGCAGGAGACATTACTCCGACAACATCTGAGCCGTTGCACTGATGGCTTCAAAGACAAAGGGCATGTCGTTGTAGAGCATCTTCTCATGGAGGAGAAGAAGAAACAATGCCAGATGGAGGTGTCTTTGTATAGTCAGGCCCTCGAATACTTGCAGCAACACCGGAAACATGAGCTTCCTTAACTTTGGTACATGAGTCAGTAGCCTGAACATTACTGTTACAAAGCAGTCTCCTGGTCTGCTTGTCCAGTCAAGTGGGACGTCAGGCCTCCTTCAAAAATCTCAAGATGTTCTACAGTTTGCTCCCCTCTAGCCTGTTCAACAGCAATGCAAGATAAATGTGAAGCTTGGTTAAAAAGACGACACGCCTTTTCCCTCCCAGCAGATGCTGAACCTTGGATGTCAAATTACCCTTTTTTGGATGAGCCTTCATTAATATCTGAGCCCACTACTACGCACAAAGCTAAATGAACATCCATTATTTTGAACATCAGTACTGCAGTTCATGTACTTGGCTATTCTCACTGTCTTTAAAGTGTGTCAGTTCATCATTGCCCATGTTGAGCACATGGGTCGCCACTGGCATTCAAGAAGCTTTCTACAATGCATTTCAGGCAGGACTGACATTGCATGCTCTTACTGTCAATGGCAAACTTGTTTATCAGCGCAACCTTGGGTTGGAGTTACTCATCTTGCAAGCAAAGATGCACCATGCCCAAGCTGAGATAAACCTCTATACAGTGGCCATTGAAAATGCCCACAAATGTGACTGCTCTACCACTAGTGGGTCTCCTGGCAGTATTTTTTGGAAGTGCTGATGGCCCTCTACAGACAAACTATTGTTTTCTAGTGGATTTATTCCACCGCCTCCATCAGACAAAATGTGTTACTATGAGGTGGATCATGATAATGTGACAGATAACTTTGATGATTTCGAATTTGAGTAATGTCATAAGTCACTCCACCTGTCACCCAGGTCGTCGCAACTCACCATGGTCTTGGACTACATATTTATTTTATCTTTTATCTTTCTATTGTTGCTACCAGTTGTATGATATACCTTAAGTGTTATGACTTGGATGGTATCTGTTGGCGACGCTCAAACAGAGCGTGTATCGTCAACTGGTCGAGGACGTCCTTGGGCTAGCCCAAGGTTAGGGGTCTTACTTGGCAAGGCTTCGGCAAGTAAGATCTGACGCCTATGTCCAAATCGGGTAGCTTATGTCAAGCGGGTGCTAGACAATAAGTGGTATCTGCCAAGGCTTACGACACCCGAAGGTTAATCATAAGATCGTCGTTAATTAGAAGGACAGAAGTCCGACTAATTAATAAAGGGGCTTTGCTTGTCGACGAAGTCGATGAGTAAAGATCGAGACTAAAGACTTATCCGTGAAGAGCGAATAAGAAGATAGAATATAGACTGCTGGCTAGGCAGAAAGGATCACTCTGATGAGAGTAGGAGGTCAAGAACCAAGTAGATTCAAGTTAAGGAATACAGTACATGGTAGCGAGTTTATATAGAGGACAGGAAGTGTATTAGTGGATGATAACTCGTACTACCAAGAGAGGTAAGCGGTAAAGGGTAAGACTATACAAGGAAAGCACGTTCGAGGTAAGACACGAGTGATCCCGAACGTGCTGATAAGAAAGTGAGTCAAAGATCAAAATAAGAAGTGAAACACGCAGGGGCACGATCGTGCAACTGCGGAGCTAAGTATAAGTACACATGCGCGACTGCGCACCGAGTCATAGATCGAAAAAGGGAACTGGGCAGAGGGATGCAGCATGCGTCATGTCATAGGTTACCGTCCAGATGGTAGAGGGACTGTCCACAGGATCAGTCATGTGGTGGGATGGAGCATGGGTATGCTTCGTCAGCAAAAGGATCCGGCCAGATGTACTGGCTTTGCTGCAGCGACAGGTAGAGGGCGAAGGGGAATGCGAGGATGACCAGTATGACGAGAGTAAGGTCGGGGTAAGGGTGTGATGCAAGGGCTGATACGAGGAGGATGAGGAGAAAAATGGTAGGGGCCCAAGCATCAAGATGTTCTTGTAACATTAAGCAGTTTGTACTTGTGATCACATTGGGGCTTAGCTACAGTATATGTATATTACTATACCATGTTCATGTGATCCAAGTGGCGAATGAAAGACACCAACTCTGTGACACATGATCAATCTTTGTAATCCTAAGTATCACACTGTCAAGCTTAAGTCTTTACTCACTTTATCTCGCATTGAGAGTTTCAAAAGCAACTTTGCACTGACTGCACCTTGGCGACGCGACACGGAGGGCAACACATCTGCTTTTCATGAGTAATCTCCCATCTTCCTCCTTATCAGAAGAGATTATGAGGACCATTTTCCTTTGTCTAGGGGGGGTGGGGGGTGGTTTGATAGTCGACGCCCCACCCATCTACATCTCCTGCGCGCTGAAAATTTTATCATTATATGATCCCTACACCCATATGCGCGACTAAGCTGCTCAACATCCCTCCACCATTCGAGAAGCGAATTAGGATGGTGTGGCAGAATATCACAGGCTACTAAACTGTTGTCGACTCCGAGGCGTAGATCAAAGGGGTATTGGCTGGTGAATAACTATCAAAGAGAAGGGACAGTGAGTGATAATGTCTCCCTAATCATTTATCTGTTGACCATTGAATCATGAACAATTTTCTGACAGTGCGAGTGGTCGCAGTGGTGCATCCTCTTATGTGACCTGCCTGGATGCTTTTGTCCTAAGAATTCTATTTGGTTCAGGATGGAAATCACTTTGTTATGAGCTTATTCTCCAATGTCAAACAATCAATTCTTCAATTCAGCTGACTAGACAGTGCACAACTTCTGTCTTTGATGCATATGCTAGTTGACAGTCACTTACCTCATCCAGTGCTGTGACTCAACCACTCCCTTCCTCCGTGCTCCACATCCTTCTATTTACTCAACTTCACCTTCAACTTCGCCTTCACCCTCGCCCTCGCCCTTGCCTGCGCAGGATGGTCAGTTTGTTACTAGAAGCACGTGCCAGATATACTTTGGATCAGAGAAGGAGCATTCCATGTGAGCTGATGCGGAGAGCAGGTATCAATTCCGGCCGGTGTGTATACTTCTAGCACGCTTGCCCAATAATTTTCCTCTAACCAATGAAGTCTGTATGTTTGATAAAGTTCTTCAAGCCTTGCACAGTTTTGTTCCACAATTTTCAGTTGTTGTTTGAGTGTGTCTATTGACTCCACCTCGCCTGTTTCTTAATCTTTTACTGGCAGATCGGGAGCCTCGTTCTACCCTGGTAGACTGTTGTCAACATTCACTTCACTGGTTGGTGATGAGCTTTTGGAATGATGGATGATAGGATTAATGACAAACCTTGCACCAGAACGGGTGAGTTCCTCGCTCTTTTGATCAGTGTAGCTCTCAAACTCAATTCTAAGGGAAGGCATGTTCAGCAGGCCCCCGCTGCCAGATAGGTCATTAGGTTTGAAATTACTGTAAGTTCAAGTTAATACTCTGTTCTTGCAGTCTAAAGGTCTGCCAGTGATCCAAGTGTTGAACCATATTCAAATGTGTTCCCTGATGGCGCAGCAAGTTGCATGCTTTGCCCTTCTTCACAATATTTCCACTTCTTTAAGATTTCAGTCAAATAGCCAACTAAACCGGGCCGGTCGTCCCTGATGCCAAGTCCACCAGTCAACTATACCAAGAGATTTTCACTGCCAGCCACCAACATGACACTACCCGCCAATACCCCATTATGTCACAGTGTAATGGGATAAAAACCTGGATTCAGGATCTGCGCACACTGGACCACGCTTTCTTCCTCTTCAGCTCTCATGGCTGAGGACACCAATCCCAGTGTTCCGAGCAAACATGGTTCATCAGCTCTTCAAATAGGGCCTCGAAAAAAGGCGTAAGCTGCTTCAATGATAGTCACAGGGTTTTGTAAACTCATCCTGTTACTCAGCTCTATGTCTGACCCACTTGTTTCCCATGGACAACACTTTGGAAGAACAGTGTTCGCACTGTGCAACTACCCTTCCTTACTTACTAATGGTATCTTGAGACTGGAGCAGATGGAAGATACTCCACTGAGTAAAAAACCGTATTTTTATTTTCGCTCGCTGATTGACGTATCTGGCAGAGAGCGGCAAGAACATCGTGTATTCAAGCAGCTCATAGAATCTTATCCTGGCCTTCTGGAACAATTTAAAAATGGGTCTGAAGAAGAAATTCTTCACATTGGAGAACTTGTATGCCTTTCTCTCCATGATCAGTGCTCCTGCTTACACTTTGTAGATAGGCAAAGGAGCTGCGGGTGCAAGAGGTGACAACACGAAAATGCTGAAATCTGCTGTACTTGATTGGATTGCCCCGAAAGGAGAAGCGATCCGACCCCCTTTACACAGAAATTCAAAAATCGACCGCAGATTTAACCATGAGCTTACAGGGTCCCTACTTTGTCCTGCAGGATTAGACTGGAATGACCCACAGTAAGTTTTGGTTTGATATATCTGCAATCTTGATAACTTATTTTTGCACATTATAAACAAGGACCAAGGACAACCTTCAAAGCAGCGAGCTTTTAGTCTGCGGAGACCAGTGGCCTGTTTTTTTGTATGCTCATCATACTTATGACACTGAAGATCTGTGGTGTGGTCTCCTTAGGAGCCGTTTACTTGTATGTGTGTGTGGCATATGTCTATTCATGAAGTTTCTTCTGTAACACATTTTACCAGGCTTACAAGCACGTTTTCATGTCTCCAAGTTCAGTTGACAGAGAACCGAAAGCCACACAATCCAGAAATGCTTGCCTCCATGGCATGAATTCTGCCACTGTTGCTTCCATAGCTTACATAGCAACCCAGGTTTGTCAAACACCCATTCTCTTGTACACAGGTAGTTCTGACGTGGACTGAAGGTCCGATTTGCTTTAACCTCGTCATCGGTGTTCTCAAGGACTGACACGGCCACCAACTCAGAGACATTTTATCACAGTCTCCTCGACCTCCTGGAAGATCTTGAGGAATTGAAGGAGGTTGATGAGCTGCTGGTGTGGTGGAATCAGTAATTTTGTTATCACTCTAATGTCGCCGAGGCTCATACATCACCATGTACTCAGCCAGGTCTTCCCGACTTCTTCTGCTGCCAAGCGACCTATCACTGCCAACAGTGCGTTATTGAAGATCCGGCAAAAACACCTTGCCTTAAAACAAATTTCAGGTCCAAACGTAGTCCCTTAGCACTCATTCACGTCCTTGTGTAGTAGATACTATCCTAACATAATGCCAAGCCCTGAAATTCCGCTGTGACAAGCCCTACAAAAGAAAATGTACGGCTAACATCCTGCTTGTGGTAGCAAGTTGAAAATATCAAGCTCCCATTAGATACGATGATCACACTTGGCACCGTTTGTAGTCATCTACAATGCAGTCTGGTATTGGGGGACCCTGCCCAGCTATGGCGATCAAGAAGATATTGCCGAGAACAATTCAGATCGCTCACCTTGCAAGTCATGGCTATTCTTTGGCAGATAACTGATGGAGGGTACAACACTATCATTGTTCCACACCCTTGGACCCAGGGCAACGCAGATCCAAAACGGACAGACATTGGAAGGCTTTATCTGACTCCGGCTTTTAAGGAGAGTTGGTGCACGATAAAATGACTTGCTAACTTTGTATTCAGTGACTATCATATGAGCAGCGTGCTGGTGCACTGCTGCTCGTCACCCACATTGCATGCTTGAAAGGTCTGGACAATGTCATCTAACATTTCAACTACATATCTGATGTTAGCGCCGAGGGAGTTTCTGTTGAGCACATAATAGCAAGCACCGCTTGTATAGCCATATACAATTATATATGATGCTGACTTTTTTCTGGAGTTGGCAGAACATTGAATGTCAGACTAACTGTGCACATGGCTATTGGGTTTCGTCAGGGCTGAGCGGGATCATAGTGTACTGTCGCTCATTGCCTGAACAGTATACTTGGTAGATGTTAGCAACACAGGCTAGCATTTCAACTACATATCTAATGTCAACACCAAGGGAATTTTTGTCGCTGGTATAATGACAAGCTCTTCTTGCTTGAAGCAACCAAGCTGATACTGCTTGGTACTGCATTGTAGGTATATGACAACCTTGAGCTCTAGGTGGTGTTGGTCCAATGCAGTCCAGCCATATAAAATTTTATGTGACACCAGCATTTATTCAGATATTGCGAAAACAATCAAAAGTTATATATCACAACCAGGGATGATAGTGCATTGCCACTGGTCTTCAACTATGCAGCAATGGTCACTCTCAACAACCTAATCTTCCTTTGCAACGGTAGGTGGATGTTGTAATATATACCATCTTGGCGATAACCAGCAGGCAGTTGCAGTTAGATGTCACAATTTTGCATTTGGCTGATCCATCAAACTAAGTCCAGGTATTCAAAGCTTTCTCATTTTGGGTACAATTTTGATACATATTGTGCATATTTTAGATCAGATAAAGCTTTCTAAAGGATTATTGTTTTCAGGTCATTTGCCTGATGTTACAGTCTGGTTCTGGCTGGTGTGAGAGCCATGGACCAAACCACAGAGAACTGGACCAAAAGTCTGGTTCGAAACATGGTTCTGGACTGGACCACAGCAGCACTAATGGGGACTTTGGTGCAAGATGTCTTGTAGGTAGTATATTGCTTGTATTTCTTGGTTTGCTGTTGTATTCTTGGTCATTATGGTCTCGGACTTTCACTTGTTCTCTTTGATCACTATCTAAGTGTTTGGCTAGTACATATCAAAGTATTATTTGCACTACAAACAAAAATAAGGTATTGGGGTGTTTGGGGTCTTTTTACTACATGTGACCAAATATGCTGACTGAATGAGCATGGTACTCCAGCTTTCCATAGATTCTAGCAATTGCTGCTGAATTTCATAAGTTTCTAGATCCGAGCTAGCACCTTCTAATGTGCATGTTGTGATTTCGGGTGTATCTAGAGCTGAAGAGTCAGCGGTTGTTGCTAGTGAGGAATCAGTAGTAGAAGGTTTTAATTTTTTGAGGAATTGGCCATCTATTCCCAGGTTCCTACCCAGTCGCAGTGTCAAGAGAAAGAAGACAGCATCTGAGTTGCCATGTGTAAAATTCAAATCACATGCTGTTACGAGAACATCTAGACGCTTGGGCCCCTATCATTTTTCTCCTGATCCTCCTCGTATCAGCCCTTGCATCACACCCTTACCCTGACCTTACCCTGGTCATCCTTGTCATTCTCGCATTCCCTTTCGCTCTCTACCTGTCGCTTCAGCAGAGCCAGTACATCTGGCCGGATCCTTTCGCTGACGAAGCATATCCATGCTCCGTTCCACCTCCTGACTGATCCTGCGGACAGTCCCCTTGCCCTTACTGTCCAGACGGTAACCTATGATACGATGCACGACGCATCCCCTTTACCCTGTTTCCTTTCCTGATCTCTGACTCGATGCGCAGTTGCACATGCGACTTATACTTAGCTCCGCAGCTGCACGATCGTGCCCCTGCATGTTTCACTTCTTATTCTGATCTTTGACTCACTTTCTTATCCGCACGTTCAGAGCTCACCCGTGTCTCACCTCGAACGTGCCTTCCTTTTATGGTCATACCCTTTACTGTTACTTCTCTTGGTAGTACGAGTTATCATCCACTAATATGCTTCCTGTCCTCTATATAAACTCGCTACCATGTAACATATTCCTTAACTTGAATCTACTTGGTTCTTGACCTCATACTCTTACCAGAGTGATCCTTCTGCCTCGCCAGCAGTCTATATTCTATCCTCTTATCTGCTCTTCGCAGATAAGCCTATAGTCTCGACCTTTACTCATTGACTTCATCGACGAGCAAAGCCCCTGTTAACTAGTCGGACTTCTGTCCTTCTAATTAACGACGATCCTTATGATTAACCTTTGGGTGTCGTAAGCCTAGGCCGATATAGCTTATCGTCTCGCAAACCGCTTGACATAAGCTACCCGATTTGGACATAGGCGTCAAATCTTACTTGCCGAAGCCTCGCCAAGTAAGACCCCTAACCTTGGGCTAGCCCAAGGACGTCCTCGACCGTTGACAACACACGCTCTGTTTGAGCGTCGCCAACAGATACTATCCAAGTCATAACAAAAGATTCAAGTTACCTTCTAGCCCTCGACATCTATCGAGGACAGAAACAGATACAAGACGACCACTCCCTGGACACGCAAGTTCTCTTGGGAGCGCGACCTGAATCAGGAAGATCCTGACAAAGAAGAGGTAGATGGACAGTTTAGCTCTCCCACCTCACCTACAGAGCAGTACCACTCAGACGAGGGACTGAACGACGAAGAAGATCTAGGAAACACTCCGACTTCTGAAGAGGACTTTCCAGACAAAGTACCTCCCTGAAACACTAGCGCCAATCCAAAGACAAGAATGTCTAACTCATCATCCTCCTCCACCGCTGTCAGTAGTCCGTGCCCCTGAACTCAAAGCAGGAGCACCAATGGACTACGATGGTAATACCGACGACGCACAACGATGGCTCTGCAGCTTGAAGACGTATTTTCTCATCAATCCCACCGTCTACTGCAGCGAGCAGATCATGGTCTCAGTCGCCCTGTCATTAATGACAAAGAACAGCGCTAAAGCATGGGCTGATAACTTCTATTGCGAAGCTTTCAGCACCAACCCTCCGAAATTCGGAACCTTCACCGAATTCGAGAAAGGATTCAACCTTGCATTTCAACCCGTTGATAAGCAGGTGAATGCCCTCACCGAAATCGCCGAACTTAGAATGGGAAACAACATTACGGACTACATCTCGAAGTTCAAAATGTTGGCTACCATTGCCAATATCAAGGAAGGCGTGACTCTCTCACACTTCTTTGAGAAAGGCCTGAACCCAAGCCTTCGCGAAGCAATCTACAGGAAGGAGACACTTCCTGACACTATCGAAAAGTGGTACACTTCTGCGGTACAGCTCGACGCTAACTACCGTAGGAGTAAGGCCGTCTCTGCCAACTCCCGAAACCAACACTCCCGATACGCCCCTCGCGGTTCCAAGTACTACCCCAAGCCTAACGTCTCATCGTCCAGAGACCCTAATGCTATGGACGTAGACCGCACCCTCTCTCAGGCAGAGAAAGATGAATGCTACAAGAAGGGCCTGTGCTTCTCATGCAAAGAGCATGGCCACAGAGCCAACGATCCCAGATTCCACCCGAAGATACAACGTGGAGAGAAGAAAGATACCAAAGGAAAGACTCCGGTAACGACTGGTAGAGACCAGCGTGATGACGAAACCTCCAAAGACGACATGGAGACCAACCGGCTCCAAGAATCAGAGGATTTTTAGAGCGGAGGACCGCAAAAGCAACGTGCGTCCCCTCCTTAGATATCCTGTGTACTCATACTGTAGGAAAAGAAAATGAATTCCATGTACCGGTGACACTTTTCTCTTCCACGAGTACGAAAACCGTTGCAACAACAGCCATCATCGACTCAGGGGCTGGGGGAACATTTATTTGTGACACCTTCGTAAAGAAGCACAATATTAGAACCCACCTCCTGAAGAAAGCCTTCCGCATCACCACGGTAGATGGAAGTCAATCCACTGCTGGGAAGGTCACCCGATACTGCATACTCTTTGTCTGACTCGACGGACGAACTATGTGAGGAAAGTTTAACGTCACCAGACTTTCCGAATGAGACGAAATCTTGCTAGGTAAACCCTGGCTATCCGCCATGAAACCGGATATCGATTGGGGACGCAACGAAATCACAATGCTCCCCACACCCAGATCCAGACATGTTGAGAAGCTACTCAACAAGACTCGAAGAAAGAATGGGGTATCCCCCTACCGATTCGAAGGTCTCCAACCAATGATCGAGGACGAGGAAGAGGCATCTTTCAAACCTCTCAAGTCACTCCCCCTGGGTATGGAACACGTACTCGAAGAAATTCGATGCAAGAAGAAGAAAAAGAAGACGAAGAAAACAAAACCTGCCGAGGAGGAACCCGCCGAAGAAAAGCATTTCGAAATGCCTCAAGAAACTGACGTCATGGAAGACGTCTGGGTAGGGAAGATCGATCCCCTACCCGAAGTCAAGGAAGTCGCGACTTACCCCTTGACTGACGACGAGATTCTTATAGAATACTCGACCGATGGTTCTTCGGTCAGACTGATCGAGAACCTCACCTTCGACACTCCCCTAACAAGGGATGGAACCTCCAAAACGGAGACTGTTACAATAACATTTACTCCTATTTTCATTTTTTTTCTTTTCTTGTAACCATGCCGCCGACTCTAGACGCGTCTAGACCCGGCTATTCTCTTATCAAGCGGGCTGTCCGCACTTCTCTTCTTTCTTGATTGTAACATAGAGACTATCGTGCGCCGCATGGCGGTTTCACCTATCTTTGCTATCTTGATAGGTTGTACTCTTTTTCCTATCTCTGTTATCTTTCTTGTCGCGGCAACTCCGCTCCATTTCTACCTATATAAACCCCATGTACCATAGATGTATTCCTTAACTTAATCTACTGGGTTTTCCCCTTGAAACCTGATCTACTAAGGTCTCCACCCTTAGTAGTCTGAACTCTGATTCTAAGACAGTCACTCACTGTCTTAGCCTGAAACCCTTGATTGCGGTAGAAGTGCTAAAACCACTCACCGCCTAGGCAGAAGTGCTAAAACCACTCGCCGCTGATCCTGCATAGAAGCCGCGGCTCGTGCAGTAGGAACCACCAGAAACCTTCCTTGTATTAGGAAGGCCGACGAACTGTTCGCCCGACAGGTCTATCTTGACCAGCAACAGCAGAACTATCCCAGTCGTAACAGAGACCACGAAGACAAAGAAGACTCCCCTTCGCAACATTTGGATCCTTGCTACGGCAAAGGAGGAGTACACTAAAACCAGTAACAAGGCGCAGGAATTCGCCAAGGACAAAGCTCAAGAAACGAAGAAGAAACCATTCGAAGAGCTAGTCCCCGAATACCTTCATGATTTCACAGATATATTTGCGAAGGATGGGCTTAACAAGCTCCCCCCATCGAGACCAGGTGTAGACCACCGGATCGAAACGAAGGAAGGTTTTATTCCAAAATCTTCCCGTGCTTACCTGCTCTCTCCAAAAGAGACAGAAGCGGTTAAAGCATTTCTGGACGAACATATCCAGAAAGACTTTATCCAACCATCGAAGTCGCCTCAAGCCTCTGGCTTCTTCTTTGTAGGAAAGAAGGACGGCTCCCTTCGCCCCTGTCAGGACTACCGGTACATTAACGAATGGACTATCAAGAATGCATACCCACTTCCCCTCATTCCGCCTCTCATCGCCAAACTCAAAGACACGAAATACTTCACCAAAGTGGACGTCCGTTCAGGATACAATAACATTCTAATCCACCCCGACGACAGATGGAAGGCAGCCTTCTCGACATCTTTTGGGCTCTTTGAGCCAAAAGTGATGTTCTTTGGGCTCTGCAACTCGCCAGCGACGTTCCAGGCCTACATGAACCAGATGTTCAGCAAGGAGATAGATGAAGGATGGCTCATCGTCTACATGGACAATATCCTAATTTTCTCTTCTGACCTTGCAGAACACCAGATGTGCTGTTACAAGAACATCTAGACGCTTGGGCCCCTACTATTTTTCTCCTAATCCTCCTCGTATCAGCCCTCGCATCATACCCTTACCCCGACCTTACCCTTGTCATCCTCGTCATCCTCGCATTCCCTTTCGCCCTCTACCTGTCGCTTCAGCAAAGCCAGTACATTTGGCCGGATCCTTTCGCTGATGAAGCATACCCGTGCTCCGTTCCACCACCTGACTGATCCTGCGGACAGTCCCCTTGCCCTTACTGTCTGGACGGTAACCTATGATATGATGCACGACGCATCCCCTTTGCCCTGTTCCCTTTTCTTGATCTCTGACTCGGTGCGCAGTCGCACATGCGACTTATACTTAGATCCGCAGCTGCACGATCGTGCCCCTGCGCGTTTCACTTCTTAGTCTGATCTTTGACTCACTTTCTTATCTAGCACGTTCCACCTAGACCGAACGTGCCTTCCTGTTATGGTCTTACCCTTTACCGATTACGTCCCCTGTCCTCTATATAAACTCGCTACCATGTACTATATTCCCTAACTTGAATCTACTTGGTTCTTGACCTCCTACTCCCACCAGAGTGATCCTTCTGCCTCGCCAGCAGTCTATATTCTATCTTCTTATCTGCTCTTCACGGATAAGCCTATAGTCTCGACCTTTACTCATCGACTTCGTCGACGAGCAAAGCCCCTGTTAACTAGTCGGACTTCCGTCCTTCTAATTAACGACGATCCTTACGATTAACCTTCGGGTGTCGTAAGTCTAGGCCGATATAGCTTATCGTCTCGCATCCACGTGACATAAGCTACCCGATTAGGACATAGGCGTTAAATCGTACTTGCCGAAGACACGCCAAGTACGACCCCTAACCTTGGGCTAGCCCAAGGACGTCCACAGACCGTTGACGACACAAGCTCTGTTTGAGCGTCGCCAACAGATACCATCCAAGTCGTAACAATGCGCACCCGCAGGGTTTTAGAGAAGCTCCGTCAAGAGCAGCTCTTCCTCAAACCCGAAAAGTGCACTTTCGACTCCCAAGAGGTAGAGTACCTTGGGATGATCATCCGACCCGGACAGGTTGCCATGGACCCAGCAAAACTCAAGGGGATTAGCGAATGGCAGACTCCATCGACAGTGAAAGAAGTCAGATCCTTCCTAGGGTTCTGCAATTTCTACTGTCATTTCATCTCCCATTATTCCGACCTCGCTCGCCCCCTCCTAGACCTCACAAAGAAAGACACTGTGTTTTCTTGGTCCACCGACTGCGAAGCTTTGTTCCAGAAGCTGAAACAGTGTTTTACCACTGAACCTGTACTCCGGAACCCCGACCCCTCTCGCCAATTTGCATTGGCCACAGACGCATCGCTATTTGCGACAGGAGCAGTCCTCCTGCAAACCGATGACAATGGGTCTTACCACCCATGTGGATATCTCTCGCAGTCTCTCAATGCTGCGGAACGGAACTATCAGATTTACGACCGAGAGCTTCTTGCGGTTATCCGTGCCCTGAAGGCATGGAGACACTTCCTTGAAGGCAATCCCCACCCGGTGATCGTCTTCACCGACCACAAGAATCTCCTATACTTCCGTTCCTCACAGACACTGACACGCCGGCAAGCCCGCTGGCAGCTCACCCTCTGCGAATACGATCTCCAATTCCATCATGTCCCAGGCAGCAAGCTTGCTGCACCCGATGCTCTCTCCTGATGACCGGATCATGACAATTTGGATCGTGATAACGAGGATGTTGTCCTCCTCCCTGATTCGCTCTTTGTTAAACTTATTGACACTGCCCTAGTGTCAAAGTTCAAGGCAGCGAATGATAACCCTGCTGATCTCACTATAAAGACAGCAGCTGACGCCTTAAATGGCCTCTGCGCCCCCCCTATGAAATCTGCCTTGTCAGACTGGCGCATTGACGAAGGCATCCTTTATTTCAAGGACCGAGCCTACATCCCCCCTGACCTCTGGAAGCGCATTCTGGAGCTCCACCATGACCACCCGACTGCCGGGCACCCCGGACGTTCCAACACCGAATGGAACATCAAGAAAAGCTATTGGTGGCCCGGCATGGGCACCTTCATCCGACAATACGTTGACGGCTGCACTATGTGCCAGCAGATGAAATCCGACACTCACCCCACCACACCTCCCCTTATGCCCATTCCCTCCACCTGTACTCGACCGTTCTCCCAAGTTTCAGTCGATCTTATCACTGATCTTCCGGAGAGCACCGGCTATGATTCCATTATGGTCGTGGTCGACCATGGGCTTACGAAGGGGGTAATTTTCTCGCCTTGCAAGAAAACCATCACTGCAGAAGGCATTGCTGAATTATTTTACAAAAAGGTGTTTATGCGATTCAGATTATACGACAAGATCATCTCCGATCGAGGCCCACAATTCGCCTCGAAGCTAGCAAAAGAACTCGGACGGCTCCTGGACTACCAGGTAGCCCTCTCCACTGCCTATCATCCCCAGACTGGATGGGCAGACAGAACGAATGAACCAGGAGCTGGAGACATACCTTCGGATCTATTGTAGGACGACTCCTAACGATTGGGCCAAACACCTTCCCATGGCCGAATTCGTCCACAATTCCAGACTGACACTCCGCTCGGAACGCATCCCCGTTCTACCTCATGATGGGTTACGAACCCAAAGGCATACCTTACGCCTTCCCCGACTCAGCTCTGCCAGCAGCAGAGGATCGAGTCAAGAAACTCGCGAAGATCCGTGAAGAAGCCCTTGCATGCCACAGCCTTGCGCAGCAACACATGGCAGAACGCACGTTCGGGCGAAAGTACCAACCTTGGAAGGTTGGGGACAAGGTGTGGCTATCTGCTGCGCATTTGATCACCCACTTCCCTTCAAAGAAACTCGCACCGAAACGATACGGACCCTTTACCGTTAAACAGGTCCTTTCCCCTATCACGTTCACCCTCGAACTCCCTGCCACCTGGCGTGTTCATCCCACGTTCCATGCATCAGAATTATCCTCCTATCAGGAGACGGACGTGCATGGCCCGAACTATACTGAACCGCCACCGGACCTGATCGACGGGGAAGAACATTACGAAATAGAAGCGATCCTCCAACACAGGGGTACCGGAACGAAACACCGATACCTGGTCTCCTGGGTTGGCTACCCACCCTCCGAACGAACGTGGATCCCAGAGAAGGAACTGAAGTCCGCAGCGGAGATGCTCAAGGACTATAAGAAGAGACTCAAGCTGACAACAAAGCTCCTCAGTTGTTAACCAGCTACCATCATCTCCATGTCTACCACTTCGTCCAATGCCTCCTCCCTCTCCCTCGGTTCCACACCCTCTATCGTCGAACTCATCCACGAGTTCACCATTCCTTTTACGCAGACCCCGGACTCTCAGAAGGCATTCTGGGAGGCCGTTATTCTCGACGCGCAGTACGCGCTTAGACTCAACAGCTTTATTGACCGTACCAAAGACACGGTTCTCTTGGAACTTGTCAATGCCTTTCGGGCAGTTGACACTATCGCTTTCACAACCGGACCACACGGTATCCTTCCCCCTAGCCCAATCACCCGATACTCCGTCACGAAGGCCAAGAGGTCCCTCTTGAACCTTCTAGCATCTAGAAATTTCGGCGACGTAGTCGCCAAAATAGAAGGAGAAATCGCATACAACCAACCACCTGTACAGGCATCCGTTGTCGAGCATACTGCCGAGTGCAGTGCTCCAACTCCTCCTCCTGAACGATCCAACCTTATTCCCACCAACCTCACATCCAAAGAAATCGACAGAATGTTCGCAGAACACGAAGAAGAGCAGTACAGGATGATGACCAGCGACGAGCTCGAAGAACTCCGAGCTGCCATCATTAACGATGAGGTCGTCGCCAACGACCCATTACCTGCTCCCTATAAAGGGAAGAAGAAGCACGAAGAAGAAAAGTCGAGTGAGGAAACTCGCACACCACCTTGGAGAAAGACGAACAAAGAAAACAAACCGAGCCTGGAAGCTCGTCTTACCACTCCCCCTCCAGGGTTCACCTCTACCGATGACATACCAATATTATCCATCGGGTCACCTATCATCAGGGACGATACCCCTATCCCTGTCCCTCCACCCACACGTACCCCTCGACGAAGTCGCCGACTGAATACCGAGCGCATTCTTGCACTCGGATTACCCATCACTCGACATGTACTGGGTCAGGATCCCACTAGGCAACAGATACTTAACGATACGCACACCAGGACGACCCCACAACCCTACCAGTGCAACTTTAAGTGCAGGGTCTGCCACCAATATGGCCACAAACAGAAACAATGCGAGTGATACTTCTGCTGCATTTGTGGACAGTTTGTCCCCGGACATCTCACCCCCTTCTGCCCTCGCCTTCATGGCAAGAAGATCCTTCGTCGAGGAATATCCTGGGAAACATTCTACACTGACATGCGTCAGTTAGAAGCAGCATATGATCACGATGCGGCGCGACTTGAACAAGATAGAGAAGAGAACACCTTAGAAGCCATGGACACGCTCCGTGACCTCGACTGTGACCCCTCCTGGTATGACAATATAGATAACTGAACTCGTTGATTTCAGTCCTAGAAACCGGGGTAATGTTACGAGAACATCTAGACGCTTGGGCCCCTATCATTTTTCTCCTGATCCTCCTCGTATCAGCCCTTGCATCACACCCTTACCCTGACCTTACCCTGGTCATCCTTGTCATTCTCGCATTCCCTTTCGCTCTCTACCTGTCGCTTCAGCAGAGCCAGTACATCTGGCCGGATCCTTTCGCTGACGAAGCATATCCATGCTCCGTTCCACCTCCTGACTGATCCTGCGGACAGTCCCCTTGCCCTTACTGTCCAGACGGTAACCTATGATACGATGCACGACGCATCCCCTTTACCCTGTTTCCTTTCCTGATCTCTGACTCGATGCGCAGTTGCACATGCGACTTATACTTAGCTCCGCAGCTGCACGATCGTGCCCCTGCATGTTTCACTTCTTATTCTGATCTTTGACTCACTTTCTTATCCGCACGTTCAGAGCTCACCCGTGTCTCACCTCGAACGTGCCTTCCTTTTATGGTCATACCCTTTACTGTTACTTCTCTTGGTAGTACGAGTTATCATCCACTAATATGCTTCCTGTCCTCTATATAAACTCGCTACCATGTAACATATTCCTTAACTTGAATCTACTTGGTTCTTGACCTCATACTCTTACCAGAGTGATCCTTCTGCCTCGCCAGCAGTCTATATTCTATCCTCTTATCTGCTCTTCGCAGATAAGCCTATAGTCTCGACCTTTACTCATTGACTTCATCGACGAGCAAAGCCCCTGTTAACTAGTCGGACTTCTGTCCTTCTAATTAACGACGATCCTTATGATTAACCTTTGGGTGTCGTAAGCCTAGGCCGATATAGCTTATCGTCTCGCAAACCGCTTGACATAAGCTACCCGATTTGGACATAGGCGTCAAATCTTACTTGCCGAAGCCTCGCCAAGTAAGACCCCTAACCTTGGGCTAGCCCAAGGACGTCCTCGACCGTTGACAACACACGCTCTGTTTGAGCATCGCCAACAGATACTATCCAAGTCGTAACAATTGCACAAATCATCGAGTGTCAAGTACCAAAACCCGAAACTCAACACCCAGTACACCCATCACCAAGTGCCAAGTGCCAAGTGCCAAGGCCTGAACCCCGATGTCTGAAGCCCAAAACCTGAAGCCCAAAACCCAAAACTATGTATATAACATATCAATATTTTCCTCACTGCACCAATCACCAAGTGTCATGTACTGAAACCCGAAACTCGACACCCGGTACACAAATCACCAAGTGCTGAGTGCCGAGTGCCGAGTGCCGAGTGCCGAGGCCTGATGTCTGAAGCCTGAAACCCCAAGCATGACACCCGAAAATATGTATATAACATATCCATATTTCCCTCACTGCACAAATCACCAAGTGTCGAGTACTGAAACCCAAAACTTGAGACCCGGTACACAAATCACCAAGTGCTGAGTGCTGAGTGCCGAGGCCCAACATCCAAAGCCTGAAACCCAAAGATATGTATACAACATATCCATATTTCCCTCACTGCACAAATCACCGAGTGTCGAGTACCGAAACCCAAAACTCAACACCCGGTACACGTGACTACAACTGGACATGAATTCTGTATTTGTATGTATTATCCATTGATGTAGGGTTCAAATAACTTGGGAATTGTATTGACTACCAAGGGTCGGGACTCAGGACTCGCTAGTCAATATAGGAAAATGATAATGAAAAAATGAAAATTATTATTATGCTTAACTTTCTTAATGAAGGTTGTAGTCCAAGTCTATGTGAGTGTATTGGTGGTCCTACCAAGTATTGGTACTCAGTGTAGTGATGGTTGTGGTGCTGGGCTCAGAACCACTGATTTTCATACTCATATCATTCTTGTCAATTGGAGATTATTTGAAGACTACATTAAATGTTAGTCAGTGTCGAGTATGATAATGAATGTATAGTCATACCTCAGTCTTAGAACAAATAGACTGAGGTAGGGTGATGCATGTATGAGGATTATATATTTGTCTGGCATGTTAGCAATGATTGGGTTTCGGGCTTCGGAATTTGGGCTTCAGATGTCGGGTTTTGGGCCTTGGCACTTGGCACTCTGCACTTGGTGATTTGTGTACTGGGTCTCAAGTTTCAGGTTTTGGTACTCAACACTCAGTGAGTTGTGCAATGAGGGAAAAATGGATATGTTGCATACATATTATCAGGTTTTAGGCTTCGGGATTTGGGCTTCGGACATCAGGTTTTGGGCCTTGGACATTGGAGCTCAGGCCTCAGCACTCAGCACTTGGTGATTTGTGTACCAGGTGTCAAGTTTCGGGTTTTGGTACTCGACACCCGGTGATTTGTGCAGTGAGGGAAATATGGATATGTTGTATACATATTTTCGGGTTTTGTGCTTCGGGGTTCAGGCCTCAGCACTTGGCATTCAATGATTTGTTTAATGTAAATGAAAAATGGGCATGTTGCATACTGGGTTTCAAGTTTTGGGTTTTGGCACCCGACACTCAGTGATTTGTGCAATGACTGAAAAATGGATATGTTATATACATGTTTTCAAGTTTTGGACTTTGGGGTTCGGCCCTCAGCACTCGGTACTTAGTGATTTGTGTACTGGGTCTCGAGTTTCGGGTTTTGTCACTTGACACTCGGTGATTTGTGCAATGAATGAAAAATGGACATTTTGCATACATGTTTTTGGGTTCCGGGCTTCGAATTTTGGGTCTCAGGCTTCGGGTCTATCAGGACTCAGCACTCGGTGATTTGATAACTGGACTTTTGAGCTTCAGGCTTTGGGTGTTCAGGTGTTCATGTGTTTGGTGTAAGGAAATAGAAATTTCACACATTTTCACCAGTTTCCATTTTCCAGTCTCAAGCTTGGGGTGTTCGGGTGTCCGGAATGGATGTTGCACAATGGGATTCGGTTTTCGGGCATCTGGGACTCGGTAATCCATGAATGTCAGACAGATATCTCACTACCTCGGCCCACCCGTCTATATAACATCCCCCTCAATCGGCCCACCCGTCTATATAATGAATATTCCACCACTCCCTCGGCCCATCCATCTAAAAAATAATTCCAGTATGTCAGCCCACCCGTCTATACAATAAACCCTTACATCGGCCCACCCGACATCTTTGAGGATATATATAATATCAGCATAGATGGGCCCACCCGTCTCCATTGGAAATAATATCCCTCCCGGCCCATCCGTCTCCATCAGGGATATACATAACATCAGCCCATAGTCTGCTGGCCCATCTTATATGGGATATTATGTAGGTCGGGTGACCTATATACACCTGTACCTGTAGTATTGAAGCTTCAAAGTATGAGATTAGTAGTGATGGCCAGGTCTGGTTCTAAACCGCGGTTCGAACCTGACCAAAGTCCGGTTCAAGGTTCGGGCAATACGGAGGACCGAACTGTTGGTCCGGTCTGCGGTTCAGGGACGTGCAGAATTCCAGAACCGGTTCTGAACAGGTTTGAACCTGTTCAAACCGATGGCAAGTCAGTATGTAGTTTAAGTGTAGTACTTATAGGCAGAGATGACAAAACATTTGGTATCCATATCGTACATAATGCAAAAAGAACAGTTTGGAATGCATCAGCATAAACGAGGGTAGAATCACCAGTAACTGTATCATGGGCACTGGATGAGCTGTGGTGGCAGTGGAATAAATGCCTGAGAAGTGTGCTTCTTTGCGGTTCTGAGGAGTGGGAACAGCCTTGTGCAGAGGACTGAGAACAAAGAGGTCAAGAAAATGAAATTGAAGTGATAGCGATGACACATGTAAGCTGGTGAGACTCCATCGAAAAAACCATGGGGTACCTGATGAGCAGGTGGACGTCGTTGGACTGGAGGTCATATAGCATTAGCCAGGATCGATCGCTATGACATTGTTTAGATGTGTGATTCTCTGCTCAGGAAGGAAAATCAAGGAAAATGAGAGAAAGAATGCAAAGAAAAAGACACGCAATTGCAAATGAGACCATACACAGGAAAGCTATAGAAACTCTTCACATTGTCTGGAGGCGGCAGCTCATGAGTCGCACTGTGATTGTACTCCTGTACAACACCTGGGTCTGATTCAGAACATGCAGGTGCCAATGCAAGCCAGAAGAGTGCAAGTGCTGAGCATGAGTACTAAGCGAGTGAAAGTAGCATTTAGTATTACATGATGCATCTGTTGTTGGGCGTGTTTCAATATAATTTTTCTTGACGAAATTTTTATATATAGTTTGGATGGTCCGGTTCTCGGTTCGAACCCTCACTGAACCAGAACCGGACCATTTTTGGACCAAACCGGACTTTTCCATCACTAGAGATTAGACACACACCTTGATGCACAAATGACTCTAAACCATTGACAGTGAAGCATCAGGCCAGAGAATATTGTGAAGCATCAAGCTAGAGAGTACCACCTGCCCATCAATATAGACACAAAGCTGACATAAGGCCCCTTCTGCTATTCTTGCAAGCCCAATTGTTTTGGTGCCTCTCCACCGTTTACAGTACCGAAAGATCTCAGTTCCTAATCTCAGAGCCCGATTCCATCATTGGTGCTTCTCTGTCTCGTTGGTGCTTCTGTCTGTTGTTGTGCTTGGGTGCCTCTCCACCGTTCATGGTACCAGGAACCAACAAAATGAAAATTGCTATATTTAGCTAACATACACTAGACAGAAAACATCAAAAAAGCTCTACTACGATGCGGGGGATTCCATAGCAGGTGATGGGGACTGGAGAAGGGCCGGCACAACACTCCACATCTCCTGAAATCTGTCTCGCATGGCCCTCCGAAGAGCAGCCTGGCGCCTTGCATATTTACGGACACCCTCCTGTTCAGGTGCGGCTAGCGCCATCCTCCAGCTTGCTTGCTCCTCCCACCACCCTGCGTGCCACAAAAGAAAGCTGACTATGCGCCACATCTCCTCTTGAAGGAGTTCGACTTCTTTATCCCAACGATTGGTGCACGCCCTTGATTTGCACCATTTGATACGCAAAGCTACCACATGCGTAAGGATAGCTCCATACAACCAATCATGCAAATGCTTACCTTCTGATAAAACAGCCTCGCCATCTTCTCCAATCGCAGCCACCCCACGAGCCTTCCATATCCACAAAAGTGTGTGGTTTCCCTCGGATTGGCCAATATCTCCCTCTGACATCCCGCGAACATCAGCCGCCAGCAGCTGAGGCAATTCTACCTCCCAATCTGGTCTGTCTAGCACTGTTGACAGCATCTTGACTGCCACCCAGGCCCTATGATACCAAGCAGCAGCTGTCCCAATGGTCTGCTCCACTTTTCCAAGCATGGCGGATGCCCTGGTATTGGCCCATTGCCCCCAAATGTAAGTGTCCTTGAACTTGTAGAGATGTGTGTGAAGACAGAGTTGCCGGCGAATGTCATTGAGAGCTTCGTGTGCCTGTGCACGTCGCAATTCCCACTCATATTCACAAAGCTGCTCGTCACACGACATCTCGGCTGCCTCCTTCAGCTTTGATGGTAGCCAAAGCTTGACTTCATAGGCCTTCTCCTCGTGAGCTGATTGTGCACCTACCATTTCAGATGCACGCAAGCGACCGACAGCGGGCATGTAGAGTAATTGGACATTGCACCACTGCTCTATCTTGCGCAGCAGTGCATTTGAACACTCTTGCAGCTTCGTCCGCTGCAAGTCTGTTGGATGGCTACTCAGGGCATTGTGATCTTGCTGCAGCCAAAATCTGTAGATTATTTTATTAGAAAATGCCAAATAAAATACATTGAAAAACTTACTGTTGTTCCTCGAGGTCCATTCCTGATGAAATGAGTACACTGTGTGACACCTCCGTGTGTAGTGATTTGTTCAAACCTCTTTCAAGGTCTTTGGCTTCCTGTTGTGAGAGTCTCAGGTGCACAGCAGCCTGCATCAAGGCTATATATGATCAGTGAACGTAATAGATAGTGTGAATTCACACTTACTGATGGTTGTTGTCTCAAAGGGATTTTTGTTGGACGTGTCAGCCTCCCAGTTTTCGATAGCTTCTTTCCACCCTGCTACCTCACCTGGTCTTTCTTGCATGAGTGTAACATGAAAGTCATCGAAATCTTGTTGGTGTCGGTCACGTTCGGGAATTGCAACCTTGATTTTGCTCAGCAAACTAACACCTAAAGATTTTCTTGGTTATTTATGTTGGGTGCACTGAAGTAAATGACACGTACCAAAGTTTGTAACTTTCTTCCAATTGTAGTCGCCAAAATGGTTGTCCAGTGTATCTCGACAAGCCCCAGGACACATCTCCTGTGTACTTGTAGCAATGGGGTTGATATTCGCCCAACCTCATTCTGGAGCCTCGCCATCTGTGTGCCCCATTCCCTTGATAAGATTGTGTGAAAATGTAACCTGGCACATAGTGATGTGAGCAGGCAAGTGGAATTTTGGGACAAGAAAGGTCATGATTTTACCATCACGCGCGAAGTGCATGCGTGAGGGGTATTTTGACATCCAGCCCCATAGGTGTTTGCTCCATTGACAAGCGATATCGTATGACACGTTCAATACGATGATATCTTCAGAATGTTGCATGGTCGACAAAAACAAGTAATCCATGTTGATATACCTGTTACAAAGAATCAGCAGGAACATTTTCATATCATCGAATACATACTTTTCACCCTTCTGAAGGTCACCCACCCCACACGGCCGCTTGAAGTTGTGACGAGAACAATCCACAGTCCCAGCTCCAGTTGCAGCCAATCCTCATGAGTTCTTCGTTTCAGCAAGATTCACAGCATTGTGACTAGCACATGTGCTTTTCTAGACCAGACATTTGAGTGATTGTATTGAAAAAAAAACGTTAACATACCTCTTGTGGTACTGTTCCAACATCGGTCAGGAATCCTTTGAACCCAGTCTCCTCAACGAAATAAGCCCATCCTCTACTCAAACCAGGGTCAATCCTGTCCGAGGAAATGTTCTTACGTGCCAAGTGGAAATTCACATCAATGGCCCGAAATTGTGCATACAGCCACCTGCAGGCATAAGTAAGCTAATCAAGCAAGGGCGTGAACACATACCGTTTGTCCAGAAGCGCTACTTTCCAGTCTTCTGGTAAGTTCTTGCCTGGGTGGGGGCAGGCAGGACAAACCATGGCACATGACCCCTGTTCAGTTGCATTGATGCCAGCGGGGTCATGACCTTGGCCGAATCGCTTCAAAAGCTTAAGATTACGCCATTGTTTGATCTTGCGCAAGAGACTGTCATAACAATCCTAAGGAATCTGTAATTAGTGAACTACACTTTCATCGAGACACGCTACTATTTACTTTGCATGGCTTGATGCCTGTATTATCAGTAAGACGTGCCAGTGTTTGCCAATATTCGAAGGCAGAGGCTTTGGACTCAAACATAAGCATGTGGAAATGTTCGAGAAGATGGAACATTGCCGCTGATTTTGGATCTATGCTGGTCGCAGAATACCAGCGAGCTCGCAGGATTTGGTTGATATGACTTAGTGCACTCTCACATGAACAAAAATCTAAGGCGAGTTTGTAGATACCATTAATGTCGAGAATGATAAAATCATCATCATAGGCACGGGAATGGTTGAAACATTGTTCGCCAACTGGGTGGCCAAGCTGGACATGGAGTCCAAGATACTTGAGTGTGGTATCCTCGAAGAAAGAACCATTCCAGAACTTGAAGGGTGATTAGCACGCAACTATAGAAATGTAAAATAGGGTACATACTTCGATCTTGTGCAAAGGGTTTTCGCGGTGCCTGTTCACGATACACCCTTGACAGTAGAGCTCTGTCCCAAAACAATCCTGGCAATAATATCCATGCTCAGATGCGCATTTGCTGTGCCCTTGGCAAGTTTCCCTGGATGCGTAGTCCCCACGTCCTTCGAGTCTGATCAACTCAAGAAGATACTTTTCGCTGTAGAAAGCTGATCTCCGCTGGGCTCAGCAGAAATCGTACTACCTAGACAACAAATATTTAGGTAGATCTTAGCACGACCTAGTCTGCTATACTTGCAGAGCAAGTGCATTCGATCCTATAGGGGTTGCTAATTGGTATTAGTAGTAAAAATGCGTCAGTAATGCAAATAACTAAAATGTCCGATGGTGCGAAACAATGTTCGAAGGTAAATCGATGATGTCCGAAGGTACTTATCCAATGTCCGAAGCCAAAGTGCGATGTCCGAGATTTCGGACTTTCGGACTTCACGATAATAGGTCGGAAACTTTATAACGAGTGTTGGATTGCGAGCGGTATGCACGAGTATAATGAGTGACGGAGTATGATGGTGAATGAATGGTAATATTTCGCAATGCAACTAAGAACTACGAGAATATTCTGGGTGATCTGCAGAGTCGGGAAACGGCTCCTAACTACTGGATGATGATTGCTACGGGTCACTACAGAGTATTTAAGTAAGTACATAGAAATTCGGAAAACTACAGGCGAAGATAGTAGCGATATATTTTGGGTCCGATATCCTATGTAATAAGACACAAGGTACTGCGGACATGTAATAATGTGGTCTGAATGTCAGAAAACGTGCACAGGAATAACTACGCACCTAGTGAGGCTAGTTCGGATGGACAGGACACGGGATGGACAAGTGTGCGCGAAGTGCGATCGGCCGATGCGATGTCCGAAGGTCCGATGCGCCGGATCCGATACGGAGTGGCTCGGACATGTGTGCATATGTTTTGGGTGTTGACATGAGTATGGAAATATGTGGTTTTGAGCCCAACGCTGCGACCATCGCTACATCGCGCTCATGAAGCCAGAGAGCCATTGTGCGGTCCTGTAGAGTTGAAGTTAGATTAAGATACCATATGGTAGAATGGTATCATACACCGGTTGACCTGAGACATTTCTTCGGCCCAACAGTAGACTCCTTCAAAAAATTCTCATATGCAGGATCCACCATGTCATAGTCTATAAGTTCAGTGTCAGTGTGTGTATGTGAATCAAACCCGAAATCTTCCATAGTTATGTCGACTCCTGATGGTGGGTGAGAGACGACTAAAGATGGCTCATGTTCAGCTATGAAGAATTCCGTTTCAGAGGCTACCTTGCCAGAAAATGTACGAGTGAAGCAAGAATGTTTGTGGTAAAGCCTGCGCTCCTCGGCTACATGGCTTTGGGCTTTCTGATGCTGATCGTTGATACACCAATCTTGCTTGAGCTTGTCCAATGTGCATCATTTTTTACTAACCATGGTGTGAGGCAAGGCTTATAGACACTGCACGACAGCACAATCATCAATATGATCGCGTGGTACATACAACAACTTATAGCACTGCAGCAGAATCAACCTTTTTCACGCCTTTGTCACGCCTTTTCTGTGTTGAAAAAGGTTGATTCTGCTGCAGTGTAGCTAGAGTCTAGACACTGCACGACAGCAATGCGATCACATGGCACATAGCACATGCAATATTCTACATAATGTAAGGACATGGCAATTTCAAGTAGTTACAGAGACGCTAATATCTGTTAGTTATAATTTTAATGCCTTCTGCCACACCAACTGATCAGACATGAGAGCTTCAAAGTACATATCTGCGCTATCATCCATCAATGAGAGTGCTTTGTCCCATGCATCGCAATGCAGCTCCACTATGTCAACAGCGGCTGCAGACTTTGAGATCAGATGGCATGTACATGTACCTTCTGCATGTAATGCGCCTGCAAGCACCTCCCTAGCCTCTGAAAGAAGTTCTTGCGCCTCTGCTACTATGCATTCATAAGTTGGCCTTACAACCTGCCAACCTTCGTCATCCACTTTGTGGACAAGTGTGAGGCCCTGTGACTGGAGAACAGTGTATTGAGAATGGCCTGGCTGATAGCCAAGATTGAGCCATATCAAATCTAGTCGTGCTATAAAATGTTGGGTAGCCTGTCTCATGGTTCATCCGGTCAGTGTAAAATGTAAATTTGATAGTATATGGTGTACACACCACAGTAGCTCCCAGATGCTTGCGCCAATGAGTCCTAGATTTCAAGCGCTCATCAAGCTTGTGCCTACGTGAAATGCGACAAATTGTAATCCATGTCATACTGAAATTTAGACTTGGAGGCTTACCTTTCATAACACCTGCGCTTAGATTCCAGTCGGGCATTGTGACATTGTTGCTCGTTCTTATACTTCAGTGGCATGAAGTCGAAAAAGAAATTCCAGGGAGGAGTGTAATGACTTGAGTATTGTAGACTATAACAGTGCTTGTGGTCGATGAAAGAGTACGAAAGAGTATGGCCAGGCATGTGACTTCCATTACTCCATAGTCAGACTTAGGGCTAAAAGCATTCATTACTGAGCGCACAAGCACTTCAGGACACATAAAACTGCACATTTACTCAACAAATACTCTCAGCCACGGCAGTGTGGATGATGTTATCATTGTCATTATTCCTCTCGTTAAATAGCCCATCATGTATATTTGTTGAATTCAAGCTAGTCACAAATTAAGTATTGGCAGTAGCAACATGCTTATAGTGATACAGCCCCGGATTCATTTTTTGAACAGACTCAATTGCAAATTATGATACAGCCCCAGATTCATTATTTTTAACTCAATTGCAAATTATCAGTGGTAGCAACAATTGATAGCATTGACAAGTTGACAAGAAAGTGACATGGATATATGTAAACTAATCAAACCCAGTAGGTACGTAGGTACACATAGGTCAAACAATAAATCATTCTACTACAATAGCGCTGCTGGGAGATGATCCACCATTCTGTGTAGTGGGTGTACGTGCTAAAATGAAAAATCAGGATCAGAACTTCATGAAGAGGAAATCACTCACCAGTGGTACCAGGCTGAGATTCAGTTTTGCAAGGTTCACCATGAATTTCAGCACGGCAGACATAACACTGGTGGCGGTGGGCACGGAAAATGCAAGCAGGGCAACCATTTGTGGCAGGAGAAGGCAGTTTGGCAGCAGAGTTGAGTTTGGCAGCAGGGTTGTTGTGTGCCTGGAAGATTTCTGTGTAGATAATATGGAACATTGAGTATCAAGGAAAACAATCAAAATTTACTCACTGTCCTGGTCTCTGATCAGTTGCAGAGCAGCAGCAAGCTCGTTTATGGTGAAGGTTAGTCATTCCACCGAGGATGGAGTGCACGGCTGGATGCAGACCATACAAGTACAAGTTGAATCACTCATTTGAAAATGAATATGTGTTACTGCTAAATGGGGGTGAGGCTTTGACGTCTTGACAGCAGTAGCTTTTCATTTTGGGTTTGTCATGGTTTATATATATACGATATGAAATATAACTCCAACACGATGTACTATACAAATAAAGGAACATGATTGGTCCTTCATAGATGGCTGAACCTTATTTTGAGGCTTGACTGTATGTTTAGTTTGGTCAGCCACACCTGAACTACGTGAAAATCTTACAGCCAGAAGCAAAACAAAAGTAAGTGATGTCTAAAATCATCCCATTCAGTTGCTGAGATCAATCACAGCACTCTAAAGCCTTCTAGCCGACTAACCGGACGCAGACCAAAAAAAGACAAGGTAAGCGGTGACAGCACACCTTCAATATTAATATGCTGTCATTGATCACACTACCATTGACAGATGGTTGGATCTCACTGGACAAGCGCTGAACAAAGAGATTACCTTGAGTCTCAATTCAGCGAGTTCCTGAAACAGCAGCTTCAGGGTACTTTATTAAATTTCTGGTCTAACATTAGCATGGAGTTCTTACAGCGATGGCCTGAAATCAACGTGCTGCACCCAGACAAGTCACCTTCGGAGCTTAGTGAGGCTGAGAATATGGAACTGGGAAAGGCAGTTGAGGCGTGCAAGAAGGTTAATAACGATGAATTTGATTTTTGACTCAAAGAAACGCTCATTTCAAAAACAATTTCAAACAGCAACTTAAAAATTGGTTCAATTATAGATCTCGCAAAAGTGGTCGGTCGCAACTCAACACAATGACGAAATCAATTACCAAGATGATCGGCAACAAGGCAAAAGGAACCCGGGTCCATACTGAGGTGGAAATATTTTCCAAAATGAACTACAATGCTGCTGTACGGTCACAGATCAAGGAGAAAATCAAGTGCGGCTTGCTCGTAACTAAGAACGAGAAATTGATGGCAGTCAGGGAGTCAACAAAAGCGGCATATGAGGCCGCGCCGTTAGAAATTCAGTTATTATGGAAGGCGAAGGCTGCCGAAGAACGTGAAGCCAAGGCTTCTACTATCCTCTCCGAAGCTGCAGCAACCAGAACACCTACCAACGCGCAGTATGCAAAGTGAGTGAAATTGGTCTGTTTCTATGTCTTGCTCATACTATCATATTAATCAGGGTGCTAGAGGAGTGTATCAGCCCAATATCACAATTTTTTGATGCGGTGAGACAACTAACAGGTTGGGAGTGGACAGTCATTGGTGGAGGCCCCAATCCTTGCCTTGGAGGCATGCTTAATGTATTGAGGTATGTAGGTTCTGATATGTATATTCCCCATTCTTAATGCTAATTGTTTTTAGCTACCACACAGGCATGAATCAAGCTGGCCTTACGTGGAAGCAGGCGACTTCGAATTTCACAGACAAGCATCTCAACCCATACCTGAGCTATCTTGGGACAGTTTTTAGTATGTATTTTTCTTTCTTTTGAAGATGTATCTACTAATGAAATGTACAGCCGAGGACGACAGGAAGAAGCATGTGTTGGACTACATGCCCCCTGCGGAACAAGAAGAGAATTCCTTTGAGGGCCCGACGATGTCGGATGTGAGCACCTCATTGCAGGCGGCTCTCTCATTGCCTGCAGTGACCCCGATGAGAGTCCCCAAAAGCCTGCTGCCCTTTGACTTGCCAGGGCCCTCTTGCATCAGCTCACAAGGACTCAACGACTCATACTCTTGGGATTTTGATCCCAGCATTTTCAGCCAACCACCCTTGTCATTGTTACCTCGGCCTCAAACACCCACACTCCCTGCATTTCCATCAATGTCATTGGTACCTCCTTTGGCACCTCCTTTGCCTGATACTCCCATCACATCGTGGAGGAAGGAGTCCAAATTCTGGAATCCAATGAGTAATTTGACGCTGACAACATCTCCCACTGCGCCTTTGACAGTGCCAACGTTCAACTTTGACAGTTGTTCTTTCACCACTCCTGGCATCACACAGGAAGTTCCAGTTCCTCTCCCCATGGTAACCAGTCATCTCTCTGACGAAGTCGCCCATCCTGCTGCTACTACTGCAGTCCACGATGTTCCTCTCCCCATGGTAACCAATTGATTCCCTGATGAAGTTGTTCATCTCGCTGCTACTGCAGTCCATGATGTATCTACTCTAGCAGCACCTACCCCAGCAGCACCTACCTCAGCAGCACCTACCTCAGCAGCACCTACATCTACTCTAGCAGCACCTACCCCAGCAGCACCTACCTCAGCAGCACCTACATCTACTCTAGCAGCACCTACCCCAGCAGCACCTACCTCAGCAGCACCTACCCCAGCAGCACCTACCCCAGCAGCACCTACCTCAGCAGCACCTACCTCAGCAGCACCTACCCCAGCAGAGCCTACCCCAGCAGCACTTACCCATCCGCGACCTTCCCAACCTTCTACTAACCCATCTCCCTCAGTCAATATACCTCTCCAGAAGACAGGTCGGGTTCGCCAGGAGTCAACATGCATGGCACAAGCAAACATGATAGGCAGGAGTGCGAAGAGACTCAGGACAGGCGAGGTGGAGAACGTCACTCAAAAGAAGTATGTACTTTTATTGTCACCGTTGGACTTGGACAGTGCTAATATTATGACAGGAAATGTAAATCCAGCGCCTGAGTTGCTTGCCCATCAATATTTTGTAGCGATGCTTTCATTATATTAGTCCATACATACTGCATGTATTGTAATACCCTTTCGGGGCACCATTGACTCATTAATACACATTGATTCCTTACCTACAAATATGAGAGTATTTTCAGCGTCTGACTTAGTGAAAATTTCATGTGCACAAGTAAGTTCATTGTGAATCACATGCATAGTGCTGAACTTGTATATACATACTGAACTTGACAACATTTCATGTGCACAGCGCTGTATATGCATTTGTACATACTATGGACAGGACTTAGTGAAATTTCAAGTAGTAATGGTGAATCCTGATTCTCATTCGGTGTCACAGTGACAGACTTAGTGAGAAAAATCATATAAACATGGTATACACTACAGCGTATCTAATCTCAATCATTAGCATCAAATTAATTGGCTAGACGGATCAAGAACTGTGGAGAAGGGGGGGAAAGGCCGGGGATGAAGGCAATAAGCCTGAAAAAGCCGAGGATGGAAGCCACGAATGGAGGTAAGAACCCAGGGAGGGATGTACCTGCTAAATAGGGTGAATCAAAAGATCTGGGAAGGGGTGTACCTGTTCAAAATGAGTGAAACAAAAGATCTGAAGCATCGTGGGAAAGCATGATGCTTCAACGTAGAGACACAAAGCAGCCGGGAAGGACGTACCTGCTCAAAATTGGGTGTACCTGTCCAAAATGAGCGAAACAAAAGATCTGAAGCATCATGGGAAAGCATGATGCTTCAACACAGAGACACAAAGCAGCCAGGAAGGACATACCTGCTCAAAATGGGTGAAACAAAGCATCATGGGAGAGTGTGAAGCTTCAGCGCTGCAGTGAGAGATGCAGCAAAGAAGCCAGGAAGGCGTACCTGCCCAAATTGGGCGAAATGAGGCATCGTGGGAAAGTGTGAAGCTTCAGTGCAGAGATGCAAAGAAGCTAGGTAGGCGGCGTACCTGTTCAAAATGGGCATTGTTCCTGCATCAGGAAATTCTCACATTACTTTATTTGTCCTTAAACAGACTTAATACACTTAAGTGTCTTGTTGAAAGGTGGATCTACTTGTCCAACATTTCAACTTGAATATATTCAGAAAGGAAATGTTGAGGTATATTGATATATATGTTTTATTATGCTTCACACTAGAGAAATATGAAATATGCCAGGTAAATAATGTGAGAGAGAGCAAACAAGTTTTCAGATAAGTAGGTTAAGCTGATTAAGGAGATTAAGGAATGTGAGAATTTCCTGATGTGATGTCTGTAGCTTGATGCTTCAAGCTACAGATAAATGGGCATTGTTCCTGATGTCTGTAGCTTGATGCTTCATGAAGCATCAAGCTACAGACATCAAGGAACTAGACACATTGTGCATCAAGGTGTATGTCTTATCACATACCTTTAAGCTTCAATCTGACAGTATAGCCTGCCATATAATATGGAAATATGTCACTGTAATATGTATGTTTAATTCAGGACATATAGAATTTCGATACTGATTGATCTATACTAGGTTGGCCAATTTATGAGCCAATCAAACAATGACGAATTTAGATTCTGAGGGAAGCTCTGCTTTTCCTGCCAATGCAGCTATACTATGCACGAGCTGTTCGACCTGTGTCACAAGTGCACTGAAGCGAGATTCCACCATTGCGGCCAGCTTATCGACTCTTGAGGAAAGCAAAGTAGTCTCATCCATGTAAGCCAAAGGTTTGTTTCCTTAATCTTGACCAGCCAGTGCTTATAAGGGTGGTGATAGGTGGTGATCTGTGACCACGTTGAACGCATCACGAAAGGCACAATCACCACATAGGCCAATTGGGGAATAGAGTTCTATGATGTTTATTAAGCGTTGTGCCCTGTTAGACATATGGGAATCTGACCTGCGCAGGTACCACACAGGCTAAGAATAGCGCAGCCAAATGCGCAATAGCAATGGTGCAACAGGTGATATATCAGCGCACTGTGAGTGATATATCATTGCCTTGTGTGTTAGCTCGACGGCAGGGATATATCACGAATTTACTTCAATCACAGTAATATGATATATCATATTGACACTATAGCCTGCGCTTATAAACTGCCAGACTGGCTGTGACATTCTGACTTGGTCAGTCACGATGACTCGACTACCTGAGAGCTCTCGTCACCGTTCTGTACAGCAAGCAGTGGGGTATGAGTCAACGAGAGTCGAGTCTTTGCAAATTGAGGGCGGAACCGAATGATATTGCAATTTGCATTAACGACTTGAATGTCGCGGAGTCAGGAGGATGCGATAGTACGTAGTACCAGACTGTGTCATGATGGAATAGATACAACATGCGTTGCGACTGCAAGGACACGAGAAAATGTGGTATTCGAGATCAACTCGTTTGTATCGCTGGCAGGAACACCTAACTTAGTTTGAAAATAACCTATGTCTGTCGTATTCTGCCTTTATATAGTCCAGAACTTGATCAACCGAGGGCCGCGTCTTGATCTGTGTCGACCAACATCGTTCAATATAGCGCCAATAAATGTCAGAAATTGCAGGCTGTTCGGGTCGTTTTGACGAATTGCCTTGAGATTTGGCCACAATAACAGGAGGCTCCAACTTCATGTCGAAGTACGGGGGGCAGCCAGAGAGCACCTAACAAAATATTCAGAATCATTCATTCGCTACAGATAAGAGGGTCTCCGTTACCTGCATCATAATGCAACCAAATGAATAGATGTCGCTCGCCTTATTTGGCTCAACAACTTCGTTGGGCTTTTCAGTATCAAGCGGTATAATTTCAGGAGCAGCCCAACGAATTGCGCCTGATCTGTTAGATGCGAAGAAAGATGTCTCGTGATCTGCCAGCAGGCGCGACAGGCCAAAGTCCGCAAGGAGGGCGTTCCCGTTCTCGTCGATCAGAACATTAGGCTAAAATTTTATGAGTAACGCGGACTGACTAGTGAAAAATTGTGACATACAGGCATAAGGTCTCCGTGTATAATGTTTTTAGAATGCACTGATTCATGGTGTATCGTCCAAATGAGGTCACATAGCCACAACTAAATTCACTCACGATACTGCAGACCTGAAACAACTTGGAAGAGCTGTATTTCAACTGGTCTGAGGGTGCGCTCATAAGATATAGATAAGAAATGCTCACAAGAAGAAAGAGGCTATGTGCTTCGGGCGGTAACTGCTCACTCCATATTATATCCAGATATTCATGGAGAGAACCGTTTTCCATCCATGGACACACTAGTGCCGGGACAACTTCAAAGTCGTCCGTAGTGCCATACAGAGGCAGTATGTGCGAGTGTTCCAGCTGTTGCCAAACAAAGACTTCCTGACGTAGTTTCTGGAAAGCGATGGTAGATGCCCCATACATTGACTACACGAGAACTAACCTTGATCAATTTTTTCATGTCTTCTGACTTTCTTGATGGCACTCTGAAAGCCTTGACTGCGACGTTTCGCGGGTGTATCTATTGGGATTAAGCTAATCCTTTGAAAAAAAACTCAATTAATGAACGAACTATGATACCGTTCCGGAGGAAGGAACTTTTCAATTTGCACTTCCAGACGCTGCCGAATCCGCCACTACTGCGGGGGTAATTCTCGGTGCGTAAAATATAAGCCGTGAGATCCTCAGGTTCCTCGCAGTATTTTTTGAGGTCAACATCTCTGGAATGAAGATGTCCAGTCTCAGCTCAAAGCACTGTATGTTTTGGAGGGAATATACATACATTTTTGGGTAAGGTTGCGTTGGTGATGAACGAAGATCACCCTCGCAGTAAGGGTCTTCGCATGCTACCGAAGGTGCAAGGTCCTCGAAACTTGAAAGCGACCCAAAGGGCGAAACAATACAAGGCGATTCAGAGTCAGTGCCACTCGTCGTAAGATCCGGGACATTTTTTGATTCGTCAGAGTCATTGCCCTACAGTACACAGAATTCGGTCAATGACTGCAAGACGCCCATTGATAAGCAAGTGCTCACTGAAGTGGCACTCTGACTGATGAAGCGTGAGATAGACTGCGAGCAATTAATGCGCAGCCGTTTCATCCAGTCAGTTCCTAATCATTTGTCATCAACGTTTGATCCACCAGGTAGAAGACTACTTGCTGTCGGATTGTGAATCCTCCGCAGCTGGTCGTGACATTATGCTGGAACAGCAACGAAGAGAAGAGTGGATAGATCTTTCGAGAATGGAAAGTGTCAGGAGCTACAGCAAGTGGAGAACGAACTCATATTTATTGGATTGGGAGCATCTTGCAAATTTCACAGAAGTAAACCATGAGCATAAACTTGCCATGACATATTAGCACGAGCACTCATTTGCGAGTCTTCTGACCTGCCAGAACCTGCAATATTGGCTGTAATTCCTCCACAACACCAGGTGACCATCCACCTATTCACGGCGGCTGAGCCCAAATTAATGAATTCCCTGTGGCAGGTAATCGTAAGTTTGAAGTAGGTTTGCGGAGTTCAACTGGTAGACCCTTGTAATATCGAGTGGTCTTCCTGCAATAGTGTTGACACGAGCACTCACAATGCTGTTAACTTCACCAGAAGTTTGATAGTTTCTCGTATCACAAGAACAGCTCAGACGAAACTCCAGGGAGTACAACTCGGTGCTGTCTAGTGGCCGACCAGTGCTTCTCCGCGAACAACGTAATACCTACAGGCTAGACATGGACACTTGTCATGTACCCGGCAAGCAGGTTTAAACACCCCTCTTATGCTGTGAAGTCCGAGTCGGTCTTCGTGGATTTAAGTCTGGTAGCTGTGACATACCATACATAGTACCCGGGCCATACGAGTACGCAATAGCACTCTACTGAGGTCTGATACTCCGATGTTCGGATGTTCGCGGAACCGCCGTGACGAGCGCTGGTAAGTCAGTGGGTTTTGTGTGTGCCCTTGTCCGTCATCGATTATCGATAATATCTGATCGATCAGGTGGCCTGGCAGTGGTAAGTATCCTAAGCTTCTTCCAAGAATAGCATTCAAATACCGCAATCAATCAGGACACCAGCGTCTTTTCCAGGTCCGCACTTCGCGGCGATTGAATAGGCAGTGCACCATTCAGTAACTTCAGTTTCAACAGCAGTTACAGCTTGCCGATGAACTTGTCCCACCCTTACTACGTTCTGCCACAATCCTTCGGGAAACTTCGAGGAAAATTCTTTCAGTAAAAGTGCGTCTTTATTCCGCGAGAAGCACAGTTGATACTAGAACAGTGGTGTCTTCTCCGGTGAGTCTTTAGATACCGGTCAAAGCGCAGGTAAGCTGATCAAACCCAAGTTTGTTCTGTGTACCAAGGTTTATGACAAATCACACCTGTAGTCGGTCTGGTTTTCATAATACGTACGGAAATCAATTGCCTTCTCACTCTGCGATCAATCTTCTACAGACCTCGAGGCCGAGTCATACGCAAGAATTACCACAGAACTTTAGAACAAAGTTTGCCATCAGCATCAACACCCGATATAACTTCACAACGTACTGCCAATGCCAATAGTATCTCTTAATTGCTGAGCCAATACACCTCGTGCATGTGGATTATCCGAAGCTCGCTCACCGCTCTGGGAATTTGCCCAGCTGTATGAGACGATAGTGTGGATGTACTTACATTCAATTCCCTCCAGTTCACTGCGGCTGGGCTAACTTTGGGGGCTTGTACAGATAATCAGTGACAGGAAGTTTTTACAGCATGGTGCACATCCAACGCACACAGGTGGGGTGGTTGTGCATATCGTGATAACTGTGACTTTGTAAACTAAGGAACGCGTTTGAAATTATGCTTCACGAGGCTTCCTTGCTGCATTTATAGCATACCGTCGAAAGGTATGAATACCGTCTGCATTCAGCGTCTAACTTCTAATATCCACATCCTGGTGCTGGGTCAGTGGTCAGAAGTTATGTCTAACAATGCGTTGGACCATGCCCCGACAGCCCCTCAACAGGGCTCCGGCATTTCTGATCTGCTTGCATATTTCGGGCTAGTGGTGAAGTTACCTTTGACATTCATTCGATGGTCATACCGAGAAATAGCACCCATGGCTCTCTCGCACCCCAATCCGCAAGGCGTCGTTCCCAGTCCACTCGTCTCAAACTCATGGACTGTCCTGAGGAAAGGTCACAACACTGATGTTCCTGAGTACACATATTACTTCCTTCAGAGTTTATTGACTGAAATTTACAACAGCTCTATAAATCCATCATTTGAATCTTGCGGGTGGACACCAATCACCCCGGCCAATTTTCAGCATGATTCTGCGGCAGAATCTCAGTGCGACTCCGTTACTGATCTCACCAGGCAAATTGTTCGTCGCGAAATATACCCAACGTTGTCGGGTACGTATAGTGACGTCTGGCGATCAACGTGGTATCGTGGCAAGCAAAAACGTGATGTGAGTGCATCTTACATATTAGGATCCTCAAACTACAAATGATGTTTCAAGGTTGCGGTCAAGTCGCTGAAAATTCCATTTTCGAACGAGGATGAGAAACATAAGCACTGCCAAGTCTGTTCTTTCATTCATTCGTACCCAAGAAAACCTGCTTACGGATGACTCAGAAACTGATGGGTAAAATATCATCTTGGGCGCGATTACTTCACAAAAACGTTCTGCCAATATATGGAATTGCACACGATTTTGGGCACTTTCCGTCATTGGTGACACCATGGGTGAACGAGGGATCGTTGAATGACTACATTGCTAGTCATCATTTGTCACTAGGGTGCAAGTTGGATCTCGTAAGTAGCCTTTTGGTCGGAAATAATATTTCTCACTCTGCATCTGTGCGGCCTTAGGCCAAACAGGTAGTAGCTGGCCTTGGCTATTGTTAGTGTTTTTTCTCAGTTGTTGTGACAATGGCTTTCATTGATTTCAAATGTAGTGCACGCTCATTCTATTGTGCATGGAGATATCTCTGGAGTAAGATCGCTGTCCCTAGAAGTATTGTTCGCTAATACTCGTCTAGCTCAATATCCTGGTGGACTATGAGGGTAGAGCGCAATTATGCGACTTCGGAGTCATGCCATTGCTCGCGGAAATCCCAACTTTGGCACAGCCATCTGGAGGCATCCGCTCAGCTGTGCGATGGACTGACCCTCAGTTATTCGAGGCGCAGAAAGGCGAAATCAATCCATACGTCCCAACGAAGCAGACCGACATCTATTCAATAGGTAGTATCATTCTACAGGTATGGTACATCATCTCCTCGTAGCATCTCCCGCTTACCATTTTGCGACTTAGTTGCTCACAGGAATGATACCTTATCACGATATCAAGGATAACATTCGTGTCCTTGTATTATCTTCGAGAGGCGTAAAGCCCAAACGTCCTCAGGAAACGTTTGTCACTAATTTACAGTGGAGTTTTATTCAAAGATGTTGGTCTCCTACCAGTCGTCTAACTATCGAGGAAATAGAAGAATTTCTCGAGTCTGAACTACGGATGGCAGGTTTGTCTTAGCGCATTTGATTCCCAGTACGTACATCTGCACGCTCACAACACGTTCACAAACAGAATATCTCGTACAGGCTGTGATTTGTTGTGTTGTTAGTTTTTTTTGGTATTTGATGAACTTAGGGATTTCACTACGTTGCTCCATGTCTTGTCTTGCTAGCGGTCGCCAGAACACTGTTTGTTTCATCTGATCTTTTGGTCGTGTGCGAACGAAATCGCCTGGGGTTCAATGGAATATCGGTGAGTGCTACGAGATTTATAATAGCTTGCGGGCCCTACGGTGCGAGGGTAAAGACGTGGAAAGAAGTTTCATGGATTAATAAATTTAGTATCGTCCAGCATGCATCACCGGCTAGTGAACGTTTGAACGCCGACTCGGAAGGTGCGCTGCCATCCAGAATACGTCACGGACCTACTGAGTTAAGACGGTAAATACCAGGCTTGAGAAGAAGACGTAAGATTGAGAATCGAGTAAGACCACGTTCCCCCTCCCTAAAATGACAAATACCCGGTGTTCGACGTTCAAAGGTAGAGGTCATTGTACAAATGGAAAAAAAAAAATCAACTGGACGTCTTTAGAATCGTATGATGTAACGAATTTTATTTCAGATGGTGAAGAGACAGGTTGAGTGACGAGTGGAGGAGGGTGTTGACGGAAGCATGGTGTATCATCATATGCATGAGGCAAGCGCAAGCGAACGATCAACACGGGTTTATCGGATATTCACACCATACCTATTTCCCTTATCACCCAGTGCAAGTACTATCCACAGGAAGCATCAGTTTCCGCGGTATATTGATATAGAACTTCTCTCTCTGCCCACGTAGGGGTTTATCTGCTGAGTCGCTTGGTAGTTACGTAATTTTGCTCAGCTTCGGCTGTCACTTGGCTCAAATGACTCTTTCACCCAAGCCTGGATTTATGGAATTCCCCTTCTTCGAACCTCACGTTATTTTATCGTGTCACGATTCAATGATGAGCCGGGCCATCTAGTAGCGTCTTGCAAGAATTGACCTTGACCATGGAATATGTCACCACCACTCAAACGATCCACTTATCGCAGAGTCCCCATAGAAATTACAATTGAATGTAGACGAGCCCGAAGCTACTCCCAACTGCTTCTTCCAGTCATCCAGTCATCCCCTTTTCCCAACCCAACCGGTTATCTTGCAAGGAGGACAGGCCCATTGCAGTGGTACTAGGATAATTTGGTACGTCTGTGCCAAGAATGACTTCTTCATGAAAAGTCGCCTCTGATTATTGCTTTCTGCATTGCACTTCCCTGGTGAAGCTCGTTCATTTTCGTCGTTATTCAAGTTCTTCCACGCCTCACATTCCAATATCCTTGCACCCGTCATTCTCATCATTTTTGTCACCATACACATATTGTACTGTACGCAATCAGCCACATTGATCCAGTTCTCTCAACATTCAAATCCTTGTGCAACCAAAGCCAGATGAACCTGCAATATCCAAACACTTCCCCGCTGCCACCACCATATTCTTTAGTTTCTTCACTCCAACATTGTGAGGCGGCGGCCTCGAACACACTTTCGCTCGACCGCATATCTGAGCACGTTTGCTGCCCTACCATTATTCTAGGTGGCTCTGAAAAATCTGTCACCCAGTTAAAACGTCGTTCGCTCAGAGGTACTACCACAAACTCGAATCCAATGCTACGGTATAATATACAATGGATTAACTGCACAGTCCATATCGTACTCCTTGAATTGTTTCAGTCTGCAAATCAATTTACCAGAACGAGATCAGAGCTACGATCAAGAGCTACAAGGATCAAATTAATTAACTGTAAGCAACAGAAAACACTGCAGACTCACTCCTCATAGCAGCGCTGCCAGCGTGTCCCATGGGCCATGCTACTCAAATCAAGCTCAACACCACCTCTGGGTAACACCAATGCAGTTTCAGGATTATATCTAAATTCATCTCTTGAAGCGGGTGGTACCCAGAATAAGAGCCGACCATTGGGTCCCGTCATCCATCCATCGTCTCCAAGAAAATCAAACGTCGATCTGTGGTCATCATGGGGGGCACCCTCAAGTAGTTCAGTAGTGTCGCGCAGGGCATGAGTCGAGTTGGATGAGAAGCAAATGAAGTCATCGTTAGCAGTGTTGGGTGTGCGGATGGCCGCTGTGGGATGTGGGATGCAACTGCCGTGCGGGGAGGATGTTGAACAATCTTCTTCGGCACGGTCCTGCAATGACTTCGCAACCATTGCATACCAGACACGAACAGTCCCATCCCATGAGCAAGAAATGATGCGAGTGCCATCTGGCGAGAACAAGACGGATCTGACCCAGGCAATGTGCCCCAGCAATGGGCAACCAATTGGCTGCCCCGTCCCTACATCCCACAGCCGGATCCTTCTATCGCTCGAACCGGAAGCAATGCGAGTCCCATCTGGTGAGAACGATACTGAGTAGACCGATCCAGTGTGCCCCTTCAAGGGCTCACCAACTGGCATTCCCGTTCTTGCATCCCACAGCCTGACAGTCCTATCACCGGAACCAGAAACGATGCGAGTACCATCCGGTGAGAAGGAGACTGAATAAACATAATTAGTGTGCCCCAGCAATGGGCAACCAATTGGCTGCCCCGTTCCTGCATCCCACAGCCGGATTGTTTTATCGCTTGAACCAGAAACGATGCGAGTCCCATCCGGCGAAAATGAGACAGATGTAACTTCTGCAGCGTGGCCAAGCAAGGGCTGACCGACTGGCTGACCCGTTCCTGCATCCCACAGCCGGATGGTTTTATCATCCGAACATGACACGATGCGACTTCCCTCCGGCGAGAACGAGACTGACCTCACCCAATCAGTGTGCTCCTCCAAGGGCTCATAGATAGGCTTCCCCGTCGCCAAATCCCACACCCGGACAGTCTTATCTGCAGAACCAGTTGTGATGCGGGTCCCATCCGGAGAGAACGAGACTGAGTAAACTCTTGCCGTGTGCCCCAGCAAAGGCTCCCCGACTGACTGCCCTGTCGCTGAATCCAACAGCTGGACAGTGCCATCCTCAGAACCAGTCGCGAAGTGGGTCCCATTTGGCGATAGCGAGACTGAGGTAATCGAATTGGTGTGCCCTTGCAAGGGCTGATCAACTGGCTGCCCCGTAGCTGCATCCCACAGTCGGATGGTGTGATCCGCAGAACCACTCGCAATGCGAGTCCCATCCGGAGAGAACGAGACTGATATGACCCAATCAGTGTGCCCCAGCAAGGGCTCACCGACTGGCTGCCCTGTTGCAGCATCCCACAGACGAACGGTTTGATCATCCGAACCTGTCACGATGCAGCTCCCATCCGGCGAGAACGAAACTGAACGAACATCATCAGTGTGCCCCTCCGAGGGCTCGCAGACAGGCTTCCCCGTCGCCACATCCCACAGCCGAACAGTCCCATCGTCCGAACCAGATACGATACGAGTCCCATCCGGAGAGAACGAAACTGAGTTAACGCAATCAGTGTGTCCCAGAAAGGGCTCACCAGCCAGTTGCCCTGTTGCAGCTTCCCACAGCCGGACAGTCTTGTCGTCTGAACCAGAAACGATGCGAGTTCCATCCCGCGAGAACGACACTGAGTTGACCGAACGAGTGTGCCCCTGTAAGGGTTCACCAACTGGCTGCCGCGTTGCTGCATCCCACAGTCGAATAGTGTTATCTACCGAACATGTCGCGATGCGAGTTCCGTTCGGCGAGAATGCGACTGAGTAAACCGACGAAGTATGCCCCAATAAGGGTTCACCAATGGGCTGACATGTTGCTACATCCCACAGCCGGACAGTTTCATCGTATGAGCCAGACACAATGCATGTCCCATCGGGCGAAAACGACACTGAGCTAACTAAGCGAGTGTGCCCCAGCAAGGGCTCGCCTACTGGCTTCCCCGTTACTGCATCCCAGAGTCGCACAGTACGATCATCCGATCCAGTCGCAATGCGAGTCCCATCCGGCGAGAACGAGACTGAGTTAACCTCATCAGTGTGCCCACTGATCACAGTCTGAACAGCCGTCCAGTTGATATCATGTCCGGATGCCACACGAAGAGAGTCAGGAAACCGCGCAGAAAACGTTTTGGATGGCGCAGACTTGACGGGCGAGAATGGCAGTGCTGACACATAGAGGTGAGGTGTGCTGTGCAAGATCATGCCGCCAAAGACTTGAATAAATCTCTGCACGTCCATTGCAGCGGACGAGGCATCTTCATAGCCGGTCTGACCCTGTGATTATAATTTAGCATTGTTTAGCATGTTATTCAACGTCCAATAACCTCACCTTCAACCACTTGGCAATAAGCGGAAGTACGGGGACTGCCTTGCTCAGCGCATTGATAAGGCAGAGCACCTCCAGCCAGAAGAACAGTCGTTCATGGGCGAAAAATAATTTAATTTCTTTGGCGAGATCCGGATCAAAGTCAGTTGCTTGTACGTGGACAGGCCAGAATCGGCAGGCATAGGATAGATGTGAGGATATGCATTTTTTAACTCGTTCTCGCAGCCCGGGATTTTTGGAGTTGGGGAGATAAGACGATTTTAGATCGCAGATATTGAATGAAAGTCCATGTTCCATCACTCGAAGTGATGCGACAGCAAGGTCTCGCTGTACCTTCGACACATCGACGAAGAACTCTCCGCTGCATTCACGGTCTGTGAGGAAATCGCGGAAGGAGGCATGAAGGGGTCGGATGGGGGTGGACGAGTCGGTGGTGCCGCTGAGGAGGGGTCCCAGTCCTTTTACTACGACTTCCACTTCATAACGGTCACGTTTCTCTGGAAAGTGGCGCCTCATGGCGTTCAGAGAAACCAAAGGGATGGGTTCAGCTGTACCCAGTATTTGACCCATCACGGAGTGAAAGTTTGCAAGCGCCGTTGAGCACAGTTTCTGTGGATGCTGGAAACTCGTAGACTTATCCTTGGGCATGATCTGCGTCAAGATGAGGTGATACATTTCGTACAACAGCATGCTTCTCTCGGCAGGATCCCGCGACACAACAGTGTCGAAGCAAGCGATTGGTGATGATCCAAGAATGGGCTCTTTGATGTATCTGCAGGCAAGACGCGCCCACTCAAAAAGTCCATCAGCTTTTTCAGCAAGGGTTTGAAATTCTCTGTCCCCAAAATCTCCGAGCCCTTCCAATTCCTTCGATACGTAAGTGCGGATGTCGCGCTCTGCGGTGGCTGATGAAATGTCGTCCATGGACATCCGTCGAATATGCGGAGCGCCCGAGAGCTCAGCTTCGATGTCGCGAAGCGGGCGAGAAGTGACGATGATCCGGAAGTTGGCTGGGAGTTCGGTGATTCGTTGCGCACCTAGCTTCCCCGCAAGAATGCGGAGGATGCGAAGCCGTGTCTCGGCCCCGCCGCTCTCGTCCAGTGCATCTATCACAATGACCACAGGTCTTACGATTGACCCTGAGAGCTTCCCCAGTGGTTTCATGAAGAGCTTCTCCCACTGTTGAATAACATCCACTGTAGTCTTCAACGAGCTTGCATCTTTAACTACCTCAGCCAATGCTTGTCGCATCTCCGGGTCACGGTCCGCCAGGTCGCGCGCGATTGTAGAAAAAATCTTTTCATGACGGCGGTCGGCATCTCGCTGGCGATCGAAGCAATAACATGAACCGAGCCCTCCCACATCGTTGAACCAGTTAGCGATTGTGTGGGCGATGGCCGACTTGCCCTTGCCTGCAGGGCCGGATAACCAGAGCACACGCTGAACGTTGTCTCCGGCGCTGTTGATCCAGTCCATGATCTCGGAGATCATTTCTGTGCGCGTCCCTGGTAGGCATTGCTTGCCAGTATCTAGTCCCGCACCTTCCGCATATGTCATGCCGCCAAAGTCCAATGTCTCGCCTGTAGACGCATGAATTGATGACGAGTCAGAAGCACGTACAATTCTTACCTGTACGATGGACGAATATCTCTACATCGCGAGTAACTTGGTCCCGGAAGCTTTGCATGAGCAGCGTCTAACACGTCGATGTACCGTTGAGTCGTACTTCCTGCTTCTGAGAAAACATTTTTCCCGAGTCTCGTCCCTATAGAGATAGTAGAGTGGTCATAATGAGCGCACGAGTAGAGCATAAAAAGTCGTAGAATCCTTACAGAATTTTTTGGTCGAGGAGTAATCTTTGATGAACTGGGAGCACTCGAGAGTCTGTTGAACTATCAGTCCGACGACGCCCTGCATCGACGGAATTTGGCCAAGAGTCTTGTCCTGCATCATGAAATTGTAGACTTGACCTAACTTCTCCAGAAGCCGGAGTATCCCTTGGTCTCGATCTGCTTGAGTAAGAACTACCTGTATGCATGACGGCTGAGCAGGAGATAAGACTCGGAGTGAAACAATACATACTTTGGATGCAGAAGACAGCAGGCCCAGTACCACCTTTGCGTAAGGATGTACCTATGCAAAATGATTAGTTCGGTTCCAAAAGAGAGGAATGCGCCCATACATCCGCGAGCTCTCTGATGACACTGTCGAATATCTTGAGAGGTCGAAGATATGTGTCCCCTAAATTACATGCATCCTCGAGATCCGTTGGTGCATTTTGTGCGGTTGAAACTGCAGACGTCACGGGTCCCGACAGTAAATTCATGCTTCTAGCAGCTTCGTTGGCCTCTCGAAGTGCCGATTGATGATCGGAGCCTGTTTCGGCACGAGGAGGAGCATCCTGAACATGCGTGGCCTACAGAATTTAGAGAGGGTGTATATAAACTAAAAGGTGACCTGCCTCGATATTCGGAATCGATGAGGCACCTGCACGATCGACGATCGGGAGACCAGGGTCGTGGCTGCGTGAATCAGTCAAGTTCGAGCACTTGTGTACAATATCAGCCCTATCTCGGTAGACTTAGTATTGATTTTGACTCACAGAAATCTTTTTGATGACACCTTCGGTAACCTTCCCCAGAAACCGACAGATTTTGCCACGGGGTCGGCCCTAGACAAGTGATGCATCGACGAGAGTCAGCGATTCGAGCGCAAGTTGATAACCATCAGCCACGCACCGGGCGCTCAGCGGCAGCGTTTGTTTCGTTGGATGTCTCGATATCTGGGAGAGGAACTGACATCAAGTCCCTCCGAGTCAATTGATTTTCGTTGTTCATAGTGAATAATGATCACCGTAAGCGAAGTGGAGTGCGACAAGAAGTTGAAGCAAGCGTGGGTCCCATCAATCAATGTTTACTGCTGTGTTGACTTCAGGCGCTAAGCATTGGGTGGGCGCCAGGAAACTCCGGGAAACGCAAGGAAGTCGAAGGAACGACTTCAAAATTTGTAGTAGTAGTAATAGTCACGGAAGTCGACTCACGGACCAGTGTTCGAGGTCAAGAACATATTTAACGACGTCAGAACTGAGTCGATTTGAATGGGCTGTGTATCCAAGTGACGCAAGTAAATATTTGCTGCAACTTGAACCAACGCAGATTGGTGACCGGTGAAGCTTTGAAGGACCAGGCAACAGTTGTTTTATTCAGTTTCTTAAGTCAGGTGAAGAATAAAGTTACGCATGCGTTGGAAGTAATAAATTTACATTATGTAAGATGCAGAAGAAGCTGCCAGTGGTTGAAGAACACACGAAGGAAGGTCGAAGTCACTCACGCCGTAACGCCTCACTGTAATTTATCAGAGTGCTCCTACTACTGGAAGATATCATTCATCTCGACGGACTCTATCGAATTCAAAACGCGCGAAAGTTACGGCCCTGCCTTCTGTTCTACCAATTTTATGGTAATCTTCAAATTTGTACATCACTGCATATCAGCACCTGAACTTCTTTGTTCCTCTGTATCTTTGATTGTCAAAGTCGCAGAGACAACTGACGACTATGTAACAGATTCGATCATGATGAGCAAATATTGTCCCGTCTCTGAATTACTTCGTTAGGTCTGCGTTGTTGGCATATCCTATGACTGATACCATGGGCACGAGGCACCATGGAACATACACTATCACTCGTTGCATTCTGAAACCGAGCTCACAAAACACGTCCTCAATGCTTTTAATGCATGTATCGCATTTTAACTATCTTTGCGTCGTAATTATAAAGTACACCTAACGTGATTTATGAACTCATTCTTTCTTCTTGCAGCATCACAGATAAATGAACCTACTAATACTTAGCGTCACCAACCTTCGAGTTCGAACATTACCAGAATGCATGTCATATCCTAACGTTGGGCTTTTTCACCGAGTACCGTCTTCAACAAGACATGGAAGTTCTGGAACTTGAAGTTCGTACCATGCCTATTCGTGACATCACCTAACTTTATCATGCAGCACTAGGGATGCCTTACGAACCCGTGATGAGTCCTTTATGCCGCTGCAGTATCAGGCCGCTGTGTTGTCCCGTTAGGACCTAGTCGAAGCAATTGTTACAGCAAGAGAAGGAACTTGAAGCTCATACCAGTCATCAGACACGGAACTGAAATGACAACGTAGAAGAAAACCTTCTGACTGCTCGGAACCATGATTCTCGTCACAATATTCTGACCTGTACTCTTACGACACGTCCGTATGTGGTCGAAGGTATAAAGACTTCGCGACTCTCTGACATCTGGTAATCATTCCTCTCGATTACAGTCATGCAGCTCTCACTTGTTTTCAATACACTCCTTTCCTTTATCGTTATTGCGGCAGCATATCCCACACCATCGGGGATGAAACTTTCTTGTAAGTACTTATACCTCACTATAGTTGATGAGTGTGGAATTGATATGCAATGCAGCTTTGGCTAAGCGCGAGGGGCTTGGATCTAACCTTGTTGGTTCTTTGGACACTAGGTTCCCCAACGATGTTAGTCAACCTAGCATGCCCAGCGGCCCTCTAAATAGCGACGTTGACCACATGAACACTCGGGCTCCTAACGACGTTAGTCAACCTAGCGTGCCCAGCGGCCCTCTTAATAGCGACATTAGCTACTTGAACACTCGGGCCCCAGACAATAGTCACTCTAGCAATCCTTCCAACGTTCCCACCACCCCTTCCACCACCCCTTCCACCACTTCTGGTAGCTCTAACGACACCAGTCACACGAGTCACTCCAGCAACACTGCTAATAGTGATGCTGAATACTTGAACACTCGGGCTCCCGGCGATGATGATAGTCACTCGAGCAACTCTGCCAATGACGACGCTAAGTACTTGAGCGTTCGGGCCCCCGACGACAACACTAGTCACTCTAGCAACTCTGCCAATGACGACGCTAAGTACTTGAGCGTTCGGGCCCCCGACGATAACACTAGTCACTCTAGCAATACTGCCAGTAGCGACGCTAGGTACTTGAGCGTTCGGGCCCCCGACGACACCACTAGTCACTCCAGCAATACTGCCAATAGCGACGCTGACTATTTGAGCGTCCGGGCCCCCGACGTTAGTAATACCAGCAACACTTCTAACACTTCCAACGGCAATGGCGATCAGAGCGATGGCGACGAGGATTAAATCGTGAATCGCGAGGAGTAACCATGTATCCAGGAGAGGTACTGTCTGCCTTCTATTTCTGTTACGGTCCCGATAGTGACTCCTTGTTTTTCGCATTTAGGACAAAAGAGGGTTCGTGACTCCCGAGGGATGATATAACGTGGTCGGCATCACGATCCATCCATCCTGTATATCTATTGTATATCCACGATACCCGTTTCTGTCCACGTCGTCATATCTCTCTGTTCTGATAAACCTCCAGTACGATATTATTTCCGCTCAGTCTTGCAAACTAAGTCTGAGATGAGCATACTTACTACCACATCTGCATATACCTACGGGGTTCCCTTTTTCTGCTTATGCGGTTGTAGTAGTTAGCCTTTCCAAACTAGAACTGAGTTCTTCTGCCGGGTATTAGAGACGGTTTACATTGCTCTATGCATTGCATGTCTCTTTTTCATGAAGCTGATGTCATATGATGAGCGTGGTTGACGTTGAGCCTTGTACGACACCATTTCGAGCTAAGTTTTTCATCGTCTTTCATGTAAAAGGACACCGCCGCTACGTGAATTGTCTACACAAGACCGCCTACACAACGCACTCGTCTGCACAATGATGAAGGCCCGAGGAAGCTACCAAACATGCCAGTATTTATTTCAGGACATATAGCATTTCGGTACCGATCAACCTATACTAGTACAAGGGAGACAACATGGATCAAATACAACACTCTGTCAATTTATGAGCCAGTCAAACAGTGGCGGATTCAGATTCAGAGGGAAGCTCTGCTTTTCCTGCCAATGCAGCTATGCTATGCACGAGCTGTTCGACCTGTGTCACAAGTGCACTAAGCCGAAGATCCAGTTCTACGAAGCGAGATTCCACCATCGCAGCCAGCTTATCGTCTCGTAAAGAAAGCGAAGTAGTCTCGTCCACATCAGCCAAGGGTTCTTCTGATGCTTCTATGCATACATCCTGAACCCGGTCTTTAATCTTGACCAGCCAGTGCTTGTAAGGGTGGTGATCTGTGACGATGTCGAACGCATCGCGAAAAGCGCAATCACCGCATAGGGCAATGGCATCATGGAGTTCTATGATAATTATTAAGCATTGTGCCCTGTTAGACATATAGAAATCTGACCTGAGCAGGTAATGCATACATAAAAAATGCCCCTCATCTTAACGCCGCATTCGGCACAGGCATGGGCATTGGCGACTGAGGCTCCAGCTATCCCCCCCAATGCTACGTCCCCATTTAGCTTCTCATCGCCTTCCAGCGAATTGACAGAGGCCAGAGAATCATCTGCTCGATTGCCTTCTATCAGATGCAGAATTTCAGGTCCATCTGATTGCGTTTGAGATTCGTCTTCTTGCGCGGTCAATAGTACTTCTTGTGGTGCTACAGCGGGCACGCAAGTGGACAAGAACTTCCTGGCATACCAACGGATTCTGTTGTAGCGACTATAAGGTAGCGACATGCGAAAAACAAGCATGTTGTGCGTTGACTTGTGGTCGGATGGGTATTTGTGATCTGGGACCGGCTGAGATTCACAATCTACACACACATCATAGTCGTCTAGGTAAGAAGATAAGATTAGTAGCCTTGCACGAAAGGGTTATCTCCATAACACCCACCGCAGTCACAGTCTACACAACGGTGAAGGACACCACTGACAAGGTAGTGACATGCATCACACTGACACCTGTCATCCGGAAAGGCAGATATTTTAATAATCTTAAGAAGACAGAGCATGGACTCACTGGAACAATTGTCCGCGCATATGAAGTTCAGCGAATGAATTCCAGCGCTCGGCGTCTGTTGATGGTAGCTCTTGGGACAGGATATAGAGCCTTTCTTTGTCGGTCGACGATAGGTAAGGCGGGATCAAATCAGCATAGCCCCACGTATTTGACAGTTCATTCATGCACCGCAAACGGATATATTCGTCCATGGTGTCTTCAGGCTGCTGAACAGGATTAAATGCGACGAATTTGACAGGCCTTCCTATCATTTTACTGTCCTCCGTCGGACTGAAGGGACCAAACTTCAACGCTGTCTCATCAATCTCCAACTCAGTGTCATCAAGCCCAAAATCATGGGCTCTCCAATATTCAGTGTCGTCTGTGGTCCGTTCTGGACTGTACCAAAAGTTGTACTGTCGCGGAATGTTAGGGAAGGAATAAATACGCTGTTGCTGTCTCCACGCACCAAGCCATGCGCATACCACGTGAATCTTGCTTTCGGATCGTTTCCCTGCTGGCGAAATGATTCTGCTCTATTGGAAGGAAAAGCGTGTCACAATTGTGGGTTTGGGAGCGCACCTGCCAGTTGTTCAACACGTAGACCCACCGCTTCTAGTATGTTGGCTATAGTTTGAGTAGCACATTCCAGCTCTCTATCCACCAGAATTACTGTACTGGCAAGTCTCATGATTTGCAAATGCCTCTTTATAACGAGGTAAAGTACCGGCAGCAAGAACTGAACAAGCATTCAGCACAGTCATTGAGTGAACAAACGACTCACATCTTCGATGCGACCGGATCCGAAAAGTTTGACGGAATCTTTGGAGTCGATTTCGTATTTCACAACGTCAAGTTTCTTCATCAATTCCTTCTCGCGAACATTGCGACATCCATCAACCAATTGCGCAAGATCTAAGTCCGAGTCCTCAGGATCCAAGCTCTGCAAGAGAACGCACAAGCCGTTTGATGCCTGTTTACATGGGTAAATGCCCACATTCAGGGTGAGAAAAACGCCAAACCATGGATGATATATGAATCCAAGTACAAGCCGACACACGTCCTGTTTACTGGAAGTACATCTTCCTGTGCATAAACCATGCTGTTCAACACCTGTTCGATTCGTGCGTGGTAATAGTGGCTATCCACTCTCCAACCTTTGCTCATATCAACACTCCAAGTTCGATCTGACGACAATGACTTAAATCCTCACCTGCAGCACAGTATGCAAGTCCTTGAGCTAGACTCCAGCCCGAAGGTATCGCGGAAGTAAAGGCGTTAACTTCCCTTATGCTGACCAAGCCGTTTGCATCGTCGTCGAAGCCGTCGGATAAACTTGGAATGTAGAAAACTGACAGATATCTCAAGCACCACTCGTCTGCAGGGTCGATTGGAGGAGGCTTAATGACGTATTTGTCATCATCTTTTGAAAGAGCTTCTTTTTCGGGGTCGGAGAGGGCAGTAGCATCTTGATATAGGTAGGAGAAACCCTGCATGTAATAGTCATGGAGTTCCGCGATGAAGTACAATGTTTTAACACTTGTTGTCCATTTCTTGATGACGATAAGTATGCACTTCGATCACGCCTGCACAAAGACATACCATCTCTTTCCAGATATATTGGAGGTGCTGATGAGATTGACCGAGTCAGCGATGTATAAGGTTGAGTTTCATAATCCTTACCAGATCCTTGACCCGTAAAAATATGTTATTGAAGGCCCATATAATGCGTTTTTCAGCATCCGTGATAGCGCCTCTGATGCAATCTGTCTGTGTATCAAGTTTGAACGTGAAGAGCGCGCGATTTTCGTCGAGTAAGCTGCTTAAAGGAGTGCGCAGATCGTGAAGCAGCGAGGCTTCAAGGCGGTACCGCCCCGCGACCGATCCGCTTGCTGATGGGGTTTGTGAAAGAGGCTTGACGATCGATTGGGATGCAGTGAGTGACAGCGTCGAATTCTGTGTTGCAGCTTTAGATGGAGCATCATCAGAGTATGCTTGATTCTGTGGACGTTCTTCCTGTAGCTTGGCTATTTTCACTAGCTCTGCTAATTTGTCCTCGCTTTCGAAACGTAAATCCATTCCACCGCGCAGGACCACTTCTTTTGCAAATCTCCTTTCGCGTTCACTTTCAAAAGATCGATCCATTTCACCGCGAATTTGCTCTCCTTTCGCGATCTTCGCTTCCCGTTCACATAGCGTCTTGGTGAGTTCCTCCAGCTTTTTGATCACGATGTCGACTCCCAACGCCGTCCTGATAGCCAAGGCGTCTCGGAGCTCCTGCATACGATGGGCAAATTTTCCGCTAATCGTGAGGAACTCACTCGCCCAGTGGGATGATCTGAAGAATTTCACTGGGAATGCGGTTCTCAAACCGAAACATCCAAGAGTTCAGGGTAAACTAACCTATGAACTTCAACTTGTAGTATTTGTCAATGGCATTTCCGCAAGTCTCGACATCCGCCTTGATGTGGTCCAAGATACTATCCAGTCGACCCCGAATTCTGCCGCGAGGTCCTACAATGTCAGGATCTTTAGTGTCCTTAAGTCTATCAACAAACCGAATCAGTGAAAGGTGTATTGGATGGGCATCAACCGACGAACTGAAGAAGAATGTTCATCATATCAAATGCCTTTACGAGCATCAAACCAACTGTATGATCATTTTCTCTTCGCGTCAGTTCAAGATTCACCACAGCCTTGAAAGCGATTATAGCCACTGCAAGTTATCTTAATTGAGGTGGTAATATCGACGAGGTGAGTACTCACCACTAACAAACGGGTGGATCTGTCGCAGATCATCCAGGGCGTCCATCACCTTCTTTGCCTCTCCATAAAAGCCGCCCATATTCTTCTTCATGAGGTCCGCAACCATCTGGTCAGCTGCAAACTGCTGGATGACTGTAGCATTTTGATCGTACGATGTGGGCGCTGATCCAACTTTTTGAGTGGTCTGGACAACCAAGTCCTCTATGTGAGGACACGATAATATGAATACTAAGTGGCTGGTGGAGTGACAACGACGAACCTGTCCGGTCCACATTATTGAGCTTTCTAGCTGACATCGATTTTGAACTTGTTATGGCATTATCCAATGCCTTCTGCGCCTGTTCCATGGTAGTGTCGGACGCCACTTGCTCTTGATAGACCACGGAGGTTGTGCAGAAAAGAATGAGGTTGTTGAGTAACAAGTTGATCAAAAGTAGACGATCAATGAACGAGCTTACGGGTCGGTTTATATGAGCAGAATTTGACGCTTGTAAGCGCCGAATCGCGTGCTCCATCAAAGATAAGCCTTGTTCTGCATTATCAGCGAGTGGCTAGACGTCAGATGTCTGACACTTTGACACACACAGCACTGAATTACGGAGTCAGGCAGATCGCAACCATACTCCCCTCATCGTCATCTACGACGGCTGGGCAAAGTTGTGGCAATTAAGGAGGGGGGGAAATTCAGTCCGTAGAATGACCGTGACGGAGGCGACATTATGAAAGCTATACCATCAGCATACCCTGAAAAATTGACTCCCCGTACAGAAACTGACTAGAATCTAAATTTGATCGAGCGCTAGCGCTTGGGCAAGCGCTTTGGGCTTCATAGAAATCACCGAGTCTCCCTATGTTGGGCATGTTTTGTCATTTGCATCCTATATGTGGTTGGTGTGACGCTTGTATTTACATGATTTGGACATGTACTTCTGGTGCCATCTGGCAGGACGGCGCAAGTCAGCACAAAAGGAAATCGCGATGGGAAGGGTTTAGATAAAGATTAGATCAATTGAACTTGCGAGGGTTTTGTCAGGTTCACTGACTGCGGTGATTTTGCAAGTTCATGACCCAGGTTGTTTGTTTCTATTGGTCCTTCCATGGTATTATGGACAGTGTCGTAGCATCAGGTGCGATGTTCCTTTCGTCGCGGAATGTGAGGATGTCGTGCACGTGATTATTTGGGTGACAGGGCACCATGTGGCATATAGGAACTTTCCCAAGTTCTACCTATAAGACTATGTTTCGTTGTTCCGGGCCCGTGCAGCGTGCATGCCAAAATTTGAAGATGAGTAACGAGATGACAAGCATGTTGAATTATGTAATACCTGTTACGAGTCGTACTCACTTCGGGGCAGACAATCTGCGTTGTGCTAACGATATTTTGAACTCATTTTTTTTCACAACTTAATTCAGATAAACAAAGCTACTAATAAGTGCCGCTCACCTTCGAATTCGAACATTACTAGAAGGTATGACACATCCGAATGCTGGGCTTTTTCATCGAGTACCGCCTCCAACAAGACATGGAAGTTCCGGAACTTAAAGTTCGTACCATGCCTATTTGTGACTTCACCCAACTTGATAACACAGTAATAGGGCTGCCTTACGAACCCATGATGAGGCATGACTGTCCTTCATGCTGCTGTGGTCTGCATGCTGGTTCGATGTTATGATCATACCCGATCAGGCTGTTGTGTTTCCCCGTCCAAGAATCTAGTCGAAGCAATTGTTACAGCAAGAGAAGGAACTGAAGTTTACACCAGTTGTTGGACGCCGAACTGAATTGATAACATAGAAGAACTTCTCAGGACTGCTCGGAACCATGATTGATTCGTTCAATATCCTGACCTGGGCTCTTACGATACGTCCGTATGTGATTGAAGGTATAAAAACTTTGTGACTTTGACATCAGATAATCATTCCTCTCGATTACAGTCATGCAGCCCTCACTCATCTTCAAGGCACTCCTTTCCTTTATCGTTATTGCGGCAGCATATCCTACACCATCGGGGATGAAGCTTTCTTGTAAGAACTTATACGTCACTCTGATGGCTGTGAAATTGACATGCAATGCAGCTTTGGCTAGGCGTGGCGGGCTTGGCTCTAACCTTGTTGGTTATTTGGACACTAGGTCCCCCAACGATGTCAGTCAACCTAGCATGCACAGCGGCCCTCTTAACAGCGACGTTAAATACTCGAACGCTCGGGCCCCCGACAATAGTCGCGACAGAAATCCTTCGAACACTCCTTCCGCTACTTCTAGTAATTCTAACTTCAGCAACTCTGCTAATAGCGATGCCGAGTACTTGAGCGTTCGGGCGCCCGGCGACGACACTAGTCACCCCAGTGACACCTCTAACTCTTCTAACACTGCCAATGGCAACGGCGATGAGAGCGATGGTGACGAGGATGTTAAATCGTGAATCGCGAGGAGTAAACCAGACGAAAGAGGGTCCGTGACTGTTGAGGGGCGAGGGATCATACAACGTGGTCAGCATCACGATCCATCCGTCCTGTATCTCTATTTTTCATTCACTATCATGATTGATACCCGTTTCCGCCCAAGTCATTCTACTTCTTAACCTTTTTTGATAGACTTTTTAGTATGACATTGTTTCCACTCAGTTTTTCGAACCAAGATTCGGGCCTGAGGTAAGCATGCTTGCTGCCACGTCTGCATATACTTACCAAATAATACAAGGTTCCGTTTTTCTGTTGTACAGTTGTAGTTTAGAAACCAAGTTCTTCCGCCCGATGTTATAACTTTGAAGGCCTAGAAACCAACAAACATGTTTATTTCATATCTACAAAGTACGTATGGCAAATCGGTACCGATCGATCTACACTAGTACAAGGTCGCCGAGACAGCAAGAATCAAATCCAAGTTATACAACAGTCTACCAATTTAAGAACTAATCAATCACTGAGGGATTCAGATGGAAGCTCTGCCTTTCCCGTCAATACAGCGATGCTCTGCACGAGTTGTTCAACCTGTGCGACAAGTGCACTAAGCCGGAGATCCTGTTCCACGAAGCGAGATTCCACCATCGCGGCCAGCGAGGAAAGCGAAGTAGTCTCATCCACGTTATTCAAAGGTTTGTCTGACGTTCCGATTCCCGTATCTTGAACTCGGTCTTTAATCTTGACCAGCCAGTGCTTATAAGGGTGATGAACTGTGACCACGTTGAACGCATCGTGAAATGCACAATCACCACATAAGGCAATGGGAGAATAGAGTTCTGCGGTAATCATTAAGCTTTGTGCCCCATTAGACGTATGGAAATCTGACCTGCACAGGTAATGCATACATAAAAGATGCCCTTCATCTTGACGCTGCATTCAGCGCAAGAATAGACATCCCCCTTCGCGACTGAGGCTCCAGCTATCTCCCCCAATGCTACTTCCGGATTCCTATTCAGCTTCTCATCACCTTCTCGCAAATCGACAGAGGTGGAAGAATCGTCGACTTGAATGGCTTCTGTCGGATGCGGAAGTTCAGTTCCATCTGATTGCGTTTGGGATTCGTCTTCTTGCACAGTCAATGGTGCTTCTGGTGGTGCTGCAGCGGGAATACAAGTGGATAAGAAATTCCTTGCATACCAACGGATTCTGCGGCAGCGACCATGAGATGTCGACATACGGAAAACAAGCATGTTGTGCGTTGACTTGTGGTCGGATGGGTATTTGTGATCTGAGACTGGCTGAGATTCACAATCTACACACACGTCATAGTCGTCTATGTAAACATTAGCAGTCTTGCACGAAAGGGTTATCTCAATAACACCCACCGCAGTCGCAGTCTACACAACGGTGAAGGACACCACTGACAAGGTAGTGGCATGCATCGCACTGACACCTAACATCCGGAAAGGCAGATATATGGAGAATCATAGATAGACAGAGCATGGACTCACTGGAACAATTGTCCACGCATGTGAAGTTCAGCGAATGAATTCCAGCGCTCGACGTCTGTGGGTGGTAGTTCTTGGGACAGGATGTTGAACCTTTCTTTGTCGGTCAACGATAGGTAAGGCGGGACATCGTAAGGGTAACCCCATGTATTGGACAGGTCGTTCATACACCGCAAACGGATATATTCGTCCATGATATCTTCAGGCTGCTGAACGGGACTAAATGCGACGAACTTGACAGGCCTTCCTATGCTTTCATTATTCTCTGCCAGACGGAAAGGACCAAGCTTCAATGCTGTTGAATCGATCTCCAGCTCGTCATCATCAAGCCCAAAATTGTGAGCTTCCCAGTATTCGGTGTCGTCTGTGGTTAATTCTGGACTATACCAAAAGTTGTACTACTCCCGAGGGATTACACCGGGAATTGATGTAAAGTTGCTGTCCACATACCAAGCCATGCGCATACCACGTGAATCTCGCTTTTGGATCATTGCCCTGCTGACGAAATGATTCTGTGATGGTAGAAGGAGCTAGCGCATCACAGTATAGCTTAGAAACGCACCTGCCAGTGAGTCCACGCGCAGAGACACCCCTTCCAAGATATTTTCCATCGTTTGAGTTGCAGACTCAAGCTCTCTCTCGACCAGAATTACTGTGCTTGCGAGTTTCATGATCTGCAAATGCCTCCTGATCACGAGGTAAAGTAAAGGTAGCAAGAACTGAACAAGCAGTGACTCGTGAGCATTCAGCACAATCGCCGAGCCAGCAACCCACGTTTTCGATGCGACCAGATCCAAAAAGTTTGATAGACTCTTTAGAGTCGATTTCATACTTGACAATGTTGAGCTTATCCGCCAATGTCTTCTCATGAGCTTCGCGGCGCCGAGCAATCAATTGTACGAGATCCAAGTCCGAATCCTCCGATCCAAGCTCTGCAAGAGAACGAACGAGTCTTTTGATACCTATCTGTTGTGTAAATGCCCTCGTCAACAGATCTGCAGAGCGACGCACCATCGATGACATATGAGTCCAAGTATGTGGCGATACACCTCCTGTTTTCTGGAAGTGCATCTGCTTGCGCATAGACCATGCTGTTTAAGACTTGTTCGATTCGTGAATGGTAGTATTGGCTATCCACTCTCCAGCCTTCACTGACATAAGCACTGGCTCAACCTGACGATAAAATACCTACCTGCAGCCCAGTATGCCAGTGCCTGTGGTAGAGTCCAACCGAAAGGCATCGCAGACGTGAAAGCATTCACCTCCCTTATGCTGACCAAGCCATTCGCATCGCCATCGAAGCCTTCAGATAAACTTGGGACGTAGAAGACGGACAAATATTTCAAGCACCATTTGTCTGCAGGATCGATAGTAGGAAGTTCTTGGTATGAAGGATCGACTACTGGAAGATCGCGGTCTTCTCCTTCTGAGTCGGACATGACAGAGACAGTGGGAGTTGGAGATGGAACTCGCAATACCAATGGCGAAGCATCTGACACGGCTTCTGGGGGTGAAGTATTATGACGGAGGCGGGAGAAACGGTTCACGTAATAATCATGGAGTTCTGCAATGAAGTACAATGTCTTGACACTGGTTGTCCATTTCTAGGTGATAATAAGTATGCACTTCAATCACGTCAACACAGACATACCATCTCTTTCCAGATATATCGGAGGTTCTAATCAAATTGGACGAGTTGGTGATGCATAAGGTTGAGTTTCTTAATCCTTACCGGATCCTTGACTCGTCGAAATCTGCTGTTGAAGGCCCACATGATGCGCGTTTCAGAATCCTTGATGGAATCTTTAATGTCGGATGTCTGTGCATCGAGCTTGAACATGAAGAGTGTGCGATTCTCATCAAGTAAGTCGCATAATGGAGCACGCAGTTCGTGAAGCAGCGATGCATCAAGGCGAGACGGCTCGCCGACTGATCCATTCGCAGAAGTGGTCTTTGAAGCAGGCTTGTTGACATCTTTGGTGGGAGCCTCAGCATGCGCTTTATTCTGTGAACGCCCTTCCCGTTGCTCGGCGATTTTCAGTAGCTCAACTAGTTTGTCTTCACTCTCCAAACATTTCTCCCTACCACCCCGCATTTGTACTTCTTTCTCGAATATTGCTTCGCGATCGGTTTGCGTCCGGATCAGCTTGTCCAGCTTATCAATGGCGATATCAACTCTCAAGGTTGTCCTGATATTTAAGGCGAGTTGGAGATCCTGCGTACGCTGGGAAAAGCTGTTGCAAACTCTCAGGAACTCGCTCGCCCAATGGGATGATCTGAAGAATTTCACTGGGAATGCGATTCCGTAAATGAAACACTCAAGAATGAGGGAAACTAACCCATGAATTTGGACTTGTAGTATTTGTCGATGGCATTTCCGCAATCCTCGATGTCTTTCTTGATGCCGTCCAGGACACGATCCAATCGCCCCCGAATGTCGCCGTGAGGTCCTACGATGGCAAGATCCCTAGTATCCTTAAGTCTACCATTGAATTTAGTCAGCAAAGGTCATTCAAAACTGGCATCAGATGACGAACTGAAGAAGTATGGTCATCATGTCAGATGCTTGAGCTAACATCAATCCAACTCTACGATCATTGTCTCTTCTTGTTAGCTCAAGATTCACGACAGCCTTGAAAGCGAGTATAGCCACTGCGATTTATCCAAGTATTAGCTGAGGCAGAGATATCAACAAGTGAACACACCACCAACAAACGGGTGAACCTGTTGCAGAACATCCAGGGCCTCCATCACCTTCTTTGCCTCTCCCAGAAAGTTACCCATATTCTTCTTCGAGAGGTCCGTGACCATCGCGTCAGACGCCGAGTTGATGGCTGCATTCTGGGTGTAGAAATCGTACGCCGATTCAGCTTCTTGAACAGTCTGGGCGACACAGTCCTCTACAGGATGACATAGAAATTTGAATACCACCTCGCTTACCGGGACAGCTTGTGAATGACGAACCTGCCTGATCCCACTTGTCGAGCTTTCTAACAGAGGTCGAGTTTAACTTTGAGGTAGCATCATCCAATGCCTTCTGCGTTCGTTCAATGGTAACGTCGGATATAACTTTTTCTGTGCGATTCATGGGGACTGTGCAGCAGGGAAAGTGCTCCTGAAGAATTCAAGGGAAAAGACTGCGGCGATAACCATATCAGAACCAGCTGATTAACGAAAGAGCTTATTAGTCGATTATCCCCATAGTGCCCGAAACCTTGTTTGATAGTCTATTATGTAACGAGGAACGAGTGTAGGAACAGAATTAAGTCTTTGCGCAAGCGTCGGAAGCAGTACGAACCTTCTGACTTCGTACTGTGACGTCGCGCCGTATCGTCTCAGTCGTCCTCAACGACAACGTTCTTCCTCCTTTTCTTTTCTACATTCCTTCTGCTCTTTCTATCACTCTCAGAAACACCCAGTCAATTTCTCAAAACACACTCTCAGCAAACACTCCAAATTCACCCGGCCTACCATGGAACGCATCTTAGCGGACCCAGCGCTGGAAGCGCAGCCCAATTTCGAGTCAGCAGCGTACGCGGGATGGCTCAATGCCCTTGTGGCAGGGGGCATAGCCAGAGAAGATGCACTCGAGCAAATGGCTGTGGGCTGGAGACTCGAGCGCCAGGAGCGCATCCTCCTTTGGCAGCAACAGAATGAGGAAGACGCCCGCACCTTGCAAGAGCAGCTAGAGCGCGAGAGAGCCGAAAAAGAGGCTGAGGAACAGTTAGAGAGACGCGAAGCTGAGAAGAAAAAGCCCAAGATTAACGATTTTGATGATGGGGCCGTTGTCGCAGACGTTATCATACCTCGCCCATCCCAGTATGCCATCCAAAAGGTCAAGAACATGGAGTACGTAGAATTATGGTACTTCAGTCCTGACGGTTGCCACGAGGCTGCCACCACCTCTAGGTCCACATCAGACTCAGATGATGCTTTTGGCTTCGCCAAAGTGGATGGTATGGTCGCCCTCAAGACGATAGCGTCTTTCAAAGCTTCTCAGAAGGCTCTACAGGACCACGACCTATCTTGGCGGCAATTCGACCTCGCAAAGACCAGCTTTCTCGTTCACATTGAAAAGAACAATTGGCCGCAAAAGCATCAGCAGGCTTTAGCGTTATTTTTCACGCTCATTACCAACCATGAGCATCGCATGCGTCCGCGAGGAGAAAAGGCTCTGCTTCGCTACGTGGGATTTGTGCGCCGTGAATGGCATGATCGCTTAGCGCAAGACCAAGGGTTCAATATTGGTTTATTCAATAATGCCCTGTACAACTCGATATCCGACGATGTCTGGGAGGCCGAACGAGATGAAGGTCTCAAAATGGTGCGTAGCGCATTACCCACCAACATTCAATCACTGACCAAATTCTTTTATATATTCAATCTCACGTCGGAAACGAACCCCGCTGGCTGTCTAAATGCTTTCACTCTTGGCTGTCCTTGCTTTTGGGGTACAATTCCCCATCTGCTATCCATGTGCTATTGCATATATGACTTCGTCTTTTGTCTTCCGCTCTCCCTTGCTTGCGCTCTCTACGCTGTCGCTCCATCTACCCTCATGCTAACTCAAACTCCCGCTTTCACTGTGTCCCTCTCAAACACTTAACCGCTGCTTCGCTTACACCCACACTGCTTTCGTACTTTCCTGTATACCATGGCTTAACAAAATCTTTGCTTTCATATAATTGTTCGAATCCTGGCTTACTCGAATCCTTTCATGCTCGCTCTATTGCACTCAGTTGCAACATTCGCTCACAGTTCCCAACACTTCTTCCCGTTCTCGGGGGAGAGATGTGAGTTCCAGCCGAAATGGGCACGCAGAGACAGTACCTCTTGTGAATGATGGCCGCTATCACCCATACCGCCCTGCTAACCAAATGGCGAAAAAACCGCAGAAGTTGCAGCAGTTTTTTCCAGCGGGCGCAGGCCAAACCAGCCCATCAGCCTGCGCCCTCTGCCTTGGCCGATTCCGTCACCCCATCCACAAATGTGCATCCGAGTTCCTATGGGACAAACGAACCAAAACTCGATGTCGTCGAAACGCAGAGGGTCATTTGGTCAATCCAGAGGGCCTCGAAATCTGCTACGACTGGCAGAGACCCAAGGGATGCACCAATCCCTCTCGAGCTCACGTGCACGAATGTTCGGGGTGCGGAGCAAAGGATCACGGAGCTCAAGACTGTCCTCAAAGCGAGAGCATCTAATGCTATCACTCCCTATAGGCCCGAGGCCTGGCTGCAGCTTCTCATTTCGTCAAATCTCATACGTAAATATGCACATATTCCGAATGGTTTTCGCTTCGGTTTCATGGGCAGTGTCCCAACCATATCTCAAACTTATATCCCACCTAATAGCCCCTCGCTACATGCACATTTTGACGCTTTTGCTGCTATTTGTCACAACCCAATAACGAATTAACGCTGGGCAGAGACTAGGACTCAAACAAAGGTTATCGGACAAGAGAGGACGATGAGCAAGTACGTCTTGGATTGCTACAGTTGTAGATACAAGAGGTTTGAACTAAGGAACTATCGACCAAGACATGCTACCTATATACAACTATTGAGACGGAGATTGAAACTGAGTTACAACTACTAGCCAATCATAAAAAGAGAAAGGGAATCGTACCATAGAACATTGTAGAATATTAAAGAAGCATCACGTGACCATATCTTATCTTATCGTATCTAATCTAATCTATTCACAATCAAAGAACTCGTCTTCTTCATCAGTCACATTGAAGACACGTGTTGTGGGCGCTAAAGGTATTTCGGGAATGATAGACGCTTTCAAGGTAGGGTTAGGGTTTGGTTTAGGCACTGTATATTGACGCTTAGGAAGATTCAGGAAAGAATAATGGTTTGTTAAAGGTACTCGTGACATTACCCCCTCTCTAAGGTGAGTGCCATCACGAACGAATGAAGGTCGGATATTCTTTTCTCTCCATCGTTTGAAATCTTCCGTGAACAGTATTGAGCCTTTGATTCTTCGGTATTTTCCGGCTGCGGCCGTGGGATTTTTCTTATGGAACTCCGCTAAAGGAATTGGAGCGTTCTTCAAATTCTCTTCTGGCTCCCAAGATGACTCTTCCTTCGGGTATCCTTCCCATTTCACTAGGTATTGCAGCTTTCCTCGGAACAATCGGCTATCTAGTACTTCTTCTACAGCAAATTCTTCCCGATCGTCAATCAATTCTGGAGGTGGTCGGTTGGGAGGAGGATGAGGAATCAATCGAGATGCGTGATATGGCGTAAGTAATTCTACATGGAAAACCGGGTGGATCTGATATTTTTCCGGCAATTTCAATTTGTAGTTCACTTCACCGATCTTCTCTAGTATTTCGAAGGGACCTAGACGACGATCTGACAGTTTTTGACTCGGACGACGTTGTTTAAGATTTTTTGCGTCAAGCCAGACCTTGTCTCCTATCTTATACTGAGGTGCTTCTTTTACTCCTTTGTCGTAGAAACGCTTCATGCGCTCATTGACCATCTTAAGAGTATTTTCGGCATCATCTCTCGCTTCTTTCATTTGATCGACCCTCTCATCTGCGGCGGGAATTACGGACATAGAGTTTGGATGAATCGTGAAATCTGGGTTATACCCGTAGAGGACTTTAAACGGACTGTGACCGGTTACTGTGACTGCATTATTGTGTGAAAACTCTGCTATCGGCAGCCAAGATACCCAATCATTCTGTCTGTATGACGTGAACATGCGCAAATATTGTTCGACTTCTTGGTTTACGCGTTCAGTCTGTCCATCGGTTCTGGGATGATAGGAGGTCGATGCAGACCATTTTGTTCCTAATCTCTTTGACATTTGTCCCATGAACTTCGATATGAACTGAGCTCCTCTATCTGAAATCACTTTCTTCGGTGTTCCATGATGTTTCCATACATTCTTCAGAAATAGCTCGGAAATACCCTTCGAGTCTACGTCTTTGGTGGTGGGAATGAAGTGCGCTTGTTTCGAAAATCGATCAACGACTACGAATATGCTATCACACCCTTCACTCTTCGGCAAATCCACTATTAGGTCACAGGTGATTGTCTGCCAAGGTCCTTCTGGAACTTCATTTGGCTGTAAAGGTCCCGTTGGTCTACTCGGAAGCACTTTCGTTTGTTTGCACCTATCGCAACCATCTACATAATCGTGGACATACTTCGTCATTGAAGGCCACCAATAGTTTCTGGAAATCAATTCTAAGGTCTTAGCTCGTCCAGGATGTCCAGCCGGTGGAGAGTCGTGAAACAACTCCAATATTTCTCGGCGGATCTCTTTGTCATTTGGAACGTAAACTAATCCTCGGAATAACACCAATCCATCCTCCACATTCCATTCTTCGATTCCTCTACGCAATTGAACCGGTGCTGCTTTTAGCGTTTCTAATGCTTTAGCGACTTCAGGCTCTCGTTCTGTGCATTTTCGTATCTTTTGAAGTAATTGTTTTTCTCCATGCACCAAAACTTGACCTCTTTTAGCAGCTTTTACGGTAAAGAATTCCGGTTTCAAAAGGATGCGATCTGAGTTATCGTTTTCTACCCCCCCTCTATGGTCTGATCTCCGAGAAAGACGGTCTGCTTTGTCATTAACCACACCAGGCTTGTGTTGGAGTGTAAATTCGTACTCCGCTAGGAAAAGACTCCATCTAGCTTGCCTTCTGGTCAACTTTTGACTCGTCATGAAATATTCAAGGTTCTTATGATCTGTCCATATCTCAACCGGGTGAGGTGCTCCCTGCACATAGTGTCTCCACTCCTCCAACGCTCTAATGATCGCTAATAACTCCTTATCATGAATGTCGTAATTTCTTTCCGCATCATTCATTGACTTAGAGTAATATGCTACTGGATGCCATAATCCATCTTCCATCAGTTGAGAGAGAACCGCTCCTGTTGCGTAATCAGAAGCATCGGTCTCTATTTTCTTTTTCTTCTCAACATCTGGCATGACTAGAACGGGTGCTTCTGTGAAACGTTTCTTAAGTTCATCAAAAGCTTTCTGTTGTTTTTCCGTCCAGTCCCATTTGACATCCTTTCTTAGCAGATCATTCATTGGTCTGGCTATATCTGAGAATCCAAGTATGAATCTTCGATAGAAGTTGGCAAAGCCCATAAATGCTTGGATATCCTTTACGCATTTGGGAACAGGCCATTTTAATACTCCTTCTACTTTCACAGGATCCATTGACACATTGCCTTCTTCCACGATTAATCCGAGGAACTCGACTTTAGACTGTTCGAAGCTACATTTCTCAGGCTTCAAGAACAGGTCATTCTCCTTCAACCGTTTTAGGACTTCTCGTACCACCTTTCGGTGCTGCTCCCTATTTCCATTCGTAAAGACCATTATATCATCAATGTAGACGACTACTGTTTTGCCATCTATTAGGTCTCTCAGAATTTCATTCATCATAGTTTGGAAGGTTGCAGGCGAGTTCGTGAGTCCAAAATACATCACGGTCGGTTCGTGGTGACCAAACGGCGTTTTGAAGGCCGCCTTCCACTCATCTCCTTCTTTCATGCGAATATTGTTGTATCCCCATCGTACATCCATCTTGGAGTACATCGTGGCACCAGTTAAAGCATCAATTAAATCTTGAGATCTCGGTAGCGGATATGCATTTTTCACCGTTTTCTCATTGAGCTTTCTATAGTCCATTACTGGTCTTAACTTGCCATCTTTTTTGGCCACAAAGAAGAAAGGTGCTGCTACTGGAGATTGTGAATTTCTGATTCGTCCTAGTGCAGTTTCGGTTTTCAACCATTCCTTCAGTGTATCCATCTCTTTGGGTGACAACGGATAAGGTTTCGCATTTGGCGGAAGATCGCCCTCGTCTTTAAGATCTATCGCATGATCCCACTTCTTTCTTTCAGGGAAGCGCTTAGATTCTTCTTCTGAGAAAACTCCCAGGTAATCATGAAGCCAGTCCGGTACCATTTCTTCTACCGACTGCTTCTTCTTAGTAGCTTCTTCTGCTACTTTCTGCTCCGTGGCAACCGAGGCTTTATAACGAATCCATAGTCTCTCTGGACTCTCTTCGTCTTCTATTTCCTCAACCGTCGCCCTTTTCATCGACATATCTTCTTCTTCCTCGTCTTCATCGTCCGTAGGAATCAGATCAGGTACATCATCTATCTTTTTTTGTTCTTTTTTCTTTTCTTTCTTTTTTAGTTTTCTTTCTTTTTTAGTTTCACATTTTACAGGGCATCGAGAAAGTGCAAATCGTCCTGCATTCCAGTCAATCTCTGGATTATGATATCTTAGCCAATCTATGCCGATAATAACATCATCGCTTCCTAAGTCTGTAACCATGAAGGCTGCTTTCTCTTCTTCATGATCACCAATCTTTAGACCTAGTTCTGCAAAATGAGTCATTGATCCAGCGGCATTTAGCGATCCATCAATGTTCCTGACTGAAATAGGCCTTAATAATTTACGGCATTTCACACTGTTCTTCTCGACAAACTTCTCACTGATAAATAATGTTGATGCACCGCAATCCACAAGTGCTTTTACGTCTGCTTGTCGGTTCTTTCCTTTCAACGTTATCGGAATATAAAAATGCTCAGATTTGGATCTAATATGTACTTCTGATACATCTTGGAACGTAGATAGGATAGAGAAACGATTGTTCGGGTCTAGGTCTGCAGACTTTGACTTCAACCCCTTTAAAAATCCTTGCCTTTGTTAGAAGCGATCCAATCTGTGAACCACTTCGGCGCGGAATTTTCTTCGACAACAGCAGCCGCTTTGACTTGCGCTTTTGGCGCACCTTTACAGTTTCTTGCTATGTGGCCTTGTTCTCCACAGCGGTAGCAGGTGAAAGCGCCAGGCTTTCCTTGGGGTTTGGGAGATCCCCTCTGCTTGCCAGAGTCCACATCCATAGCGTCACTGTCTTTGCTAGGACCAGCCTGCCTTGGGTTATTGAAGGTTCTTGGGGTTTCCTTGTTAGGGGTCCACCAATTACTCTTCTTCTTTTCAGCATCTAGCTCTTCATAGTTACGTCCAATCTGTATGGAGTAATCGATGAGCTTCTTAAGGGTGTCTTTCTCAGACGCTGGAATATGAGCGAGTTGCTCTTTGATCCGGGTTTGTAGACCAGATCGGAATTTGAGGCGGAGGTCGTAGTCGGAGTATTTAGTGAGTGCAGCCTTCTGCTTGAAAGCTGCTGCGTATTCAGGCACTGATGAAGATCCTTGCTTTAGGGTTTCCAACTCCCTGATAGCTTTTCCTTCTCTGTCGTCTTGGCCCCACATGGTCTCGAATTCTTTCGTCCAATCCTCAAAGGATATTGGCTTGGAATCAAGCTCAATGACATATTTCTGCGCCCATTTAGCAGCAGATCCTTTAAGGAAAGACAGGGCAGTTGTAATCTTCTGCCTGTCTGTGATCAGTGGCCATTGTGACATGTATAGCGCCAACTGAGTCGTGTAGACTTCTATGGAGATCGAATCTTTGTCTCCAGTGAATTCTGTGGGCTTCGACAATTTGACTTGCGAAGTGTTCGGGGATTGTGCGAATCTCTCCAGCTTCTTCTTCAGTTCCTCTATTTGTGTGCTTTGGGCCCTGATTTGAAGTTGTTGAGTCGCGTTCTGTGCACTGAGAGTATTGTTGTGGTTGAGGAGTTCTTGTGTCCTCACGTACAGGTCGTGTGTTGCCATGGTAATGGCATTCTGTACATAGTTGGTGAATTCCACTGGCATAACTATGCCTTGTGGTTGTGGTCCCTGAGGTCCTTGTTCTTGGGGTTCTTGGGGGTTCTCAGGTCCCATTTCTGTTTCGTTGACTTCAGCCATAGTGCCAGGTGCGTTCTGGAATCCGATTCACTAATGACTGTTGAAGAGCGGGTCGTAACGGCTCTTCCGGATAGGAAAGATGATGAAAGGGGAGAAAGAAAAAGGATATGTAAAATGGAAAGCTAAAGGGGTCCCCAGTACTAACTGGATCAACCTCGTCCTTTAGGGTCAAAGGGTTCTTTAGTCAACCCGACTGACACTTCCCTAATTACTAACTAAAAAGAAGTACGTAAAGCTATGCTTTGTTAAGTGGGAAAAACACTGTGTGCTTCGTGTGTGCTACTTCTCAGTCACCGAAAAGGTACAGGTCTAGGACAAGTTATCACTCTTCCAGCCGAAGCTTACAAGTGCGAGTCTCACTAGAATCCCGTATCTAAATCCTCGTGGTAACGATGGTAGGACTATCCGCAGATGCGACAGTTCCACTAGACTTAACGAAAGGTTCTACGTATGTATGAAGAAAGGTGTAGGTATGAAAGCAACTATAGTAACGTTGAGCAGGCAGGGTCTTGGGCCAGCACTCAAAGTTGTAGCGAGACACCTAATGTCGTCAACACCTCCGTATACTGGCGGCTGCAATGTAAGGCAGGGCCTGGTATAGGACTACTAACTACAAAAGACTATTCGTGAAAAGCTCAAGCGAGCAAAAGGATGGGTTTCAGAAAAAGTGATCGCGACTGTTTAGGTCGGGCAATGGAAAATGTGTAATGATGATGAGATGTGTGCGAGCGGTGTGCAAAGAGTCGGAGTCTCCTATAGTTCAAACCTAATGTCACAACCCAATAACGAATTAACGCTGGGCAGAGACTAGGACTCAAACAAAGGTTATCGGACAAGAGAGGACGATGAGCAAGTACGTCTTGGATTGCTACAGTTGTAGATACAAGAGGTTTGAACTAAGGAACTATCGACCAAGACATGCTACCTATATACAACTATTGAGACGGAGATTGAAACTGAGTTACAACTACTAGCCAATCATAAAAAGAGAAAGGGAATCGTACCATAGAACATTGTAGAATATTAAAGAAGCATCACGTGACCATATCTTATCTTATCGTATCTAATCTAATCTATTCACAATCAAAGAACTCGTCTTCTTCATCAGTCACATTGAAGACACGTGTTGTGGGCGCTAAAGGTATTTCGGGAATGATAGACGCTTTCAAGGTAGGGTTAGGGTTTGGTTTAGGCACTGTATATTGACGCTTAGGAAGATTCAGGAAAGAATAATGGTTTGTTAAAGGTACTCGTGACACTATTCTGGACCGTGAATATTCCACTGGTCGTTATATCGGACCTATATCTAAATTGGAGACTGAAGAACTCATCGGTCCTTTCCAGACAGCCCCACTCTCCATGGTTCCTAAGCCAGGAAAGCCAGGAAAATTCCGCCTTGTACAAAACCTCTCGTTCCCGCTTCGTCCATCAGCCACTATATCATCCATTAATTCCTCTATCGACTCTAACTTATATCCGTGCACATGGGGTACAGCATCGACGATCTGTCTACTCATCTGGTCTCTCCCCCCAGGATCTCAGGCAGCCGTTCGTGACGTGGCCGAAGCCTACCGCACAGTACCTCTTCATCCTTCTCAATGGCCGGGCCTGGTTGTCAGGACAGGAGAAGACAGCTTCGCCATTGATTCTAGCTTTTGTTTCGGGTTCTCGGCATCAGCAGGAACCTATGGCGAGGTCGCAGATGCTGGCGCAGACATATTCCGATCACAAGGAATTGGCCCGATATCCAAATGGGTGGACGATCACCTATTCATTCGGATTCTGCGAGAGCACCTTGCTAGCTACAATAACCTGCGCAAATCTCGTGCCGCTATCATTGCACGAAATGGTGGCATGCTCATTGAAGGAGGTCGAAAATGGTATCGGGGTTCAACTATGCCTGACGACAGAATTGAAGAGTTTGATGAAGACTGTTCGTTTCCCATCATTGATCTCTCAACAGCCTCCCCACGATCCCCAGAAGATGCTCGCTTCACATTTTGCTTTGACGACATCAACCGCCTATCCAAAATTCTCGGAATACCCTGGGAGCTGGCAAAAGACATCCTTTTCTCGTCATGTGCCCCCTTTATTGGCTTCCTCTGGGACATCGAGTCGCATTCTGTCTCGATCCCACAGAGCAAGAAGGAGAAGTACGTGGCAGCTATCAAAGAATGGGAGATTTGATCTTCACACACGCTACGGGAAGTCCAGGAGCTTTATGGGAAGCTCTTACATGCTTCTCTGGTCCTCCCAGCAGGAAGAGCTTACCTCGTTTCTCTCGAGACCATGCTATCCATTTTTCACGACCGTCCGCACATGCCTCGTTCCCCCCCCCAAGCACACAGGTGATGACCTCCGGTGGTGGAAAGCCAGCCTCTCACAATCACTCGTCTCTCGGCCAATCCCAGGGCCCGTCGAAATCATTGACCCCTCGGCTTACTCAGACGCTAGCTCAGGCACTGGTATCGCGATTTGGATCAATGGCAGATGGCGAGCGTGGCATCTCCTCCCAGGCTGGAAAGCCGAAGACAGAGACATTGGCTGGGCAGAGGCAGTCGGCATGGAATTCCTCATTATTGCACTCCTCGGTTTATGCCCAACGGGCAGCTGCATCAAAATATTCGGGGACAACCGGGGAGTCGTTGAAGGGTGGTGGAAAGGGCGTAGCCGCAACAGGGCCACCAATACCGTCTTCAAAAGGATCCACGAGCTCGCCGCATCTACGCAATGCACTTTCCTCACGCGCTATGTACCCAGCAACTACAACCCAGCGGATGGCCCATCCAGGGGAATCTACCCTCCCTCAGACCTTCTGCTTCCCCCAATTAGCATCCCCCAGCCACTCCAACCCTTCGTCACGGACTTTGACAATCCCGCTATCCCTTCTGAGTGCCATGCACGCAGTAAGAAACTCAAAGCGCTCCCACACGTCAATGACCGAGCCCGCTCACGAGAATCAGCTGAGCACCTCAATGACGAGCTCCGTCGTCAAGGAGAAGAGCTCTTTAAAGCGACGCAAGCTTAGTAAGTCAGCGAACATCACACTGCAGGCTTCCCCCTCATCGAGATTCTTAGTTGCAGCTTATCCTGCTAATCTCACCCCTCGTATTTCCGTCCTAAGACCCCATTGCACAGCAAAAGACAGGCTCCGTCTTTGGCGACCAGCCACAGACGACACATCAATATCTTGCCTCCCCCACGCAGATGCACAGCGCATTCAAGATGTCATGATCCACGCATGGGCTGGCAGCACCCAGGAGGCATATGGAAGCGGCATCCTCGCCTACCATGTTTATTGTGACTCGCACTCCATCAATGAAGCCATGCGTGCACCCGCGTCTTCTGAACTCATTTCAGCTTTCATTTCAGACTTAGCCGGATCATATTCAGGGAAAACTATATCAAGTTATGTCCATGGTATTCGCACATGGCATATTTTGCACGGAAAATCATGGTCCTTAGATGATGACAAAATAGATGCTATGCTGAAAGCGGCCAAGAACCTCACGCCCTCGTCATCAAGAAGGAAGAAAAGACCACCATACACCGTGGCTTTTATAACTAGCATCTTGCAGAAACTAGACCCCAACAACCCTCTCGATGCTGCAGTGGGTAGCTGTCTCACAACAGCCTTTTATTCAATGGCCAGAGCTGGAGAATTCACGATCCGAACTCTTTCATCATTTGATCCCTCCATTCACGTCAAACGCTCCGACATTCGTCACGAAACAGATCGCAATGGGCTCGCGACTACCGTTTTTCATTTACCCCGCACGAAAACATCACAAAACGGGGAGGACGTTTTCTGGGCGAAACAAGAGGGTCCCACTGATCCTGAGGCCGCATTATCCAACCATCTCAACATCAACAACCCCCACTTCGACATCGCACTCTTTTCCTATAAGTTCGGCGAGGCACACCGTCCTTTGACGAAAACAAAGTTCATTGCAAGGCTTGCTCGCGCTGCAAAGGATGCTGGCCTCGACCCATTGCAAGGCCACGCTATCAGAATAGGTGCTACCTTGGAATACCTCCTCCGAAACATCCCATTCGAGGTCGTCAAGACAATGGGAAGGTGGGCCAGTGATGCCTTCCAGATCTATCTTCGAGATCACGCTCAGATTCTCGCACCATACCTTCAAGCAACACCCGCCATTCAAGATGAATTCCTGCGGCACACAATGCCCCGCGTTCGGTAACGGCTTCTTCATGTAAGCATCCATTCTCCTCCTAGTCTTATGGGTATCTTCGGTTCGCTCGATGCGTCGTCGAACTCCTAGACAGTTGGGAACCGCAGCTCACCTTTTATCTGGCAGGACACGCAACTCGGGACCGGGAGGCGCTGCGCGCCTTCGCCCAAATCGCTCAGAATAGGATATATCGAGGATCGTGGACATCGAATGTTCATAGCACGGTAGTAGAGGCAATATTAATTGAATTCTCCAAGCAGAACTGCTCCAAGTGACTCGCAAAGACAGCAGCCAGTGACGAAAGTTGCCAGGGCGCGCGGCGGTGCTGTACTGTCCAAATTAGTTCCGAAACGCGAACCGCACCGACGTTACGATCATGACGATAGGCTTGACTGATAGGCGCTGGAAGTGGTTCGAGGTTTGAGCATTGAGCATTTTATGTGAACCGTAGGGAACTTGTTCGGACAGCAACCGCACTATATATATACAGGTAAATAATCACTTTCAGAAAGACCAGGAGAAGAAGTAGAAACACCGTGAAGCTGAGATAGAAGTCAAAGAAGCTGCAGAGAGAGATATTAGCTTGATGACGCTGCAGACAAAGTACAGTTGGTACAAAATAGCTCGGGAGTCTAAATACCTGCTTTTTCAATTTTTGGTAGTAAAAAAGTTCGAACCGGTTCGCACCTGAACAGTTCTATATATGACCAGTTCTTGACATGACCATAGCCGTCAACAACTTACGAGATTGATCAAAGTCACCTATCACAAGGACCACTGCAGCCGCGATGTTATGACCTGATATAACTTCAATACATCGACATCGGTCGCAACTATCAAAATCAAAAGTGATTCTACTCACCCACAAGACCTCATACATATGACCTGGAAGTCTCTCTCCAGATTAGCATGATGATGACGAGGGCAAGATACAACGCAAACGAGGAGATGAGATGTACAAACACACGACCTGGGACTCCTACATGGAACAGGGAAAAGGAGAATAGTTTATGGTACAAATGGCCGATAAAGTCTGTTTTGAAATATTGATGTTTCAATCTCAGGCTAGCTTCAAGTTGCGCCGCTTCTGAATCCAGATGGCATTTGATATGCCCGGAGTCCCTCCATCCTCATCCTCCTCCACTCGTCACTGAGCCTGCCCTACTACTGTTTACCGTCTTATTCCCTCTCCCAGCCATCCCTCCTCTGAGTCCTATCCCCTCATACTCCTCTATTCTCCCTTCGGGTTCCAATTTGATCATGGCCATGATCCCTTCTCCGTACCCATGATTTCGCTGGGTATGACGCGGTGAGATACTTCGTGCAAATTAATATGTTGGCAGGTGAATAGACGAACCAACAGGAGAGGAAGACAACAAGGCAAGTACTCCAGTACACGACCGTATGAACTCGGATCCATACGCCCCCAGAGGCTCTCGCAGCAACCCACCTCCTCATCGGAAAAGACATGTTCGTGGATAATTTCGACGTGAATTATTGTACATGCAGATACTACCCAGATATCCTGATCATTCGTCACTTTTGTTCCATTCTCCCTTCCAACCAATGCTAAATGCCACAAAAACTAACTTTTGAGTGTCACCTACTTGGATACTTGAATGTGCCGTCGCAATCTGCGTAGATGGGGCTGTCACAGAAGAGTCGAAGATATGTTGAGTCGTCCAAGTACCGTTCAAAACACATCAAGATTACAACACCGCGGATTAAGTCAAGGAAACACACTGGCAAGACTTACTTGTACATCACCCGATCGCTCAACAACTACTGAATGCAGATGCACGGCTGGTCAGCTACATCGCCTATGTATGATTACCACCATCAGGTCTGTGTCGTTAACAGGGGAAAAAATGAATCATAAATTCATCAGCACATTTGGCTTCAAATGAGTCAGAACGGATCAAACTCACCCGATATCTGACACAAGCGTCTATCTGAATTTCAGATCCATGAAGTGCGGTCTTTTATCAATCCAATTTCCTTTTCATCCTTTGGGCCTCTGTTTGAATCACGATTGCTAGACAAGCTGGGGAACTGGGCGAAGGAAGGCCAAACACAACGATCCATTTACACTCAGGACGCACAGAAAGCGAAGCCACCACATACATCCTTCAGTGTCATGAAATTAGCGTCAAGAGTAAACCAAGAGGGATGGCAAACGCGCAACCCACAACAAACTCACAAGTTAGGTTCTTGTCTTCTGCGCAGGCGGTTCTAGAACGTTTCAATCCAGGATAGCCGTGTGCAGCTCAGGCTGATCAAAACTCTAATGACTTGATGTAAGAAGAACCAAGGGATGCAGTAAACCAGCTTACTCCAGGTTGCGTCTGTGATTTTCGGTGCAGCACTTGGAAGCGCACAACTTGCAAGACGAGTATCAGTTCCAAGCGCACAAAAAGTACTAGTATCCAGCTAACATCAATCTGCATACCACGAATACTATGCACAGGTTGCAGCTTCTATGACTGGGTTCACAACGATCACGATGAGAGTAAAGGTGTAACACGGAGGAAAAGGGCGGCAGGACAACATGATTATGAGATAACAGCGAGATAGATAATCAGATAGTAGAAAGGAAGAGAAAAAGAAACAACGCACACTACACCGCCATCAATCCTGTTCGGATGATGCGACTACTCACCTTCAAAATGAGCATCACCTGCGATATGCCACACTCACCCGTCTCCAGCTCCCTTCACTACCGCTGTCGGAATCACTTTCCTCGTCAAAATCAGTAAACGGATTATGCAAACGCGCACTTCCGCTTCGTGAAACCAAGATTTCTGCCCCATCCGGACCTGACACCTCGCCGAACACCACAAACTCATGCTCGCTCATCATCAAGGGAGATAGTGAGCTCACAGCACCCGAGAGAGGTGCACGCGGGGAAAGGTGCATCTCACCAATACGAACAGGCGGGGGGACTGAGTCAAGTGGCGAGCCGGAGCGGCTACCGCTGTTCCCAAGGCTCAGTACATCTGTGCTTGGGGAGGAGAAGGTAGTGTGTGATAAAGGCGGGGAGAGTAGGACAGGGGGAGTGGGCGGAGCAGGATAACGTTCTGACAGTGACTCCACAACGCTATTATTTGCATTCGTCTCCTCATGCATGCTCGCATCGACGCTGCTGTTGATGTTGAAATTGACGTGCTCGCCAACAATGTGATCGTCCACATGCCTGCCCTGCACATCCATGCTAATGTGCGAGCTTGAGTGCTGCAGAGAAGACCTGTTCGATGGTACGCGAGAACGCATGGGCGTGTGAACAACCGGAGAAAATGGGCGGGTGGCGTAGGCAGAACTTGTACGGGGGGTATCTGGCAGGATGGGTCCAAATGGTGGACTTGGGCGTGCAGAGAACGAGGGCGAAGACGGGGCAAAAGATAAAGTAGCGTTGGCCTCACTCTCAGCGTCTTTGGCGGTGTGAGAAGTCGCGCTGGAGTGGGCACAGCTGGGCGTGCGTGCGGAAACAGAGAGAGCTTCTGCGAATGGGGATGAGACATTGGAGATGAAATGGGTGGGAGTGAGTGGAGTGTGCGTGAGTGACGTGAAAGACTGTTCGTGTTTAACCAAAGGGTAAGATGGAAAATGGAAGACAGACATACCTCATCCATTGTGCTACATATGCTTCCTTCGTCTGTGTCAGGAATCACTCCGACTCTCCGCCTCATAATCGCGCCTGGGGCAGTGCGATGGACCTGGTCCCGCCATTCATCGAGGTTGAAGCCTTGTAGTTCGATAGAATCTTCTTCTGCTGCAGGGGTCCTTTCCCTTGGATCAGCGCTGCTGGACCCTGTGTCTCCATTCCTAGACCCTCGGATGGATGATAAAAGAACAGGAGCTCTATGTCGAGCACGACGGTTGGCGAGGAAGTTCTCTGCCCAACGCTCAATGGCGGGGGCAATGTGGGGTTCAAAGACGAACTGGAGAGTATATTAGAGGGGTGAAGATAAAATGAGAGGTTTTTGATAAATATAAAATTACCTCATGGAAAGCAACGACAGCAGCGACACCTGCAATAGCCGCAACGACGCACACTGCTACTGGTGCTGGCATTATAGTTGATTCGAGAGTCAGCAACCGACTGCTTGAGTTGAGACTTGGACTCGAAGCTCTGCTGAGGGTCAGATAATATAATTTTGGCTGGTTGGATGTGCGGGATGCCTTGGACAAGATTTTTCGATGGCATAGGATAAGGAAGGGGAACGAGCTGTCACTCGCCTTGCGGATTTATCCTCGCACTCTTGGACTCACTCCTGTCCATAACCCTCTTCTCAGTCACCTTGCTGTCATACACGTTATGATTGAAAACAAGTGAGATCAGACACCTGCAACGTACTAGAAGAGGTAATGCTCCTGTGGTTCTTTCATGTACCGTATTTTTTGATTCAGGTCTGGATCAACGTTCAACCGAACTCGAGGTATTTACGTTTAGTACCATCGTACATAAACGAACAGCAAGCCTGAACATGATATGCACGTGACGCGCGGCATTGGCTCCCGACTCCGACGAGGCAGTACTCAGGTTGAGGCTATTAGTACTGCAGTGTGCACTGTCGGTGCACCGCACATGCACGTGGTGTAATATTATGCTCAGTGTGAGTATGGTGGATGAGTGCTGACCTATAGACGTTGCAAATATGTACTCTTTCATCTAGCTCGCATGCGTGTTCCTTTTCATGCATGTGGTCCGGACTCCGCATGCCACAATATTATTTTATTGGTAAGTTCGAGTCGAGTCTCCGGTTCCAAGTGCGTTCACATCATCATGCCCCAACAAGGTCACGCAGTTCTCTACACTGCTACTAGTTTAACGTTCCGTCTATGTCAGCTTGACCTATTCCTGTGGTGGATCAAATTTCAAAGCCTTGCTATGGATGTAGAATGAGTTTCAAATTCTGACTGGTAACTTCTAGAGCATGTGCATATCCTGCTTGTCGGCAATTCGAGCTGTCGTACCCCGATAACGTAAAAGTCAGTAATGCTCGGTCTATTTCTTTGCAAGGTAATTGGCTAATCATTGGTCAAGGTGTGCGGGATGGCATCCACTTCAAGTTACGTTTTGACTTTTCTTCGTCAGAGTGATATTTTGATATGACCATCGCTTCCTTCATGACATGTCATCCATGTTTTTCTAAACATCCTTGCAAGGATATTACAGGCACGCACCATAAAAAATTCTAGCACTGCTTACTATTGCAGGCTGTTCACCTTGCATCGGTTTGCTTCTTCCATTGTCGTTCCCGTGCCTCCATTGCTAATGAGTTTGGGACGGTCATGTAACTGCTAGGTGGCGTCATGTCTGCTCGAGGCTAGCATCGGCAGTTGGTTGCTAACCCTCTTACGAAAATCGCACCGACATTGCACCGACAAACAGGCTGATCTTCATCCACGTCAGCATCACTGTCTCAATTACGTGCTTTGATGTTTCACATGTTATTCTATTAATCTTTCCTTCGAGCAGCATAAAGTTCAGGTATGCGCAGTCGGTTTTCTTTATCGCGTTTTGTACTCTTAGCCGCCACCCAAGGATCTATAGTCAGGTGGTTGCATTCCGTGCCGCAGTCCACATCACTCATGCTGTTTTGCCGGCCGGCTGCGATTCTATCTGCTACGAATTGTTTTGGTGACCCGCAGAGATATACGCGTCCTCTCGCAAGCCATCACCTTAAAGCGGGTTGTTTCTGCGGTGAGACATATGGGCGTCGTCCTAGGCCGCCACCAAGAGCATCGAGGGTATAAATCCAGCGCGATGGTGAGTAATTGCCTCACTCCACGCAAAGCATCAGACTAAGTCAGCCATCATCCTTTTCATCCCAAATATCACAATGTGTCTCAAAAAAAGCTGTCTCGAGCATTGCACGAGGTGTGGATGGGACAGGCCGACGGGATTTCGCCAGACCGAGATATGCAATGCACGGCAGCTTTGCGACATCGCGAACAATAGCCATCCGGAGCACAATCACATTCGACATTCGCGGAATGACATTGCAGCATACAACAGGAGCTGTCTTAACAGGAGCAGCACGGTAGATTTCGTCTGGAGAAACGTGGGATCCTGCGATCATTGCATGTGGCGAGGACTGTGTCGATTCCCGGCATTGGAACAAGATGCAGCCTCTTGTGGTTGACAGTCAACATTTCGTACTTTCGTTTGGTGCGAGTTGACTAGGATGTACGCATTTCGTTCATTGGGAGCGCTGGGTTTGAATCGTTCTGTATATGTCCAACATGTGAATATAATAAAGCTTTTTTTATTCCAACAATCGAGTGACGCAACCTAGATTGGAACGGACATCGTTTGGCACATCGATCAGAGTCCGCGCGAATGAACAAATATTGTTGGAAATTGACAATGATATTATTGACTTCTGCAACAAGATCACGTGAAGATTTTCCACGTCTGTGAGCGATGAATTACTACTATGCTTGCTTTTTCTGTTCCCACTGTCTCAGCAGCTGTCTTCCGTGTGACGAGCGCTTGACTCACTCACCACCTCTTAGTGTTGTTTTTAGTCTGAATTTTTCAAGCACGAGGTGCTCTGCACTCTGGCCCAGGTGGGAACGCTCTCAGAACTTGAAGGTGTGTTTCTCCGTCACTCACGATCTCTGGTTTAGGTCTACATCAATACCTCCTCGGAATCATGGCATCGAGGACAGACTTACAAAACAAAAGAACAGTAATTTGATTTACTCATGGTGATTTGTTTTATTTCTCTTCACGTCTTCTGCAAACTTCACTTCTAATGTGCCCTCAGTGACGCGTCATATCTCGCTAAGTGAACGTCGTATAATGTCCTCGTGGCTTTTCACCTCTTCTTCCCACATGCACAGGCTGATCTCCCGTACTTTGGACCTTGAAAGGAGACGACCTTCTTTTCAAGCGAGCCTTGCATTGTATTCCAAACGACTTCTCCAACAGACTTGATGCCGAATCACTAGAACTCACTTAAATGCCCATGCACGCCTGCTTTCTCATTGAAGATGTTGTATATCACATTCCTGGCATCTATCATGCCTCCAGCCGGGATCGCTCCTCTCGAATTCATTGGGGGTTGTGTGACATTCTCTAGCTGGTCTCTCTTGTGTTCGCCGGTTCTTCAAAGATATAGCTTTGTATGTGCTCTGGGACCAGCTGGAGAATACGGAACCGCTTTCCGCTGCGTTCCGCAAGATATATGGACCGAGACAGGTCATTGGAAGCTCGTACGTACACTTACCACGTCTGGGGTTTTATTTTGAACAAACATGCTGACTGCTTTCATTATGTCACTGTCGGCTTATACAGCAGCCTGCTAAATCAGATTAGTCGACTTTCGAACGTTGCGTATCTCAGGTGCAAGTTCTGGGACACAGATGTTTGGAAGCATACATGTGGAGTTCATCCACGCTATGGCGTACCCCCTTTCATGGTCGCCATCAGTCCCAGACCTTCGAGCCCTTTGCTGCAGTGGTGTTCTCAGGATTTTCAAGCATATATGCGCTACCTCCTGTATCCTAACCTCGTCTGTCTCCGCCTGGCTTCACACAAACCAGGTCTTTGGACGGTTACTATGTGTTCAGTGTTTTCAGGTCTCAGCGGGCATTCACCGCGACTAGAAGTCCTCGAACTCAATGCGACACCTCCTGAAGTCGCTGAGCTTACCCAGCAACAAAGCTTTGGTCCCTACACCATCCGAAGGCAACAACCTTCGATTTAGGAGCTCGTCCCTTACCAAAGTCATCGGCCACTCATCAACTTTGGCCTCAGCCCGTCAGAAAAATTACAGAAGGCCGGGTTCAATGCAGGTTCTTCAGCTCCGTACTCTTCACTGCCATACCAAATAATGAGCCTTTCGCGATGGTTTGGGGTAAGATTTTATCATACGTGAGGATTGCTGTTGTCCAGACATCTCACTTTTCCTCTGCGCAGTGGGCAGTTGCTTGCCCCCCCCCCCCCCCCTTATCATATGCACCGGGTTGGAGATGGCAGAGTTCGCATCAGCAGTACCTCCTTCTGGCGGTGTATGACATTGGCGCTGTCGCTGTCTCATATTGGACTCAACACAGTCTAGTTACATACACTATATGCATCCTGCGCAAGTTGGACAATTATTCATATCACAGCCGTCTGGACTATACATTTCGTTTCCGTGCATTCACCATCCTCGTCCGCTTCTCACGTCTCAAGAAGGTTCTTCCATCGTTTTGTATGTCGTGGCTTGATGATAATGAACTTGGCACCATCACCAAGGCATAGCCACGCCTCGAGCGCCTTGAACTTCGAACCGTTCACTTCTGGCGGACACAAGCCTCCAAGATTACGTTTCGGGGCCTTGCACCTTACTATCATGCTGTGCCAATCTCAAGGGCCTTGATTTTGTATTTGACGCTATGAGTATAGTAGGTCGGCCTTCAGTTGCCAATGGGAGGTATTTGCAACATAAATACTACCAAGCTCTCTGTCGGGTGCTCCACGAAAGGGCAAGTCGGGCTGGTTGATCAGCTAAATTTATGTGCTTTGACTTTCACTGTAATCGTACTTTTTCTTGAGCAACACGCACTTTCTTAGGCTGCGTTCTTCGTAACTTGAAGGGGCCTTGAAAGTACTGTCGAAGGTACTGTCTGTATAAATGAACAACTGAAACCAACTTGCAGGTTGCTAAAGGCGAGGTAAATGGCAAGGAACACCGAGGAAAACGTTCGACTGCAGATAAAAACATATTCGTACAACTACTACACCAGCGCTTCGTAATACATATATCATACATCCCACTAACGTTACACGCCTATCATGATCCATCGAAACTGTGGTATATCCTGAGTCGTTCAAACGCTATACGCAGGACAGGGAACTAAAGAACAATCAGACAATGATACCTTTGAGAGAATTTATGTTTAGGAACTTCATTCCAGTCTGCGTCCTCCTTTTGATTGGCCCCCTGGACCCTCCTCAAGATGACTAGTCTCAGGACCCAGTTTCTCGGTGCCACCGTACCCCAGTTCGTTACCCTTTGCTCGTCCGTTGGGCACGTTATACGGCTTGTCTTTGCTAACATGTTCATGGTACTCGCTGGTCCTGACCGCCGCCTGACTCCACCGCCCTGAAGGTGGCTCGTAAGGACGCTGTACGGCATCTGATGTGGCGTCGACACGGTGGATAGTAGGGTCTTGTGGAGCTGTCTCGTCTGCGTCTTTGAAGTAGCTGTCTGCGCTATGGGGTTTGGGTGCGTCAGATAAAGGATATAAGAGACGGGTAGATGTGTGAAGAGAATTCTGCAAGGACAAGGCCCGGGGGTAGCGAGATATTTTTCCGAGTAGCAACGAATACTGCATTGTTCTGAGCATTGAAATATTGAAACGTTGGCGTTCCGTCGTGTCGGCGTTGCGGTCAGCAGCTGCAGCGCTGCAACCCAGTCTTTAAATAATGAGTATCCCTTATCTTTCACGTGGCAGGCGAATTATGTAAAACTGCTTTTGTTCAAATGTTCGATATAATATTAAATCAGGAAGACTTGCTTGATAGTCGCTGACATGCTCTGATAGGTTGAGCTGGACAGAGCGTTAGCCACAGGGCGGGACGCAAGCAGGTGGAGGCTTAGTAGAGCCGCTCGGGAGGGCGGACGAATTCGACCGTGTCGAGCGACATATCGACGAGTAGCTAATAATGAGACAACGACGACCGATTAAAAGGAAAACGGCATACGAATCGAAGGTGCGAAAAACGAAATAAAGAAGGCGGCTGGGTTTGAAGAAAGCTGTAGGTGCGAGTGAGAAGGTGCGAAGTACGACGTGGTGGAAGAAAAACGAAACGAAGGACTTCGGAAGCAAACGGCGCATTCGCTCTGACCCGTGGTGCCAAGACATTCCGGCAGGCTACATGGCTCCAGCACCCATACAAATTATTACCGCTCGAAAGGCAGAGTCTCGACTAACTATTCGCGCAGAAAACGCAGTGTGTTGCAAGTTTTAGGCCGATAGAATAAAAACAAAATAGGAAGCGAAGCGCAATGAAAGCATGCTACAAAGCTGTAGTTGGTGACTGATGATGTTGTAGCACCCTCCCAGTTCACTTTTCTTGTACAGCTGGAAAGCAATAAATCGAGTATCAGAGAAAGGTAGAAGGAAACAACAGTACCTTCTTGTAATGCATGACTCGTCGCCACTCATCAGCTGCTGGAATTAAGCTCAGGACTCGGAGGATCGTCAGGATCGTTGGGCGCTGAAAGATGACTGTTGTCAGGCATCCTAGCATTCAGATAGCGAGTGAGATCAGTGTCAAGCCCCTCGCGCTTAGCCAAAGCTACAAAACATATCAGGATCACTCTCGCTAATTGGATTGATGCAGGAGTCCTCACAAGTATGTTTCGTCCCCAAATCTAGTGTGGGATATGCAGCAGTAATAGCAACAAAGGACATAAGTGTCCCGAGAATAAACGAGAGTTGCATGATTGTAATCGAGAGGATGAATACTTGTCGATGTGTCAGAGTCGCAAGGTTTTTTATACTTGCACGGCCTTCGAAGCACCTAACGAAACAATTGAGTCAACACAGTTAAATTGAGAAAAAAAATACGGACGTATCGTAAGAACCTTAGCAAGTCAGGATATCTTAGCTCCTAGTGGTGGCAAAGTGTCCCATTCACGTCATACATGTCTGATGGCTGGTACGATTCTGAAGTTCCTTCTCGTGCTGTAACAACTGCTTCTACTTACTAGATCGTCATGCGACAGCTAGACCTGATCAGATCTCCTGAAAGCTTGCTAGTAAGTAGCTTGTAGCGGTATCCATTACGAAGGACTGTCGTTCACCAACATGGTTTGGTAGCGAGGCATCCCTACATAGTAAGTATCATGTTAGAATGTCAACGGAGTGATGTACTGATAGAAGGCATGATTCCTCATCAACTTCCGGCAGCTCGGACTAAACAATTCAGCTTCTAGGTCGCGTCTAGTAACTCTCGTCATCGAACGTGGACTGTTTCCAGAACAAAAAGCGAATAATGGGGCGCTTGAACTTGAAGTAAGAATCTGAGTGCCGCTCGGACTGATGTATCGTAATAAAATTGCTCAGTCACGTGCATTTAATAGTAAACCTCCAGAGTCCAGACAACCCGTATTTAGGCAATTTGATCTCGTCCTTTTCGATGAGTTGCTGGTGAAGACTTTTAATGCCGCCTATAACTTTTTCCAGGACTGAGATCTCCTGCAACTTAGTTGCATCCAACTCCTCGCGTTGATCGATGATGGCGTGATATTGTGCCGGTCTTCGAACTCGATGACAGCGCCTGTGACCCGGCACTGTGACAAATCGTTCAAACAACGTCCCTCAGACCGAATTCCAAACATTTTGAATCCTCGTTATGGTCAACTTCATGTGAGCGTTTGTCTGCGTACAGGCTCTAGTGTGCTTTATCCACTTCTCACCATAATCACAGTGCTTGTCCTCTGTACGTACTACTGGTGTGTATCTTGCGTTCGTTGTATTGCCTTTGATTCATTGACTTATTGTTGATTTTCAGACGCAGTGTCAAGTATTGTCTCACGTCAAGTCCGATGCAGCCTCTATACTCTGTACTACTATTTCCAGCCCCAACCATGCCACGTCAAGCTTCATTCAAGCTGGGTCAAGTACCACTCATACCACGACAAATTATCTCAAGGATCGTCATAGCCATACTAATGTCACAAACTTACCCATGCCGTGTCAGTGCCATGTCAAACTTTACCGCTTCAACTGCCGCACCTACTCGCCAGGGCCGCGTCAGCACTTCAACTGTCCATATAACTTAGGCGTGTTTTCAATTTGTCATAATAACCTATTTTCTAATTGTCCTGTCATCCTAAAAGAATCAGATGTCGTGCATTGTAGTTGTCCATAGGCAGCAACAAAATCATTTACTAAGCATTCTTTTATCTTGTCCCCTGACTTAGCGAGGAACCTTATCGCCCAATTAGAAATCCATATCAATACTATGGCTTTTTTGACTGCTTTTATATATGCAGTGCGCTTGTCATCCTTTAGGAATTAATCAAACACATATTCTTTCTCTATCCCAAGGAGAGAGAATCAAAATTATCCGGATCGACCGCTGCTGAGTGTTGGGGAATTATACTCCGCTATGACCGTTCAGGTGCGCCATTCGACTAAGTTAATTCTCCAGGCGAACTCAGATTTGACAAGTCGAACAAGTAATATAATAGCTTATCTTCTGGCCTCTGTCCAGACCACTCAGCCTCAATGCTACATCCATCCCTCGACTCACGAAACACCGCTCATAGGAGCTATTTGCGCAGGTCCAAAATTCATACCACGTCGGTGTACCCGAAGTACTAATCCTTCTGTAGCCCGAGCAAATCAGCACCACAATCCAGGTCGATCATCCGACTCTTTACGTCCCAAATACGGTGCCGGTGACGAGACACCAACAAATGATTTCGTCGACCTCGAGTGTCTGACCGCACTAGAAGCGAGGATGTTTTAGTACTCACGACCTACAGGCAACCGGCAGTGAGGTTTGGATGCTGGCCAATATCACAAGCGATGGGATGTGTATCTCGACATTCCCAATGAGTGGGTTCTTGTAGCGAGAGCGAACTTGAAGTGAGGAAAATATTCACTGCCCTGTTCAATAGGTCTTTAACTTGTGTGATTAAGAGCGTGGCCCCTTATTCAGCGATAACTCTGACGTTACATCTTCTGAGTCTGTAGACGAGTTATCTCGAACTATAGCACCTTCTCTGCCGACTGAAGAATGTGCGTTCGTTAAACGTCGACGTGCCTCCACAGACTCGGAGGGTCCAGAGAGAGAGAAAAAGAAAATAGTCGTTTGCTCGTGTAGCTAGTAGTGCATGTCTCTATGATGAATGAAATGGCAAAGGATTGGTTATGAACCCATCGATATCTGGGAGTCGAATGTAGAACATATAGGAACGCTTGCATCGGCGCGTCTAGGCTCGTCAAAAATAGCCAAGCCCCTACCCTATCAGGGAAACATAATTTGCTGTGACAGAGTGTGCTCTGTAGCACAATTCACACCGCTGATGGGCCGATTAGCTGTTGAACCGTCGACTGCCTGCATTTGTACATTGATTCGAGTAGCTACCACATATGACTCGTAGAGGCAACGTTGAAGCTGTAAGTGCCGAGAAGAGTAGCGTAGATGATTATACAATGTGAAAAGAAAGAGTCCTAGAGTACATATGAAAACCCCTGTCGTTTCTAGTAAGCCCGCTATCGTAATTTCACTAACTACCGTGTGCTAGTGTCTATTTGAGTTAAATGCGGAACAAACGGGGTTTTGTCACTACTTTGAGTGAAGGGTAAAGGGTAGCGTATTCTGCTCGCTGTCGTTCCGTTGTCATCACTCCCCTACCAAAGACCAGGCGCTCTAGGGGACACTGTGACCGTACCAAAAGCGCCTTGAACTCTTCGTGAGACCATTGTCCTGTATTGCGAACCTCGACCATCTGTAGATTTGGGAGCGTCACGACATTGAATAGCCCAAGGATTCTGGCCGCATCCGCATGCGTTTCGAAAAACGGTAAGTCATATAAGCGCAAAGTTTGAAGTTTGGTGTGCTTCAACGTTTCCGAGCGCTCGATTGCTCCCGTGGATGTCCCAATCATCGTCAAGGATGAGAGATTGGGACATAAACGGAGCAAGCAAGGGAAGAAATGTGGTCCTTCCACCATGATCTCAAGACTTGTAAGACCAGCCCATCCAAGAGGATTGAAGTCAGATAACTCCTGGAAGGTAAGCCACACGTTCACCAACTTCAGACTGTGAATGTTGGGCGGTAATTGTGCGACAGAGTGCGCGACGGTGTCTACAGCACCAGAAAGGTACATGTACATGACCAGCTCCTCAAGCCTGCTGAAGTCCGCCGCCACGACTGGGCAGGAGGTAGCACCAGGGAATAACTCAACAGACAACGACGATACTTGATCGACGTATGGCTGGAGCAGGCTTTTCACTTCCGCCCGGTAGTCGCCACGAATCTCGAGTATCAACGAGAGCTGATGCCCTCGTGATCGCTTGAGGTAAGAGTCGTAGCAGAAAGCTTTCTTCTGCCAGTCACCATGTCCGACTTCTACTCGCAGACTGCGCCATAGAATCGTCATGTCCACAGCAACCTCTCTCCATCGTCTACATACTGTGGTCAACAGCACGGGGGCCAAATTTGGTGCAGGCGTCCGCTGTCGGTCTTCTGGGACGCAGTTTAGGAAGATTTTGGCGAGGAGTTCGGTGGGCAAGCGCAAAATAGCCGATGAAGATACCCTGTGAGAATCGTTGGACTGCACAATCTTGTCCTTCTCTTCAACGAGTTGCTGGTGACGATAGATGACACGGTTTTGACTCGAGGCCCCTTGTCTGACTACATCCAACTGCTGAGGTTCATATTAGATTCAAACGCCAACACCTCCAAAACCGAGCACTTACGACGTTCTGCAGGGTACCTGAGCCTTCTGATGAATCGGCGTTCAATTTGAATGTTTGCATATTAATGCGAAGGAGGTTGAGAGATATTGGAGATGGAGATCGAAAGTTGGAAGTTTTGTCAACCATCGTATCCTATTTAAATTACAACGCTTCTCAAACCACAAAACCACAGTCCACAATGAAAATTACCTTGCTATGGTAATTTCTCGTAGCGGATCTTAGGTAACACACCGGCCGTCCACATCTAGGGATCTTGAATTGTTGAAAAGCGAGTCAATGCGAGCTCCTGTGGAATCGGAGCGAGGGTGATCCGGCTCGCCGGTGGATTGGACACACTCGGTCGGCACCACAATTTCTTCTTCTCACGTGGACGACAATGAAGGTTATAGAATTTGTCGAATTGTACGTCTCCTTGTAGTATTGAGTTTTAAGTTTTTGATTTCATAGGCATGAAGGTACTCACAAAAACCAGGCTTCGACTCTCCTTGGCAACTCTCCACATCCTACCATACGCACCGGAAGGTCATTTTCCTTTTCGTCAATCACGTTTTGTCCACCATATTCTTGTCAATGAGCCTTAGTACTAATATACCTGCACTTCAACAGAGTGACACTCTTGTTCAAGCTGCAGACAGTATACCATCTCCGATTTCCTGCTCCTATATTGAGGCGAGCTAGAGCACGGGCCGGATATCAAAACTGAGAGTAAAAAATGTCTCTGAGGCGGCCTGGGCTCTGAGTTGACATTGAACAGTCGATGATGTGCTCCCTCAGGAGACCAAGCATACTGATGGTGAGCTCATCCGAATCGCTCACGAGCAGAGGATTGGAACATAGGTACAGCAGGCAGAGGACCGCGGCCGGGCGAAGTGTATAACTGCCAGGTTAGCCCATATGGGCTCGCAAGAAGACAAGAGCTTGAGGTAGAAATATGTCTATATCGGTTTAAAACTGCGTAGAGTGGGCGGCAGTCACGAGAAACATTTCTCAATATCCCTCTTATCGACGAATAGCTCCTGGATTGCCGTGAAGTCTTTTAAAAAGGGGCCAGATTTGTCAGAAACCACGCGACAATGGATAGAGAACGATGAAGGTAAGGTTGAAGGAAGCGTGGTAGCTCGATCACAAGCAATAGGTAGTGCCAACGAGAGCAGACGTCCTCATGATCGCTTGAGCCATACGTCCGACTCAAGGTAGAAGACAAGTTCCTGCTGTCTTCTGAAGTCGAATGGCACATCTTGCCTGCGTCACAAACTGGGAGTTTCAATGACAACCTTCCTCCGTCGTCGACATATTCTGGTCAATATGACGCTAGCTTCGATGTGGGCGACAAATACTTGTCTTCAGGGAGACAATGAACGAAAATGTGGGATAAGAGCACGTGTTATCACTGCTAGCTCTTGGTGAGACTTTCTAGTTGACACGTTCTCCGCGAACGCATTACTGCCAATTTTTTTCTTTTTGGATATGCCTTGAACAGAACCCGCATTGACCCCATCCAGCAGAAATGTGCTCGCAGTCCTCCATGGAGCCCTAGCCGTTCGTTTTGAATGAAAAATGCGCGAGTGTGAGTATGCAACTGGACCGAACCCACTGAAATTGCAAGCTGAAAGAAGTGAAAAAATTTCAGCGCGTTGGAAGAGAAATGATCTTGCAAGGCACCTGTGGGACTACATATTATGTTGTACTAAAGCGCAAACAAGCATAGAACCAGTGTAAAAGCTCTAAGGTGGACGTCCCGTTTAATATTATGTAGTTAATAACAGCGAATGTACAAAGGGAGGTTGTGACACCACTCACCTAAATCATACAGAAGTACCATCTTCCCAGTCCTCCATAGTCACATCTCCACCTGGGGTGCTCCGTCCAGTCGCTTCCATCATTCCTCCCAGTCTACTCCCATTCAGAGAGCCCAGTACCGGCTCCTTACCCAACCGGACACGACCATACGTCTCATCCCATCGCACAGCACTTTTAAAGAAGCGTCGTCCCCGTGGTGGGCCCCTCCCGACGTCAGAGTCAACATTGATGACGCGATTTGAGAGGATACTCATGCGCTTCCGTCGGCGGTATGAAGATCCATCAGAGTCGTACCGCTCATCGTCTGATTCATCGGAGCCTCCTCCTGGCTCCTGCAGTTTGTACACGAACCGGGAGTGTTCTGCAGAGTGTCAGACTTACTCTATTGCGCTGTGATGAAATGTTGACGCTTACGAGCGAGCCGACGATCTAGATCATCGGTGCCGCCGTCTTCGTCGGCATCTTCTTCAGCGATATCCAACCCAAGATGCCGCCCCAGACTTTCCCTTGGTACATCATGCATACCGACACTGGGCGCACAAGGCAATTGTGAGAGTTGCTGCAGCGCAGTGGCGCGCACTTTGTCCAAACTTCCATCCCGTACATTCAAGTCATCCATGTTGTTCTCTGGCACTTCGAGCCTGTAACGCGGACCAAACCACTCAAAGTACTCATTCCATGGCAGATTGGGGTCAATGACATCCTGAATGCCGAGGGCACAAGCAGTCTCATAGGTCCAAGTCCGCGCAACGTTTTTGACTGTATATCCTCCGCCTCCAAGAAGGATGAGTGGGACGTTGAAGGCGCGCAGATATTGTACGCAGTGAGCATGTCCATTCATAGTCAAGTTGAAGCATCCGAGTTTGTCCCCTGCAAGAGAGTCCGCTCCACATTGAAGGACGACTGCACCGGGTCGATATACTTCCATGATCTTATTTATAATCTGACGAGGTGTTAGCTGAAGTAGGCGCATACTTGACGAGTACTCGCCGGTTCAAACACCCTCTTGAAAGCCTCGTCCGTAATTCCGTCCTTCAATGGGATATTCACCGTGTAGTTCCTCCCCTTTCCTCTTCCTCGATCCTCCTGAGTCCCGGTACCAGGAAAATATTCCCCAAATTTGTGGAATGAGCAGGTCATGACGCGGTCTGTGGTGTAAAATGCTTCCTCTACCCCATCTCCGTGATGACAGTCAATATCGATGTACAAAACGCGGGGGTATGTCCTCAGGAGCTCCAGGATACCCAGTACGATGTCATTAATATAACAGAAGCCTGATGCCTCCCGTTTCTTCGCGTGATGGAGACCACCTGCCCAATTGATGGCGATATCTGCGGCTCCTGAAGATATTCGTTGTGCGGCAGCTGTAAGATGTCAGTGCAGAACGTGCAGATAAACAGACATAGTCGTACATATCGACCCTCCAGCTGATATTGAACAGAACTCGAATACACCCTCAAATGCGGGGTTGTCCTCGCCCATCAGAACTGTTAAGGTATGTCATGGGTAAGAAGCGCATCAAAAAGGAATTGTTGGTACTCACAACGAGTGCCATGATAAGTTAACTCTTCCGCGGTCTCCGGCGTCACACGATTTAAAAAATGTATGTACTCATCTGTATGAAAAGCCGTCATGACTTCAGGAGTAGCGCGTTTGGGACGCTACGCATGTGCTGTTTCCTTAATAAAAAATAAGCGATTCAGAAGGTAAGACATACCAGAACGTGCATTTTATCGAGCATTCCGTAGGCTGACACAAGATCATGTGTGACACGCATTCGATGCGGTTTCATAGGGTGACCGAGACCGTACGTATATGAACCGGTATCATCTGTAGTATTGGTTCGTTAGGAAGAAAAAGACTGGAGTTCATGATGAACACACCATCGTAGTAGTAAGCTACCCGTCTTTTTGACATCTCTTATGCGTTAATGCAAAAACAGCAGCCTTCACCTTGTCGTGCGGGCGTTGACTTGAACATTACGACTTGGAGCGGGGTTCGAAAACCTAACTTGGCGGCGCGCGCCGGTCCGGTGCCATCAATTTACTGTTACACAAAAAAAATAGGGTTTACACAGTACAGTTCAAGCTGTCTCGTTGTTACTCGAAGGCGCAGTCAACAAGGGTCGGTTCTGATTTATATGATTCGTATCTGACGGCGCCGCGGCTTCACTGACATCCAAGATACCCCACACGCTTATTATTGTTGCATCTTTTACATCGTTCCCAAATATGTCTACCTAGGTGCCTGCTGGTTCTACCACCTTAAGCCTTTAATCACAGAAGCAAGTCCCGGTGAAGAATGAGAACGTCCGCGCAGATAGTACGTGTATATCAATCGCTTTCTGCTCGGCTCCGTGGAGGGAATTGTATCAATTGGCAATGGAGGCGGCGTTGAGGGAATTATACCAGAGGACCTTGACCAGAGAGAGAGAGTCGTTATCAGCCAAGATCCGACCCAAGACCAAGATTTCAGTGCGTTTGCTCCATGAATTCTAGTTTTGATACCTGTATTCAGCTAGTGCACATCCACTTGGATATACGCGCGGATGACCAGGTGAAGAATGGCGGAACTTGCTCAATATTCTCACGATACAAGAGAATCATGTGCTCCTGTCTATCGGTAATTTCCGATATGATTGCTCTCTCCAAAACCCAAAAACGGTCAGAACCCTTCCACCGGTTCCTCACCGGCCCTGGTATAAACGTTGGCATAATATTGGTTGGCCAGCTCCACCTTTCCCTTCCTTCGTTCCTTCACCTACTCACCGAGCATGACTTGGTTGGATGCACCAATCTCGATAGACCCGATCATTGCTGACAACGTTTACATTGGAAAGTATGTAGCCTGTTGTTCAATGCCACTATGACCTTATCTGACAAAGGCCTCAGTCTCTCTGCCGCTCTATCAGCCGATGTACGCAAGAAACTTGGAATAACACACATTCTTTCAGTTTGCACGGAGTATTCGTCTACAGATCACAACCACCTCACAATACCCGTGCAAGACTCAGAATACGAAGATCTCCTTATACATCTACCTCGGTCATGTGGCTTCATTCAATCTGCTTTGGACCAAGGCGGGAAGGTCTTAGTGCACTGTGCCATGGGCGTCTCAAGAAGCCCCACTGTCGTCTGCGCTTACTGTAAGTTTACGTCACTGTGGTCCTTGTGTTCTTTGTGGAGCACTTAGTTTGGCTCTCGCATGTCCTTAAATGACAAGTAATGTCCACTCAACGGCTGTCTGCTCATGCAGCAATACAATACGTACGAAAACGTGAGTTTCGACCTCCTACTTATTTCATTCGACTTATGATCGTTCGGCTACGAAGGTCGACCAAAGATTCACCCTAATTATGGATTCATGAAGCAGTTGATTGCTTTCGGCGAGTGCCGTTATAAGCCTTCATGCACAAACAGCGAGTATATCGCCTGGAAGCGCAGGCAAAAACGAGAAGTATCTAAATACCTCGACTTGATTGCCGACACTGTACCCGTGGTACCAGATCAATTATACCTTAGTAGGTGCGTACACTGGATTGTGTAGTTGATCCGCATTGCAGTTTACACTTTTTAATACTCAGTGACTTCCCGGGAGATCCTGATGCTGCCGAATCACTTCTCTTGGATTTGGGCATGACACATGTGCTTTCCATCTCATCTGCACAGCTTCCGAAGCCAGATCTTCCCCTGTTCAATCACTGTTTTATTGATATTCCGAATAATGGTCGTGAAGCTTTGTTGCTTGAGCTTCCGACGGCATGTAAATTTATCGGCGATGCCATCACCGGCGGAGGCCAAGTGCTCGTTCAGTGCCGCGTCGAGCTCAGAGCTTGTATCATAGTTTGTGCCTATTGTAAGTTGTTTCTCTCCATTCCTTTGATATGTTTATATATAACTATTGACTAGTTATGTTCACGCGTCATGTATCACCACGTCAAGCACTCAAACTTCTTGAATCTGGTGAGTCTTAAACTCTAGACACTTATCAAGCATACATGTTCACGCATGCATCATTCCAGCGCTTCCACTGTATAACCCTACAGACAACTTCTACCGTCATCTAGACCTTTTTGCAGCGTGCAATTATGTCCCAACGCTCAACAACCCCCTTGTCCAAGCATGGATATCAGGAGGCACTCAGGCGGGCAAGCCTTCCTTCAACAAGAAATCTGCTACCACGACCAAAAGAGATACATTATTGCTTGCGACCACGACGATGACACTTGCGACGGAGCCGAAGGTGTTCGATTTTGCAGCCCTCAGCGAGGTGCTGGCACGGTTTCAGTCGACTTCGACGAGCGTGGGCGTTGCGCGCACATAGTTCGGTTCTAGTATCACTGTTTAGCATGACATGCTTGCTCATTTTATCATACCCCTCTCAGTCCGTGAACAGTATACATTGATAATATCGCATCAGTGTCTATTCCAGAGTTGAGAATCTCATGTATGTAAAATCGAGGCTACATACATACGATCTACCATTGTACCAAGCTGAGTACGGGGCTCTACGCCTCCTTCCTCGGTGTGTTGTGTCCTCTTACACTCCTACGCACTTCATCATGCACCCTTCTCGTGTAATCCTCCCTACTTCCAAAACATCCCCTCCGTATCGTCGTGCAGGACCTCCCAGGTCCTTCGCACGCTTACCTAGCCATTGGTAATGTCATTGAAGTAACTTTTTTTGATGCATTTATGTGTCACGAGTTGCTAGCTTATAAACTGACATGCTACTGTATGGTTGCTGTCATCGACACTGGAAGCGTACAAATACTCACCCCATAATAGCAACCACCATTCAAAATTATACGGCGATTACTTGCGACGAGTGTCCCAACGCATTGACATTGGTCTTCTCGTCAGTATTCCTGGAAATGTGGCGACGCTCTCTTGCTAAACTCGTCCTAAACCTCTACGCAGCCTCACACCATATCAAACTAGCGGCGTCAGTCCTGCGTCACAGCCGCGTCAGACTGCGCGTCTAGTATCGCAAGGTATTACAATCACATATGCGAACCTCCCTGCCGCCTGACCAAGGTGAGAACAACTACTGCATGCCAATACATTCTCTCACTTGGTCTGTCGTGCGTCCCTCGTGCACTTCTCCGTTCTGCGAAAGGCCATTCTTCAATTTTGCATGTCATGGCTTGACGATGATAGCATTCGATGCCACGAGGATCGGTCCGCCTACGGCTGAGAAATCAGGGGAGGAGTTGCAACACAAATATCACTACCTTTTGGGTCGGGTGCTCTATCATCGGACAACCAATCGCGGTCGTGCTTGAGAAAGCTTCACGTTGAACTAAGAACTGAACGCATAGTCGATATGCCTTGACTGTGGTAAGCGCAATTTCTAGGTGCTCGAACGCCAGCTGCAGCCTTCTATCAGATTACCGCTCAAGTCCAAATTGAACGAGCGGATAACTAATTTGTCCAGCCTAGAGGTACGAAATTGAAACTCGACGTGAGTGAGAGTTGCCGTAATCCGGACAATGCTTGACGGCTGCTCACTTAGACAAGACAAGACAAAACAAAACCTTTCCGAACAAGTGATACTTTCCGCAGGTGCTTGAGTTCCCAGAGAGCGAGCTCGCTGACTTAAGGAGACGTCGCACGTAGTGTCACGACTTCTGGTCGTGGTGAGTATCTGCTGAAACCTGATACATGATCTTTTCTGCAGGTGCGTGCGTCTATAGAGAGCGAGCTTGCTGGCTTGAGGAGACGCTGCATGTAGTTCCATAACTTCCAGTCATGGTGAGTATCTGCTCAGACCTGGTACCATTGAAGATATGAAGTACATTTAGAAGCCTTCTTCCTTAGATGGCAGACACGGACGAACGAGGTTAGGACCCAGGAGGTAACCCATACATCCATGCATGAAATTACGAGGAAATTCTTCACACTGGCAGAGTGCTCGGAGGTTAGGCGCCAACAGCGACCACAAGGAAACACCCATTATGGCATGTACAAACCCTGCCTGTATGCCTTCGAAAGATTTGATTTCATGTCTCCCAGAACTTGTACCCGAGATGCATATTGGACCAATCTGCAGTAGTCATGTGCTCCTGCATGAGCTGGCATTTGATAATGAAGGCATTTAGCACGAAGCACGCTGAAAAGGCTGATATGGCGGGTAGCACGTACCAGCTTGCGATCACCTGTCAATGCTGTCATGATCCGTAGGTCGCCTGAAGCCAAGTGAAAAGTGGTTCCACCTCGATCCATCTAGAGCTGTCTCTTTGAAGGCACAATAGACACGAGATAGAGCAGCTAGAGAACATCGTGCCAAGGTTGAGAGCCGCTGTGAACCCAATCATGTAAATGACTGGTGTTCGTGCCCTATTGTCATAAGAAAATATGTTTAGAATCTCTGGAATGCAGACGCGGTACGCTTTCGTGCGGCAGCGTTGAGATAAAAATCACTAAAAGAGCGCAATTGTAACAAAGTTCAGATTTACGTAGCTAAAAATTGTGTGATAACTTAGCAGACGCGGCGGCGTACGATGTTACGGGACTGTCAAAGTTCACTGGTAAGATGACACGGCACAAATCAATTATCAATTTCTAATTCTCTCTATATGATATCAGAATGAATTTGCTGTCTAGTAAATCCTAGAATTCGAACACAGTAGGCCTGCAGTGCCCGGGCCCCGCCCACAAACCGTGTTTACAAAATGACGTGTAGCACTTTCACGGGTAATCTCATATTCTCGTTATAAATAACCTTCCAGTGATTTCATTTTTGCGACAGCTGTAGCCCCACCGGGTTGCAAGGATCCACTGATGTGCCAATGAACTCATGCAAAACTCCCTCACTTACCATATCTCTGAATGACCTCCATCAAAATCAGTTCTCCCTCGTCGTCAAGTAAGCTACACAAAGGAAGACTCGGGAGAACTCGAAAAGATAAGCAGTAATAATGTATACGTTGGAATATTGTGCCACCAAAGCATCGATTGAGCGGCAAAACTGGTCCAGTTCGGTCTTCAAGTTGTCGATGTAGCACGTCTTGGATCGCGCGAGGACACTCGTAGCCCCTTGTATTCATCCTCCGAGCTCGCCCAAGGAGCATATCCTAGTCAACCACCATTATTACTAAAAGAGATAATGCGGTGTACTTTTACTCAGACAAATTGATGTGTTCGACTTACTATTTTGTCGCTGGAGACCAACGGTACTATTGTCCTCTACTGACACCGTCTCTTGCTTTGACGGAGTTCCGCGCCCGACGCAGAACAACTCCTTCGCAAGTTACCAGCGCATCATAAGAAGGCCTTCGATCATACGAGACTTGCCCGAAGGATTCGAAGAATACCTCTCGGCGCCCGCACGTGGATGCAAGAAGCATATTATTCATCAAATCATGAGTTGTTGCAAATTGTATGCCGGAGCAACTCTCGGTATCAATACGAGCGACTGTCGCAAGGGTAAATCAATCATGCAAAAAATGAACAAAGCATGTGTGGTGAATATATTTGAAGTAGTTGGTGACTTCTTGCCTTCTCGCGAAACAACGCATAAACGTCTTCCGTCGCGGATATTACCATTGTTTTCTTCATACTGAAATAGGGTGACTTATCCCATAGGTGGCTGTTCTTCATATCCGCCGGCAGAAAGGATCTGACCCTGATTGGCGGCGGGGTATGGGGTGTGATTGGGCTGGGGCGAGAGGGCTGTAGATTATCCGCCAGGAGGGGGTAGTGTTCCTAAAGTAGGTGAACCAGTAGGATAGTTGTAGTATTATGGATTCGGAGGGTGAGCGGGATGGCCGCTGTATAGCTGTAGGGGAAGTTTAAGAATAGCCTCCATACATAGGATACATAGCTTAAGCGCCAGGAACTGCAGTGCACCGAGCCACAGGCAAGGCTGCAGTCGGAGGAGGCCCAGAGGCCTCACTTGCTGCAGTGATGGAAGACGTCCTTTCCAAGGATAGCTTGGATGATCACATACAAGGACGATGATATCCCAGTAGATAAAAAATACTTTATCAAACGGCAGTCATTCATATACCAGAGACGTACCACAGAAGAATATGATAAATGCAGCTGCCTCCGCTACAGCTACCTCACAATAAATCTAGTTAGTTGTCGGATCTAGTAATCAGTATTAAAAGGTCTTCACAGCTTATCACAGCTACCAAAGACTCACAATTAGTGTAAATGCATCCATCAGTGAAATAGTGGGCTCAGCCCGCCACAGTACCAACAGCAGTACGAGCTCATACCACCCAGAGAACTTAAACTGGAAAATGATCAGCTAACAAGAGGATTGCCACAACGTTTGACGCGCGGACCAAAATGGTGGAGCACAATCACATAGCGGTAAATGCTCTGCGGCGCAAGCCACCCATAACCAAGCCATTATTACATATCTCAAGATTAATTCCATCGTCAGGTTTATTGGCACCTACAACAGCGGCAGAGCTGCAAGCCCAAATGCAGCAAAACTTAACTGAACATTTCGTTATCCAGCGACTCGACGTGAGTACAAACGCCAAAGACTACCAGAGCCCCACTAAACTAATGGGTACAAGACATGGTTAGGTTTAACATCCGGATCACGGTACGACCACTCACAAAAATGATGGCACGGAAGCGAAAAGGACACCCATTTAAATGGCGGACAAAAAACGTTGAAATGTGAAGCAGGTGAGAGGACAATGTGCGTGATGACGAAAGTATATATGTTTTGACGTTGACATCGCTTGTCAGAGGGGCGATTGATCGACAAGTAATTGATTGGGCCCTGGTTTACAAAACACATGATGTAAAGTCACTGCCCCAATAAAATAAACAATGCCGAGACCACGAGAAGTGTCGTCGCGACCACTCACGAGTCGTGAAACAAGACGTAAATGTTGCGTAAATGAGATGAAAAAAAAAAAGTGAAATCAACTTAGATTATACTAGGCACAGCCATCAGCGGGCTGCTGATTGCGTAAGAATAAACCAACTTGAAGGACTCGGGCTGCACCATTGGTCGGGGACTCGGGCGAGTCGGGGTTCACAGAAATAAATGGAGTAGACGAATCGCACTACAAAAATATACTTGACAACCATAAACCGGACACCAAAAATTTCAGTCATACCGGAGGGATAAAAAAATAGCACGAGCTTATCCGTGCTAGCGTGCGGTCACAGTGGCCCGGTGCGACGCAAGGCTGGCCCCTTGGGGACATGATCAAGTGAACTGAGGCGAGATCTCACAACGAGGCCTTTATTTAAAGATGCTGAGCACAAATCAAACAGTTGAGCGCTTACAAAGCAATTATATCGTTATTTCCTCTATCTGAAGTCTAGTGGGCATTGTACGTCATGCTTTTAGGCGTCTCTAAACTGGTCAACGGGGATCGACGAGGATCCACAGGGGATGGCGATAAAGCCAGGCACCCTATTGACCTTCATCTTGCGCCTTCAGCCAACCAAGCTACGCCCGCACGGTCCCTAGAAGCAACGGACAGCAGTTTAAATGCACCGTTTGATGAGAAAGTCGCGTTTATGGCATGGCCAAGACACGCGGCAGACAGGCAGGCATTTGTTGCCAAGAGAGCAACCTTCTAATCAGAAAGGTAAAAATTCCCATTCAGAGGAAATAGTCCGCAGGAGGACGTTTTGCCGGGATAGAGCGTACATCCTAGTGGCACGACATGATCAGATCACAGCGCTGGATGAAATGCAAGATTTCATCCCCGCATATCGCCTTTTGGGGAAGATCAAACCACAAGGAACTTACCGAGGGCGCATGTTGAAAAACTTTGTATTCTTGAGCAAGGCGTTCATCTAGCTCAAGAATCGAAGCTACATTACCACACCTGTCATAAAACATGATAGGTTACGAAAGCGGAGACGTATGCAGGGTGCTCATTTGATCACCACTCACCGATAACAGTAATTCGGTGCGCTCCACACCGTCACTATCATATTGTCGAACATGAGCTTATATCCTTCCATAGCCAATTGATGAGCCCGCGCGATGAGATCAATAGAATTATGGTGCGCAAAGGTTTTGGTAATGTCAGCGCCGAAAAGAAAGCCAGCGCCCCGCGGAGATAGGCCCCATCCAGTTATATCTGTTCGAAAGAAAGACGTGTTGTGAGCAGACATTGCCATCGAGCATGCCTAAGCAAGACTTTAAGGAGATACACACCGTCTGGATCGGACCAAAGGAGATCACACATTGGACCATCATGGGGGACTTCTTGTTTTCGATCAATAGCGCGTATCTAAAGACAGAGCTGAGAACGCGTGCGCTCAACACGGAGCAATGAAACACAGTAAACGCACCTGATCAATAGCCTGCAGGTTCGGGCTGAGTCCGCCATGGACACAAAAAACTCTACCGTCTACGATCGCGCCTAACGCAAGATAGTCGAACACCTCACAACACCATCTCCACACGTTGGTGCTACCATATTTTCTCTGACATTCGTCATAGAACCCATACACCTGTGTGATCTGCCGTGACTCGTGGTTGCCCCGGATTAACGTAATTCGCTCTGGATAGCGGACTTTGAGTGCCAGGAGGAGCAGAAACGTTTCGACACTGTAGAAGCCACGATCTACGAAATCACCTGTGACAACGGGACATTAAATATTGGAATGGCCGATTGAAACGCACCAGGGCGCTATACTTACCCATGAAAAGGTAGTTCGTCTCCGGGCAAAACCCGCCTACCTTGAACAATTCCATAAGATCAAAGAACTGCCCATGGATATCGCCGCAGATCTTAATCAGAACAACAGAATAAGTATTAGCCTAGGAGAGGATGGAATCGAATGTACCCACCGTCACAGGAGAGTCCACGACTTGAACATTTGCTTCTTCTATTAGGATCTCACGGGCCTTGAAGCAGAGCCGTTTGACCTGTTCCTCGGATATGGGTTCACATCGTGTAAGCTGGTCTATTTGTCTGTAAGATCAACGCGCGAGAAGTACGCAGTGGCCGGACGTGTTTCGTGCGCATTGGATAATGCAATGCATAGAAGCCGGTTTTTGATCGCCAAATACACGTTGTTGCGGTACTTTGAGAACAAGTTGTGATGAACAAACGTGATTCTCACCTGTCGAGATCGCTGGGCATTGCAACCTATCTGATAGACCTTTGGCTCGGCGAATGCCTTCAACAACAAGTTGTAGTACGTGTGCATCGTGGGAACATTGTCGGCATCAAGGCACGATATTGCCTCAGTACTGCCACGCCAGATCGGCTCGGAATCCACGATGCAATTCTTATGAACAACATAATGTACAAAGTATGTATATGCAGGTTAGATACGCAGGTATATGGTATGTGTGCAGTAGCGACAAGCAGCGTAGCGACGACTGCTGTAAAGAGAGCGGGAAATGCACGATAGTAATCCATACACAAAGCAGAGACATCGACGAAAAGAGAAAAAAAATCCGGTTACGAGACAACTATAAAATACGATTTACAACAGCGAACATGAAACAAGAGGTGTTATACATAGCCCGTTGAGGGCCGCGCCCGCAGAACGTTATCTGTCTTCCAAGCGTTTTGACCTAGGCTGACGTGCGGAGCGTGATAAGGATATGAACTCTGCACTTGGGAATGTTGTATGTATGACAGTGAGGCGGGCGGTGTTATTGAATGGTGCATTTGAGGGATCCGAATGTCCCCACGAAGCACTCTCTCGTCCTGAATCGGCGCTAAAACTGGTGGTGGCGAGTCATATCTTGGTATGCTCGAATGATGAGACATAAGAGAATGACTGTATGATCCATGAACGACGTTGTTTTGTGTGCTCATATAGCTACCAGATATGTTTGAATGATCGGAGACAGGATCCAGTATACCAGAACCGTTTTGGTACGACGCAACTTCGTGCGAGTCATCCCGGTAGGCTGAGTAGTTGGGCGTAGATATCTGAGAGTGCGGTGAGACAGAGTGCGGTGATTCCGGTGATGGCGTGCTGACTGCCTGATAATGTGTAGGATAAGAGTGTGGATGCGAGATGTGTGAAATCGAGAGACGAGATGATACAGACGAAAGGTGAGCAGATGACTGCGGAGAGCCATCATGAACACTTTCCATGGGTGATTGATGAAGAGAGGAAGAATGAATACGCGACATGGATGGCTTCTCGCCATATGCCTGAGAATAGTCGTATGAGTGGTCGTGCACAGCATGGCCACTGGAATTCTGCGAAACAGCTGCGGCAACGTAGCCGTAATTAGCTTGCGAGGACTCATCGTAGCTTGGCGTGCTGTCACCGTAATGCGACTGGATTGGCGATGAATGCGATGCGACTTGGCCATTGGACATGGACTGGGAATGTTGGTTCATCATTGGGAAGGAGTTCTCGGGGGGTGTTGGGGATCTACTCGATACACTTCCAGAATGCAGGCTATCGGAATATGGCGGTACGGAAAATGCTTGTACCAAAGGTGGGGGTGAGTCGGGCGCCGGGGGGATTGCGTGCTCGAGTGCCGGTGGAGGAGAGGGAGTGTCCGATAAATTGTGTTCAGAGGAAATCAATGAGGATGAGGTTCGGCTATTTTTTGAGCCAGAACCGCTAATGCCCACGGCACGGGCAATCGCAGCACGCGTTGCGGAGCTTGAGCTCCGTCGTGAGCCAGGAGAGAGATGAATGCGGTAACTGTAGAAGAAAGAAGAAAATGAAGCTCAGTTGTTGTCCATAAACTGCAGCGAAAAAAATATGTTGAATAGTTCATGGTGACAAGTTGTTCAAGCATCCAAATGGTGTACTTGCTGTGTGGCACTGATAGCACCACAAGAATAGACGTAGCGGCCGGCGATAAAGAATAGAATAGGTACTAACTGTTGCTGTAAGTTGTCTTGTCTAGAACAACGTGTTTCGCATCCAGGAAAAGGACACTTGTGATTGCGTTCACCTGTGTGAACGCGGAGGTGTCGCGCAAGGTGGCCACTGGTAGTAAAGCCACGGTCGCACGTCGGACAGACGTGCTTTTTCTTTCCATTAGCTGTCCCAGAAGATTGGGAAGACTGAGAAAGAGAAGAAGGGGCTGTTGGTGACTGGGGCGAATGACCTGCAGACTGACTAGAATCAGATAGATACTGTGTAGAAGAGTATTGAGCAGAATAGATCTGAGAACTAGCAGAATCATGCTTTGTTGACGTGTGACGGGGCATATGGAGAAAACGGTGTTTTGCAGGGGTGGAAAGGAAACGGAGGATAGGAATGTACGGATTGCGGAGGAACTGGAGAACAGGCTTTTGAGGAGAAGAAGTATCGAGGCAGTGACGCCCAAGAGGAAAATACGTAAATAAGTGTGGTCGCACCAAATAAATGTTCTGATATTTGTTATATTGATAGAATCCAATGGGGAGAACCTCAATTTTATTTCAATTGAGGGCTACGTTTAGACTTTGGAATTGTCATTTCGTAACATATAGTTGTTGATAATCACTTGCCGTTTCTTCCGGAAGCGTACCAAAAACAGAATATTAATTTCGGAGCGGATGCAGTTTTTAGTCAAAACTTCCGGGGTGGTGTTATGCATTCATATCTGCTTCTATAAGATATACTGCTCCTTGCACTGGATTGTCCTCGATGCTTGCATGCCTGAGCAATCATTTTTATGCGTCTTCCTTTTGATCACTCATACTAAGGTTGAGTTCTGCCAGATCTGATAGCAAGACCGTGGAATAGGCGCCTAGCCTGACATTTCTTCCTCGCCCACGTGAGATAAGTTTCGTCCAAAACCGACCTCTCGGCGACGTCTCAATCCCGCACACTCCCCCCCCTTCCATCTTTACGCACAAAAAAACCGCTTCACGCAATTCAATTTCTTGTCCCCAGGCACCGTTATGAAAATGCTCTTTTCGGGACCGTCCAGACCAGGGTCCCATTTGCGGTTTCGATCGCGATCAAACCAATGTTCGCGAGAAGTTGGTAAGCCCTTCTCGTCATTCAACACACGGTAATCGGCTGAATACTGCGCCCAGAAGCCACTTTTTGGATGACCCAAAGTCGCTGGCAACACCATGGATACATCCTAGTATGTCCATTCATTCACTAGCACCTCCCTCAGCAGGGAATTTAAGTGAATCCCACTCCGCTCATTTCCACAAAGTGTCACGGAAAGTTTGCAAGTCAGAGAATCCATAACAACTTGTCAATGAACCAGGTCGCCGTCTCGTTGATTACAAGCTCGCTGAGCTCAAAACATTAATGTTCCGCCTTCTTCCGTTCAACGAGTCGCAGCCAACGAAGACAAGGAAGGCATCTCTGACATAATTAAATAGCAAAAGTAGTTAGTCGTCGATAGGTTGGGTGATCGTCACTGAAATTCTCTCACACTGAGTTCATCTCTGTCGAACGCCACCCGTAGACTGCCTTTCTCTGATAACAGGCGCCGAACTCTATATGCACCAAGGTTGAATACACAACGCATACTGCCAGTGACAAAGAAGCTAGCTCAATTGATCATATGCTCGGCCCATCAGTCACCATGTCGGTCGACGACGTCCCGTGCACTCCCGTGCAGCTTCCGGATGGATCACGCATGTCAGAAGTCAGAAGACCACACCAACGTCACTTACCAGATCCGCGACCGTTAAGCATAAGATGAGAGCAACCCTGAAGGAGTTAACTCTGTTAAGGTCCACCGTGCCTCGCGCCTGTAAATGTCTCACTGAGACAACCTTAGGACGGACATCATTCCGCTTTAACGATTCGGGGACCATTGGACGCGCCAATTACTGCCGGGCTTGTACTCAATCACGTCGCAGCCTTGGAATCTGGAACAACGGTTATGTACATGATCTATACCCACGCAGAGACAAATTGTGATGGCATTCTCAACGAATGGCATGACAGGGGCCAGGCGAACTTAAGTTGCTGCATTGCCTTGCGGTGAACTAAAGGCAAAATGAAAGGATAGTTAGCTCAATTCCCTGATGGATTGGCAAATTGAACCACGAAATGATAGACGGCGTTCAAGGGACCGATCCAGGGGCTTACGAGACCATTTCCGACCGTTGTAAAGCGGAACCGTTGCGGGACCTGGTCAACGAACGACACAAAAAGGTCTCTCTCATAACAGAACGTGATATGCCTCATATAATGAAAAATTCCTTTTAGTGATCAAACGTTTGGCCAAAAACGTCCTGGTGTCAGACAGTTAGAGTTATCATTCAGAAAAAAAAATAGCAGTTTCCGTACATGCCGACACCCGCAACAAGCCTGTTACTTTCTTGACAGCGTCTGCGGCACCAGACAGCCAATATGACCATCATAGTAGTAGGCCGTGGCTTGAGAAAAAGTGTTGATGGAGCTCCGTCAGAGAGAAAGTCTTGGAACACATCAACTGTTTCATTGCTTCACTTACTCACTTTCTGATGGGCTGATTCGTGATTGGCTTGACGTGCCCACGGCTCCTTCCTTGGCAGCCATTGGGTGAAGATAGTAACAGATTCTACGGCAGCCGCAGCAGAACTTGCACTCACCAAAACCAATAACACTGAGCCAGCTGTCTCCGGACAAACACATTAATTTGTGTCGCCGCGTTGGTCCTTATCTGATTGAGACAGGACGGCTTCGGAAAGACCGCCTTAGCCCAACTATCGAGTAACTTCTGACAGATAAGAACTTTGCTTCTGGCAGTTCACCGCGAAAACGTACAAGAAAAAAATTCCCTTCATACCCCAAATATGGTGATTATCAGGAATTCAAACTTTCGTTGACGTCGCGCAACGATAGGATAAGGTTTCGAGTGAAATACCCATTTGGGAGCAAAGTCAGGCATTGCCCGAGGCGCTAAAACTCGTTGAACATTCTTCCACAGAAGCTCAATTTAATTATCCATGGAGCCAGTAGTTGGGAAGGGCGGGAAGGCGCGCGATCCCAGAAGGCTATGCACTTGATCTTCAGGGCAATAGAGTCGCTTGGCCATCATGATGGCCCGAGCAATGTAAAGTTGGGGCAGTGACTGAAGAAGGTATTGCCGTGGTTCTCGAGTGGCGTAATCGTTTTCTCGAGACAAAAAAAAATCGCATGACGGCAATCACAGCCAATCACAATCGACAATGAATATGCACGTTAGGAAAAAGCCGCGATACTACCCTCGCAACCAGAACGTTCGGCATCGTGTATATCATGATAGCAGCAGGTACATGTAAATCCTACCAAGGCCATGAGGATTAATAGAAGAGAGAACTAGGAAGAAAGCTCAAGATCGTGGCATCGTATCAGCTCCCAATCGGCTTCCCCACCTTCAAAGCCGTTGGTAAAAGCGTGCGGGGCTTCTTATTTTGCATTACGATGCCAGATTGGCTCTCACCCAAATCTAATACTATGCACCCTAGCAACCTATGCCAGCTTAGAATAGACGAACGGGTTTGCCCATCGTGCTCTTGATATGCAACGACTGAACATTTTGCCAGTTCTTCTTGAGGAGGGAAACGAGGAAGTTGATACCTACGACAGCGTGAGAGCCAGTTATAGTCACATGACATTGAAATTCGTACTCATCATGACATTCGCGAGGACTTGGTCATCAGTCATTTGGACATGTCCGACGGCAACACCCAAGCAAAGGACCTTCTTGAGCTGGAACTTAATCGTGGATCGGACTTCATTGAGCTTGTTCGCTAGATCCTCAGCATGAGAGATAGGAGTAGGGAACTTCCCGGCTAGTTCATAGAGTTTAAGGCGTGAGATATACACGGATGAACGCTAGTGGATTTCTACCTTTAGAGAGACCGGGCCCAAGAAGACGAGGGATCTGTTTGATCAGGGCTTCAGAGGCCAGGAATGCGTCATACTTCTTAGCGAGTTTCTTGACAAGCTTCTTATTCTTGTTGAGTCTGGCGAAATTAATCAGAAATGATATCAGAACCGGCTTGGCCCTGCTCACTTTTTTAGGTCATCGACCGACTTGTATTCGAGTTCAATTTGTTTGGCGCGATCAATGTCCGCTGCATCAGCAAGAATACAAATAGACATGCGTGGGCGAGGGACATTGGGCAGCCTAACATATGATCAATCACGACCTGTCACACTCGAAGGGCTGCACTCACTTGACGGTACCAGAGAAACGCTTGTCCTTTTGAGTGTCGTAGTTCTTAAGACCAATCTGAAGTTCGATGGTCTCAACAAAGTTACGTCGTTTCTCGCCATTTGCTTCAGCCAGAAGGTCCTTGACGGAGCCCCGCACGCTTGCCACTGATAGCTTACTATGCCATAGTTAGAGACAACTGAATCAAAAAGTAGTGCACTAGAAAACATACGAGCTCATGCCTGGTCTTAGGTTTTTTTGGGCGGTGGAATCTTGAGGATGATATGAGTGAATAAGGTTCAGGTGGCTGAGTACATATACGCAGTGTGACATGCATATGTAATCAAAAACATATTTTTGGCAATGTGTGACAGTTGGACTCGGCCAGCCAAGTGAAAGCAGCTGTGCAAAGCTGTGACCTTCAGGCAAAGCCAGGCCGCGAAATTGACGTGTTCGGGATTGTAACAACTCGTAAAAATGAGCTCATTATATGACACGATGTTGGGAACTGACAAGTTTGTGTGCAGACTGCGGATCCGAACAGCCTGGCTGGTTTACCGGACGGAGACTGCCGGAAGTTTAGATTCCCAGACTGTTTGGACAATCCGACGTATCGAGCGCCTCGGTGTCAATCTAGCGCAACAGCTTCACGAGACGGAGTCACAGGGAATATGCTTTCTGTCCATTCCTTCTAACCATCAACGTTAAATATTCAATCAATTATCTCTTTATTTCTTTCTTTCTTTTGCTCAATTGTATACCTAGTTTCAGTGGTATGTTTCTTCTTTTCATGCTACTGTTGAACTGAGTCATTTACATTTCCAAGGCATGACAGAACCTTGGGCTTTCCAGGGCGGGACGCCGCTGTAAGCTATTTTCTGCTTGTGGTAAAGCAAAGTACTAAGCACAGTATAGGTCTGACACCCCTGAATCTGATCTGGCATCTCTTTCACCTCGAACCGCGCTACTATCACCTCCCTATGAGAACGCCGAGCTAACCAGACCACGCCATATCAACGGCGCCCCCAACAACAAATTCCGTCACGAGCGAGAACGTGTTCACGCAGCTGCGAGTGCTCGTGACCTCTTACGACTCTTAGTAAACGAGGAGTATGAGGCGAAGCAAACTCGCAAAGTGCTCTATACTGCATTAGACAGGTTGGACGCCGAAAGTCGTCGTGCCGAAGAAGCAGAGGTCCAACTAGCAGAGACTTTGGAACGTACGAGGTCTATCAATGAGGCTCGCGTTGCTGCCCAGCAGGAGGCAGCTCGGGCGCAGGAGGAACTGAGGCTTTACAAGCTGCAACTCGATAATGCGCAGAGAGAAATTCTCAGAGCTCAAGATATACTTGGAGTCATTGAAGCCCAGAGGGATGACGCAGAGGCTGCGGCTGCTGACGCGCGCTCAAAGGCTCGAAAATTGACTGAAGAACGCCTGATTGAGCTCGCGAGGGAGGAGGGTCGCAGACTCGGGTATGAAGAAGGCATTCGACGCGGTCGCAATATGGGTTACCGAGATGGGCGCGTCGTTGGTATTGATGATGGTCGGTCTCAAATGCGAGAAGCCGCTGCCGCTACCCTCGATAGGCTGCTCGACGCACAGGAAGAAGCAGAGACAGCTCCTGTAGTTTTACCTCCTCAGCCCGCACCAATAACACTCACGCCAGAGAGCCAAACCGCACCAGAAGTCCTCCGTGTTTCAACACCTGTCTCAACTTCACTCGATGGCCGTCGTAACTCCAGTTCTCGTCGTAATTCCGAATCTGATTCCGCCAGTCGAATGAGCGTCCCACGCGCTCCTGACCCCATAGTAATGCCCGTCATGGTTGAACACCCGCGGTCCAGGACAGATCCCTCCGTCACCAGTCAATCTTCTCGTTCGCATTCACAACCCCAACCTTGGCCCACGTCAGATCGTTCTTCAGCTCGGTCACCCTCGATCAGACCGATTCCAGTGCACAATTCTGTTCCTAGTGTTCAGCACTCAGAGTTTCAGGTCCCACCGGACAACTACATACCAACCCTGGACAAGGACCAGCGTATTCCTCTTCCTCCCCCGCATGAACTTAGCCGTAATCTTTCTTCATCGTCACTATCACAACCTGTCGCTGGTCCATCCTCAGATTCTGTCAGAACGTTCGACTATCCCCCTCGCCGTGCCTCTCCGGAGTCGCAAGCGTCAACGAAGATGTCTATGTCTCAATCCTCCACCATATCGGCGCTCGAGATTATCGGCTTACCCAATATGACGAGTCGCGACAAACGTCGAGAGCGCAATGGTCTGAGTATTATCCACGAAGATGCAAGCATCGCAGCCGACCATGAAACTGTGACTGGATCTGATGCGGGACACCATTACCGTCGCAGCGAAAGAGACACAGACAGTGAAGTGACCAGGCACACACGGAGAAACCCATCAAAGCAAAGGCTTGCTGACGAGCTGAGATGGTCTAACCCATCCGAGGCTGAGGAATGGCGTCGATATGGCGCAGACAAGGTTTGCTTTCATACTACGTGGAGCGCAATTTGGGTTGACGAGCACCACAGACTTACATGCAGAGTTCTAATGCTCCTCTCCGTCCTCGCCCAACGAACGTGACAACGCCCAACCCGCTCTCCCCTTTAAACTCGGATGACGCTAACACACCTCTGCCTCGGCGTCACCGACATTCAAGGACAGTGTCCACTCCTGGTCAACGAGAGTCGACCGCACATGACCACCGAAGAGTCGTGTCATCGGACAGCTCTGTCCCTGAAATAACCGTCGAGCCCCCGGTAAGTGGTATTACCCGCCCGAGATAAACGCTAAAACTAAGCCTTGACAGTCTCGCCCTCCCTCTGACGCGCCATCAAGACGTGCGTCCGTATCTGGATTACTCAGTCCCGATCACGCCAATTACCCGCTCCCTGTGCCTGTGCCTGTTCTGCAACGCACTCCACAAGTTCCTACAGTTCCTAACACTCCCGTTTCAGCGCCTGTCTCGTTGGTAGGGTCTATGTATGACATAGGACAGGTGCCAACCAGTGCACCGCCTCCAGGGGGCCCTGTCATTCCCTCGCAACGTAGTTCGCTTTACGCACCCGCCCGGCCTGAAGGTAGGCGATCGCAGACTCCCCAGTCTTACGTGGCCTCCCCAGTCCCCACTGGTGTCTCCTACCCCGCACCGCCTATTTCCAGGGAACCGACGCCAAACGGCTCCGTACATCGCGGAGATCGTTCCTCGACGCATGAACGCCGGCAGAGTCTAAGTCAGACGGCGGGAATGACACCTGGCGCACCCCCACGGTCTCTGCAGCCAGGCGGCGGCGAGACTTCGCGTTCATCCCACAAACAACGATCAAATGCGTCAAGTAGCTCGCGCCAGTCATTTGCGCATTATAACCCAGGCGTGTACAATGACCCAGCATATTTGGCGAGTAGCGAGTCATTGGATACTCGGACGGACGCGAATACGGCTGCGAATGTGGGTGGGCCGAGGAGGACCTCATAGATGCCCATTATGTTCCCTCAGTTTTTGTATGAGAATATTTGAACGACTGACCCGTCATGATTCTGCGTTGCTTGGACTGGTTTTCTTGTTTAATCTTGTTGAGCACACTCAAATAGTAACATCGATAATTAACTGACTAGTAGGTCTGCACATCCAATATTGCTGTTGTCTTCACCATCACATCTCAATACGAATCAATTATATCATGTCCGAGGATCAAGCCCCAAATTAACACTCAAGCTTGGTCATGATATCTTTATGTAAACTACTTACTTTCTGTCATAATGGTTTCTGTACACCTAAACGTATATACCCTCGTCGGCCAGCTAATCGTAAATTTCCCCAATCAAACAGACTTACTGGTGAAGTTCCAGCATTTGCCCGCAAGTGGTACCCATAATGTGGCTGTCCAATTAACGCAAAAGACAACATTTACAAACATACCATCATATCGCGTATACAGCGTCCAGATCGCCCCCTATAGGTTTAGGGGCATGGTCAATCAGGCCTAGGGCATGTGATTTAAAGCTTCGCCACTCTTCCATCGATAACCAACTCACATCTTCCATCGATAAACAGTTCAGCGAAAATGGACTCGGACTCCTCCTCAGTTTCCTCACACTCAGAGCTAGAGCATGAACTCTCCATCTTCGAGCGCATTGGGGAACATATCGATCATTTTTCCAACTCTGATACAGCATATGAGGTGGAGAGAGAGACAAAGCTCGCACGTGCACTTGACAACCTTGCCTGCAGTCTGTTCGTGTCTTTCAAGAGTCTGGTAGAGACAGCCCCGTTCAAGCTGCTTGTCAAGGGAGAAGATGCAGGGACATGGATGAAACCTGACCTTGCAGTATTGCAAAAGCACGTGACCCCTTCACCATTTGGCAGGGGAGCAGAAACTGTCATGGATCCAACTTACAGGAATGGAACAGAGCTCAAAGTGGATGAAATCGCCTTCAGGTTGCCAGAGGATAAGAAATCGCTATATGAAACATTCGTGAACAGCATCGAGGGTGAACTCTATACAAGCATGTTTGTAGGGAAGAGCGTTTCTCTCAAGTTTTACAAACTCGCTATATACGGCGAAGGAGGTCATTTTGACTGGCATCGTGACTCAACACATAGCGATGCTCACCATGGAATGGTGCTCGTCGTACTTAACACGGAATGGGAGGGAGGGGAGCTTATGTTGAGGCATCAAGGCATTAAAACAATTGTCAACATGCATCCAACAAAGTATGCGAGAAAGTCTGGCGAAGGGCTCCGGCCAGTTGTGGTAGCATTCTACACAGACACAGAACATAAAGTCATGCCTGTCACCAAGGGCACACAGCTGGTACTTCAGTATGATGTCGAAGCCATCAAACAACCACCTCGAGAGTGGGTTACTCCGCCTAGTTACACTCCCTTGAAAGAAGCTTTTCATTGTCACCAGCACATTGCATCCCACATCAACACTTATCCCAACTTGCACCAGACATTGGTGCAGGCTGTCGCAGATGAAATCAGAGAATTGCATCAAGCAGGCACCACTGTCGTCACTTTCCCTCTCACTCACCTCTACCGCAAGACAAGTGTGAAAAGGAAATACCTCAAGGGAACTGACTCTACACTTTTCGACACTCTCGAGAAACATTTCAACGTTGTCCTCCATCCTGTTCTTATCCGTGCCATCGAAGATGGCAATGATTATGACTGTCTGGAGCAGTTCTATGCACACAAGTATCAATTGTCTGAGGATAATGAAGAGGAGCCTTCTGGCGCTCAAAGAAAGTGAGGTGGAGTTTTTGAGGATACTTTGTTCCATCTTCCATGGGTCTCTGGGTTTCCGCAGCTTTCATTGCCAAATGGGGCACATCTTGGTAATGAGGCAGAGATTAATGGGGAGGCAAGGTATTATGGCGCTAGGGATCAGCAGGGGTATGGGTAACCCCTAGGGGTCATGGGTAGGGGTACCCAGGGGTAAGGGTATGGGTAGGGATTTCATAACCCATGGACCCGTGGACTACAGGTGGTACCCCTGGACTAAATAATGGACCTTGTTTGTCTGTAACTTATATCACCAGTGCAAACTGATAAAACTTTTCACAACCATTCCTCTGCACTATCTCATCATGTTACCTAAATGGACCACACGGCCCACTGAAAAGGTCCTTGCAATGGCTGCAGAAGGCAGCCAAGCCAAGCGGAAGGCTATTGATAAACCTTCTACCCCCATGGAGACATCAAAACATACAAAAGCAATGACACCTGTTGATATTGAACAATCCAACAATACTACTACACCATCCATATATCGAGCTACAGTTTGAACTGAAGAAGAAGAAGCTACTTATTCAGATGCCATTGTCATCAAGTCCAACAGTGATGGATCTGAAAAGAACAATATCGAAGTTAAAGAATCTTCTGATGCAGAACTAGGTAGTTACCTGCTCAAACAACATTAAAAGCTTAGTTCACAAGATTGTAGACAGGCTGATGAAGGATTGGACATCACCTATATATGCTTTCTTCAAACCTACTCCAGAAATTGAATATCAGGGCAACCATCATTGTCACATGTTCAAATGTGCAGCACGGGGCTGCAAACACAAGGTTTGGCGATACCTCAATAAGAAAGATGCAAAGTCTACCGGAAACATGCAAAAGCATGTAAAAAGTTGTTGGGGCGAGGCAGCCTTGCAAACAGCAATGGAGCACAGGGACACTGCTGCTGCACGAGATGGAGTTGTCAAGGATCTGCTTGAGACAGGAACTATCAAAAGCTCATTCGAGCGAAAAGGTAAAGGCAAAATCACCTACTCGCACAGACAGCATACTTGCACAGAGACAAGGTTTGTTTTCCATCCACTTGATGATGTCACTACTGATAGGACCTAGGGCGGAGATTGTGCGTTGGGTGTCGGAGAGTCCAAGACCATTCAAAACTGTGAATGATCGAGGGTTTCAGAATTTGATGAAGACAGGGCGCCCGGAATATTACATACCTTCACCCTCAACAGTTGCTTGTGATGTAAAGCAAGTCTTTGTCAAGACTCGTGAACAAATAGCACAGATGCTACAAGTAAGCCAAATGTAGTGCAGAAGATCAGCAAACTAAAGCAATTACTAGAATTATGATGGCCAACTAAATTTCGGAACAGATGCCTGGACATTGCCCAATCACAGGGCTTATGTAGCCATCTTCGTGCATCTAGAGCATGAGGGTCAGCCATTCTCAATGATACTAGACATAGTTGAGGTAGTGAAGGTAAATAAATACACTCACCCAAATTTTGAACAAGACGGCACACATGCTGACATATTGCAGTCTCACAGTGGCACAAATCTTGCAGACACATTTGCAGATATTCTAAAAGACTTCAGCATATCAGACAAGGTACTTAAGTTTAGTCACTCCATAAAACTCTTACCTGACTGGGGCAGATATTGAGTGTCACAGCAGATAATGCGGCATCCAATGATACACTTGTCACAGAGCTTGCGGATCAAGTGGCGCATTTTGCTGGCGAGACAAACCAAACTCGATGCTTTTTGCACATCGTGAACCTCGTGGCAAAGTCTTTAATTTGCGAGTTTGACACAAAATCAGGCAGTAGCACAGATCCAGAACTAGATAAACTTAACGGGGATATAGAGATTGAGGACACTCAAACAGCAGACGAAGATCCAAACAAGGACCAGGAAAGCAAAGATAATGATGAGGGTTGTGTTGATGAATTACAGCTGTTAGAAGAGGCTAAGCACGAGGAACTAATGGACAGTATCCGTCCAGTGAAGCTTGTCTTAGTGAAGGTAACAGTGTTAATAAATGAAACTCACCTGCACAAACTAACACAGATCACAGCTATGGAAACTTGCATTCAAAATCATCCATTCAACAACTATTGTTCTGCCTGCGTGGAAACAGATCATCAAGGACTTGGATCTCCATGTGCAAATCATGCCATGTAACATATCCACCAGGTGGAATTCAACCTTCGATATGCTCAATTTTGCGTTGGAATACCGAGCAGCAATTGACAAGATAACAGACATGCGGAAATTGGGGCTTGGTGACTATGAGCTGACCAAGGACAGGTGGGCTCTGGTTCGACAGTTGCAAGATGTGTTGAAGGTAAGAAGTGACATATGTGACGTGACAACACTAACAAAGCACAGATTCTCAAGGATGCAACTTTATACTTCTCATGTTCGACACCAAACTTAGCTATGGTCATCCCTGCAATCGGTCACATCGACCAAGTCTTTGCTAACGGTATTGTCAAAAAGCAGATGCTAGAACCTGCCATACACACTGCACTTGGACTTGCAAAATGCACACTTAATTGGTACTACTCAATGACCGATAGATCTGAGGTTTATTGTATTGCTATGGGTGGGTCTTTTCTCCTTACTTTTACTATGCCATACTCATTTTTACTTAGTTCTTCACCCTCGTCACAAACTCTCTTACTTTAGATCTGTAGGCTGGGAGCTGGAGTGGATTGAAACTGCTGAAAAACTTGCCCAAGATGAATTTCAGTGCTCATATGCCTCCCGCTCAGTCATGGTCAACACGAGTCCCCCAGGAAGTCAAGATAGTATTGATGAGGTGCATTGACCTGCACCAAACTGGTCCGGTGCATGACCGTGCGGTGTTAGTGAATATTTTTTGGGAATTTTGCATGGAATGAATTTTGTGTTATTTGGCTCGAAGATGACTCAGCTAGATTCTCATGCATCTGAAGCTTCCATGAAAAATATTATCCGCGTATGTTTGTTTGCGGGAACTTCCAGGAAACTTTAAATACACGTGTTACCCGGTTTTGCTTTATGACATATGCTATGTCTCTAAATAACACCAAATACAAACAAGTTTCAACATATTATGTAAACCATGTTCTCTTACCACAGTCAGCTGATCTATGACTAAGCCTGACAAATCATGTAGTATATCTAGATACGTGAGAAAACGAAAAAAATACCTAGGTACGTGGGAGTAAATTAGCACAGCCACGTAGATTTGTCTATATAAGGACCTCCGTTTTGGCCTGAAATGCAATCAATCTGACTCCCAGAGTCACCCTTAATAAAATTGCAAGTGAGGTTTGTGTGTGATCAGCATCAGCAACAACCACAAAGAGTTGTTCGACATTGTCAGGTACATTGATGAGGCAGTAGGAGCCATTGAGCTCACTGTGCTCAACAACCTGCAAGGCCCAGTTATTTGTTTTTGAGAAGTCTCTTGTTTTTCTGAGTGTTTGTGTTTGTGTGCGCTGTCCTGCATGATGTGGGAATCATGCATGGACATGAATACTAGGTGACCCTCAAAAGATAAAGTCTGCTAGCTTAGTCCTCAGACTAGTCAACCCATACCTTGGTTTCAAACCATGGTCCATATTTCTAGTTTTCCCCAAGTTTCATGATCTGAATACGTTTTGACGGAAAAAGTCTAATGTGAGATGGGAATCACATTTAGACCTAGTTGATGTGAGAAGGGAAATGAAGGTTAAGGTATAGCCTTGCCTTTGGCTTATTCACTTTGGCTAGAGAAAACCATAGAGAAAAGTACAAAGCCAATAAAAAACCTATCCAAAAAGACCATGTTTCAATTCCTGCCAACTGCATTATTTTTTTGACTGTGTTTCAATTCCTGCCAACTGTCTTATTTTTGCTACCTACTTTTCTCTAGTGTTTCTTTACTTTACTTTTTCATTAGGATGCTTTGACTCACCTGACACTTCATAAAATTGTACCCATAGGGTATGATGTCATTATGATGTCATAAGACTCCACAGATACTCCTGCAGGTATTCTGTTGAAAGATATTATGTCATCAAGCTCTAGATTATTCTACTCTACAATGACATCATTCATGATGTCATTTCCTTCTAGAATATTCTGCTCCACAATGACTCACTCTGACTCACTCATGGAAGGTTCTGGAATCTTTTGCTCCACAATGATGTCATTCTTGATGTCATTATGATGTCATTACTCCACATTCCAGAATGTTCTGCTCCACAATGATGTCATAGCTCCATCTTTCACTTGTATTTTATTCTTTTATTGGGTTTGACCCAATATTTTGATTGGTCCTCCTTATTTTTTATTGTTTGTGAACCTAGGTTACTTTCCCACACAAAATGTATATAAGGAGAGCCCATTCTCCCCCCAAAAAAAAATATGATCTCCCATTTGTAGCAACCTGCCTATCAGATATTTCACTTGCAAAGTTAGTCCCTTTGAAGTGAGACAAGTGCAGGGAAAAGAATTCCCTTGAGATTATAAGTTTCTTACCTTAGAAACTTATTTAGTGCTATAGACCAAGTGTTCTTGGTCACATATATTGTCTTTGAGACCCCTTTGTCTCATTGCTCTGTGCCCTTTGACTAAGCGATCTTAGTCATCTATCATATTGTTGAGACCACGTCTCACTAGTTGTCCCATAGACCAAGCGATCTTGGTCAAGTTATAGTCCCCTTTGTTCAAGCGATCTTGAACATATATATAGTATATTTGAGACCATTGTCTCATAGTCAAGTGTCCATAGACCAAGCGATCTTGGTCATATATCGTATATTTGAGACCACGTCTCACTAGTTCCAGTATCCAAGTCCAGAGCCTGGAAGGAGATTTCCTAGGCAAATACATTCCAGAAACCGAATTACGTGTCTAGAAGCTTATTCCTAGACAAGAGATTTGAGTTTCAATAAAGAAAAGTAAAGCTCCAGCTAGGTTGATCTTAATAAAAGATTAGTTTAGCGAGCCTCCCAAGAACTCACACGTTATCTACCACGAAATAGGAAAAGTCGTAGACCATGTTAATCAAGGACTGGCAAGCAGTCTTATCCAAAGTGTAATTGTGGTGTCATTACATTTACACGACTTTATATAAGACCCTCGGTTATTAAGACATCGGTTTGACGCGATCAGAAGCCTCCTGAAATTACAGTATGGTAACTCATCCTTCTGATATCTGAAAAACATGTGCCATTTGGGGCACCAGCATAGTGTATTACTTGAGAGCAAGTGCCTGAGCTGATGGGTGCATCAATTAATATTCTAGAGGAAGTAAACTCGCGCAGTTGAAGGTTGACCTTACTCATCTGGCGGGCATTTTCTGTCATGATTGAGTAGTCCGGTGGGAATTACAAAATGTGCATTGAGGGTAAGCGTGGTCTTTCAGAATATGGAGCTGCTTTCTGCGCCTCCAAATAAGAAGCATTTATGAGTTGGGTGGTGAAGATGGAAGAATACGCCTACCTTCATACTCTGAATGTACAGTCACTACTAGCCATGTACAGTACCTGCTCCTGGCTCCTGGGATGATCATTCGAACCAAGGCCACAAAATTTGACAAATTTTATGCTGGAAGTCTGATCTCCAAGTGCACACAGTGCAGCCGGTGATGGTAAGCACTCGCATAACCCTGTCTTCAGACAAGGTTGTCAACAGTGGCCTGCCAGGGGAGGAGAGGTTTCTCTTGGATCAGAATAAGTAGCATTGGAATATAAAGAGAAATAATTTCTTTTAATCACCGGAAACAAGTAAATTGTGTAAGGCATGGTGCCCTTGTGCTGGAGTTATTGTGGAGTATATAGCCTAGCTTGACTTGAAAGACTTCAGGTCATTTGAAAAATTCTGAACTAGTGCTTACTAATCGAGTAGCTGACTGTCGTCCATTAAGGAGCTATTTCGACGATAATTCAACGGTATTCTGTAAATCATCGACTCATTGCCAAAAATTATTTCTATCCATCGATATTTTACCGCTTGACAAAAAGCGAGTGGACGAGCATAGTACATAAAATCAATATATCTAAACGTGGAACGGCTGGATCATCACGCGGAAGCATTTCGTGTGACTCACATGTGTGTACAGGACCCCTGATAATGCCTTTGGAACCCAGGTTGGCGGAGACCCCAATCTGTCCGGATGGATTCTGGCCAATTTTGTCCGGATCCTGTCCTGGGTTCGCCCATGAGCGCAAATTTTGTCCGGATTTGAACCTGGGTGCTCAAAAATTCTCAAAAACACTTTTTTTTTTTTTCAAGAGTAGCTAGGGTGATATACGAGCATACAATTATCGCTATTCAGCATCCTCATCCACTCCGGTCTGGCCCACTCGCTTGCGGAAAAGTTTTGCTGCTTCGATCAGTCGAGGCAAAGTGTGACGTAAGGTTTCAAACACGGAGACATCAGCGGGCGCCAGTTCAAGTCCTGAGGGTGTCGTCTGAGGTGCAGGAGTGAGAATACAGAGGAAGGAAGGAAGGCAAATTGACGGCAGTGAAAGATGACAGTTGCATCGGGCAGAGAACCTTCGTCTAATTTTTTTTTTTTTGCTTGACCCGCACGTCAGATGAATATGTCAGCCTTCATCAGAAATCAGGCTCTGATTCATAAATATTTGAACAGACAGTAGTAAAAAGCGTGGTTCGAACTTGTGCAGTCAAGCATTGATCAATATCATACATATATTGTAACCACTACACCATTGTACCATGACCTCGAGAACACCATGTCCGGATGACGACCTGGCTCCCACATATCTTCATTGATGTCCGGATGGGGCACCCAGGTTGACCCTAAAATCAGCCATGGATGTCTGGATCGTAAGGGACAAATGGTCATTTGGGTCAATTTCTGTCCGGATCGCTGACTGGGTTCCACAGGCATTATCAGGGGTCCTGTGTGTACTCACTAAAATCAAAATGAAAGTCAGAGAAATATCTCATCAAATCTGTCCAGCAGACCTGCCAGCAGTTGCACGGTCACCAACTTCCTAATTGGTATAAGAGGCAACGAGTAAGAAAAATGGTGAGATAGTATCCGAAGGTGAGTCGGAAGCATTGACAAGAATGAGCAACAACTTATCAGCTTTGTCCTGTGCAGGCAGGACCACAGGTTCGAATGGTGCTATGATGAATGAGAGATTGGGATGAGAGACCGGATACGAGAGCAAATATTCTGCGATTATTATTAAGAGATGGTTGTCGATGTTGCCAGCAGGTTATGACGCAAATGGTCGTAATCAAACGAATACTATGCTCATATATGTTCAACAAGCATGTGTACCATCTGACAGCAATAGTAATTCTGCAAAATAGAACCATGCCCAGAAGTATATGCAGGGTATAAAAGCTGGTCATCATCCTACAGTGTTTTCCCATCCTCAGAAGATTCTATATCACCTCGCAAAGAAAATGCGTTTACTATCGTTCCTCGCCGTTGTTATTGCTTTGACAGCATCTATGTCTGTCAGTGCATGTGGCTTAGAAGGAGACCGCTGCATAAAAAGTACAGATTGCTGTACAGGTTATTATTGTCCAAATGGCGCCAGTGTGAGTAGTAGGTCAATGTGCAACCAGGAATCAGATGACTCACCTGCGGGCCTTAGTTAATCAGAGCCATAACGTGCACAAAATATATTACTTGAAGTTGATTGAGCCAAAAGCCTGAGTGGCACATTGCCACAGTGAGCCATGCTTCTGCTTCGCTTTGGTAACATGGTTGATGGTGCGATATCTAGTTCGGAGCTAATCAGTATACTTCTTGAAGTTGTTTTTGGACAGATGTCCATGATGCTGCTGAGCAATGTGGATGTCTGAGTTTATCTGAAATTGATGGACCACGCCTAAACTTGAGCTCGAGAGGCTGTCGAAACGCCGAGTGATCATTCCTGTTGACGTGTTGATGATTAATATTAAGGGAGGCCATACGAAGATGGAACGTACTGCGCAGGTTGAATCTGTTTGTCTAACGCTGGCCTCGAAGGCTGTTCATAAATCTCTCTTGATGGAGCCAATGAAACGCCGATTGTGATTCATGACAGACGTGTTATTTTCTGGTATGCAGTCAAAGCCCAATGTCATACGGCAGGCTGGGGCCACCAGCGAACCTGTGAACAGATGAGATCGGTATATATTCAAGTTGTTGAATATCGCAATATTGATAAACGTAAAACTGCGAACCACTTTCACATGGGAACGTTTTGTATTGTCGAGGAAACGCCGAATCATTTACAAACACACGACCTGGTACAAGTACAGAGGACCAAGATCCTGAGGATGGCCAGCACAACAATTTAGCACCCGGTCCCGGCGAGCTATACGGTCCTCACAACATTTTTAGAGCAGATACCATCTCATCGAAAAAAAATTCAAGGCAAAATGATTGTCCATTGCAATTGGCAGCACTGTTGAAAAAGATACCGAAAGCGATGATGTTGGACTTGCAGATCCTCGTTCAAATGCTTCATATCCGAGTCCAGCACGGTCCAACGCCAGTGTGTGCATTCATCCATGCATATGTATCAACAAGTCAAATTTATTAGAGTATTTTTGACAGAAGATAAGTTCCCCGAGGATCAAGATGAGAGGAATATACCTTGACCAGCGTCAGCCATAACTTCGCAATCATCTGCAAGACCTTCGATGCGCTTGAGGACAAGAGCGCTAGCACGTTCAAGGGCAGCAACGGCCTCAAATTCTTTCTTTTTCTCCTGCAAGCGTGACGTTACTGAAGCATATTATTGGCCTGCGATGCTAGGGATGCAGCATGTGAAATGCGACTCTGAGCAACGGATTGACGCATGGTTTCTATTTGCAAGTGAGAGCTGCGCGGTCATTTTAAAAATCCGACGGCTGCCGTCTGCTAAAATTCATATCAATATCAATAGCCGTGTAAACTTATAAGACACTTTGTACATTCATTAATCCTGACAGTGCTCATGAACATGAATGTTATTCTTCCATCGAGGATGAGAGACCAGGGATGAGAACGAGCGTTCTGTGGTCATTAAGAAAAGCGTTGTCGATGGCCAGCAGCAGTGGTCTTAATCAACCAAATATGCTCCTGCATATTTAACCAAATTATGTAAATTGTGACAGCAATAACGATTCTGCCAAATCCACCAGAACCATGCGGAGAAGTATATGCAGGGTATAAAAGCTGGTCATCGTTCTACAGTGTTTCCCTATTGTGAGAAAAATGGTGATATCTGAGCCTGAGTCGGAGATATTTACGAGAATGAGCATAGCTTTGTCCCCGTGTTGGCAAGGTCACTGCAGGTTCGAATGATGATAACATGAGTGAGAGATTAGGATGAGAGACCGGTGATGAGAACGAGCGTTCTGCGGAAGAAAAGAGTTGTCAATGTTGCCAGCAGGTTGTGACCCAATGATCGTAATCAACTGAATATGCCCCTGCATGTTCAACCAAATTTGTGCCATCTGACAGCAGTAACCAATTAGAACCATAAGTATATGCAGGGTATAAAAGCTGGTCATCGTCCTACAGTGTTTCCCCATCCTCAGATATATCATCCAAGAACTCCTTCAGAAGATTCTATATCACCTGGCACAGAAAATGCGTTTATCGTTCCTCGTTGTTGCTTTGACATCATCTATATCTGTCAGGGCTAAAAAACCACCTTGTTACAAATATGGAGACCTCTGCAGCTCAGATTATGATTGCTGTATAGGCTATTGGTGTACACCTGACGTGAGTATGAGCAGGTCGCTGTGCAACCAAGAATCAAACACATGACTCACCTCCGCGCCTTAGGATGCACATATCAAGCTCTGCACACGGGAAGGCAATTGAGCCGAAACCCCGAGCGGCACATCGCCACAGTGAGTCATGCTTCTGCTTTCGTTTTGGTATCATGGTCGACGGTGCAATATCTAGTTCGGAGCCAATCAGTACACTTCAGGTCATACGGCGGGCGGGGGGCATCAGGAACCTGTAGACAGATGAGATCGGTATATATTCAAGTTGTTGGACAAACGTAGAACTGCCAACCAAATTTACACGGGAATGTTTTGCATTGTCGAGGAAACACACCGATTTGCAAACACACGACCTGTATAAGTCGTCAATGGGGTTCACATTGATGTTGGAGAGCAGCCCGATGGTTCTTCCAGGGCACAGTGTTTAGGAACACTTCTATGGGCCTCTGTGATTCAGCAAATTTGAGTGTAAAAGGAGTACGTTGGTAATGAGTCAGAATATTGCCGAGGCATGTTCATGAGCCAAATTGCAAAGAGTAATACATATCTGCAAGACGACGAATGTGACGAGCGTGAGAAATGTACAATTATTATATGTCGGATACGTCACTGTTCTTCATGCAACTTCAAGTTCAAGTTGCATTTAATCACAAAGTTGACAGTCACAGTGCTTTGTGAGTACCTGCCCTTGAAGACTCGAGTTTCACTGACCTGTGAGACGTATCATTGGCGGTCTTCTGTTAGAGAAAGTATTGATGGTGAAGGGTGACTTGAAGCGAACGAGGGAGGACCGAGATCCTGATGATGGTCAGCACAAAATTTTAACACCCGGTGCGCTATACGGACCTCACAACATTTTTAGAGCAGATACCGACTCATCGGGAAAAAAAATCAAGGCACAATGATCGATTTTCAGCTTCCGTTACAATTGGCAGCGCTGTTGAAAAGGATACCGAAAGCGATGACGTTGGACTTGCAGATCCTCGTTCAGATGCTTCATGTCCGGTTCCAGCACCGTTTGAGGCCCACGAAGATACTATTGACTCTTTGCTTGACCTAACTTCTTTATGTTCTCAGGATGATATATCGGCTCGTTTCGACTCGATATCAAGGGCCTTATTGTCTGAATATTATCTGTCAGTCATTCATGGCAGCTCTCAGATGGACTATGAAATCCTCGAACTAGAATTTTACCTCCAGAAGTCAGGCTGTCACGAAGACCCATTTACTCATGGAAGCGCAGAGCAAGAGCGGAGTGGGCAGTGGTGAGAATTTACTCTTGAGTTTTCGTATAAGAAATAATTCAAAATCGGCTCTCACAGGTATTTTCATCGTGCACCGAAACGTTCAAACTTGTCGCAAGCCAATCTTGCAGCAACTGTAGCAGGAGGTTATCGGGGTGGTACACGTAAAGGCCTTGATCTGACATTTGGTGGCCCCGTGTGCATGCAAACGTCTTCTAGTGCGGAGGGTCGCATCACATCAGGAATATTGCGAGGTGGTGCTCTTCTGCGCACCATACGTCGATTTCACGACCAAAAGGTCATCTCAGGGCCCTCACTCCTCGTTGATGAGATTTTACGCGTATGCAATGCTTCGAACATCAACGAGCTTGTGTCTGTTAAATGGAAAGGGGACATCGCTGCCCTCTCAGCCCCAAGCCAACCGAGGAGTGTTTATATGTACTTACGCAAGCGACCTGCATCGAGCCTTGCGACTTCGCCCGTATTCCGTTCTCCGCGAATTGGACTCGATCTTTCTAACCCAGAAACCAAAGCCGATTCCGCACATCCACGTGTTGTCTTCGTCGGAAAATTATATCGGTACTTTACTTATCCAGAGCTCCTCGTTGCCAACGGACGCCCTCAAACGTTCGTCGGACTATACTTGGCCGTTGTCGAAGGACAGAAGTATGAGCCTGGCTCGCTCAAGTTCCGCAACGAATTGAGTAAGCTGACTGGAATCAAGGACACGACTCTTGCCAAGTATTTGTCGGACTATCAGCTCGGATTCGAGGAGGGGAAGTTGGTAAACTTTGTTGGGGCTATTGGAAAAGGTGCCTCAGCGTCAGCGTCTGCATATCTTAGGATGATGGGTACGCTCGCAATGGTGCTCCAGTAGTCTCATGATCGTATATATTCAAGAATTTGTAAGTTTCGCCTTGAGTCCTGCTCTAGTGTCACAGCTCAAAAGATTATTTTTGAGATAGGATGACTGCCGAACATGTTAGGTGGTGTTTGGATAGGCTTCGATCACATTCTAAACAACATGCTTATCTGGGAGGAAAGATCAATGTCAATAGTAAGATTTGATGAATTTGATGACATCTACCTTCGGAAGTAGCGTTCAAAACAATCCCGACAAGGCCTATCACATGGCAGCATTTTCTGCGCAGAAATGCTCGTGCATGTTAATGCTGGCTCCTTGCCCCGCCACCCAGCATAATACCACTGCTTCCAGACTCGCTCTCCTTGTATCCTTGCCTCACATTTGTAGACATGAGTCCTAACAGGCCCAGCCATGCGCTTGCATGGGCAAACATAAACGTATTGGACCTCGGTGATTTCACACATGACAAGGATGGTGGTGTGTTTGGGTGAGTACTAAGGAGTGAGTAAATTTTTAAGTCATGTTTGTGGTGGCGTGGTAGTCATGTTGTACTTATACCCAGAGCTGGCGTGCATGCCACAAGGTCTACTGGCCTACGGTAAAGGTGTGCGTATGAGTCATTGAACGGAACATGTGCATTGACCAATGGACCGTCCACACTGGCATGGCGCATTGTGCTTATTCATCTGTGGCTTGCTAATATTCAATGTGGCCATTCCCATTTCGAGCAGACTGAAGCACAATGACCATCGCCTCCTGGGCCCATGGCTCGTATGCATTTCCAATTGATTTTACAATATGGATATTTGTACAGTCTAACGCTGATCATGGCATCGCCTCCCACATAGGCACGTTTCCTTCACGAGTCCTGCGCTACGTTGTATCTGTGAAGCAGTTATGAGTGCGAGATCAGTCAGTTAAATCGGAATCTCTCTACATCAACAGTATGGGCAGCCATACAAACAGATGGAAGGACCGGGCACTTCCATTCCATTTGCCTTGCACATAGCCTTCAACTCCTCGACATTCTCATCCGAGCCCTTTTTTTGAGCTCTCTCGACTTGCTTCTGGAATATGCATATCTGGTCAACGTATCTATCCCTTGAGACAGTGACACCGCATTTGCAACAGAAGGTGAGCGACAATGAGGTTATACACATTGGACTTGTGAAGACGAGTAGAACGATGACGTAAAATGAATTAGAGAAATCCATCAAAGGCGCTCGTCTTTTATACCTCTGTTTTGTGGAAGCCCGCTTGGTGTGGACAATGGCGCTCAGGCGCTTCCGATACATGGAAGATGACCACAGCACATATTTTGCTATGGCCTTGGGAACGACTTCGCTTTGTTAAGTGAAGAGTCAGCGCCTGTAATATATTGAAGTCAATTGATCGCGCCAATGACTGACATTCATCGGACGGAATAAGTAGTGATGTTCCAGAGCCTGAAGTCAAGTCTCCATTGGGTAGTCAATAAATATGTGTAGCTGCGTAAGTTAGCCAACCTCGCCACCTAGGTGTTTCAGTCAGAGCAGCGCCCCCTTCATCCTTGCCTTCATGATCTCGGATCATTGCACCTTCCCCGGGTTTCCAAACAGCATCAGTTTGTAAGTCTACCTCGAGTAACGGCACGAAATGCTGTTGAATTCCAAGTCCATATCGCTCATAGATAGTGTAGCCGAGGTATAGGACAACGTAAAGGGCGACACCGATGTATGTGGCGACAACGTTCTGGTATGAATGTAGTGAGTTGAGGAACTGATTAGCGAAGGGTAGCCATACCTTAGCTTCCAATGGCTGTTCTTTGATCGCCGAGTATCCTTCCGCAATGAACATCAGTAGGGCAAGTATGACAACTCCAGCAGGTAGCAACGGGAAGAGAGGCTGAGTATAAGGCAAGTCCAGCAACGAGCGCTTCTGAGCTTGATACGCCGCACGAAAACGGAGAGAAATAACACCTATCGAGCCCCACACAAGCAAGGCTGATATGCCTGTGAGATTGAGCAGCCAAGTGAACACAACCCCCTCCCCCCATATTGTTGTAAGGAACGTCACGAACGATACTACGAGCGCCATGCTAGATCAGAGATAGCATATTGTCAGTGTTGCATTATACAGTCATAAAACGATAGCGCGGACTCACACGAGCGCGGGCACAGGGACGCCTCGACTAGTTACCCAGCCAAAGACACGAGGAGCCTGACCAGATCTGGCTAACGAGAGAAGCATGCGTGAACTAGCGTAGAAACACGAATTTGTGGCGGATAAAACCGCGGTCAAGAGGACAGCATTCACGACATGTGCAGCAGCGCCAAACCCTGCACGCTGAAACACCACAGTCAGTGGAGAGGCTGTCACATCCAAGTCTGATAGGAGATCGAAGAGATAAGCGGCGGATCCCGCTTTGGATTCATCACTCACTGTCTGCTGCGCGGAGTAAGGTAGGGTCTTGCGAGTTAATACAAAGACCAATTGTTAGGATGGTCAAGATATAGAAAAGGACTATCCGGAGGAAAGTAGCTTTGACAGCGCGAGGGACGGTTTTATGCGGTCGAACAGACTCTCCCGCAGCAACTGCAACAAGTTCAACACCGCCAAAGGAGTAAAAGGCGTAGACGAAGGTCTGAGCAAAATTCTGAAAGCCGCCGATGAAAGCTTGGCCATTTTGAAAATTCGACAAACCCTTCAAAAAAGAGGATATAAGCAGCCATACCGCCTACGAACACTGCATTGCTTACGGGTCCAGGATGACCTTTTACTCCGCCCCAGTCGTAGATGAGCCCGGCAAAGATGAAAACTATGATCATAAGGACCTTGACGAGAGCAAACCAGTACTCAGGACTCTCCTGTTGCAGTTCAACATCAGGATACCTGGCATACAAACTCAATAATTACGCACCGTAAGCTCGAACGTCAATAAGTTGAAGTAAGAAAACAGGGACAATAATGACGAGTGCCCATTCCCAGGCTTGGACTTGCGGCGCCCAAAACTGATTAAATGACCTATCAGCGATTCGGAGTTCCTCGGTGTATCGGGGACACAATAATAAAGTAATACACTAACTTACCTGTAGAATGATTGCAGCAGCAGTCAACTCGCTGGCTGACAAAAATAACAGACGAGTAAGTCAATCACCTCTTCAAAAGAATGAAACAGGACAGAAGTAATACTCACGTATTGAAAGACTCCTGAACACATAACGTCAGACTGGTCAACGAACTGCGATTCATCTTGGAGGTAGAATTACCACTGAAACCAGTAATTCCACCCTGTCCTTCAGTCAGCACAAGGAAACATCAGAGTAGAAGTACAGTACCTAACGTAAATCCTAGTGCAGGAGAGACAAATCTACTACCAAAGACGGAGAAAGCACCTGACACGGGAAACATCGCAGACATTTCACCCCTTCAATTTGTTTCTCTCAGGTCGGATATGATGATATGATGTTGAAAACATACAAAGTGATCACGACGCTGTACACAAACACGCCAACCACAAAATACGAGAGCAAAGCGCTTCCTGGCCCGGCCAAAGCGATAGCCTTGGTGAAAGAATCAAAGTAGTAACAAAAGGACGCGCTCGTATCAAAACAGAACGACTCACAGATCCAGCGCTCAAGAAAATACCCGTCCCAATGGTCCCTCCGATTGCTACGCAGATTCGAAAAAGGTTTTCAGCACATGACATCATTGACCATCGATACTAAGGACGCTTTAAGGGAACACTCACCGATCATCATCAGGTGCCTGCTCTGCATTGCCCTCTTCGTTTCATTCTCAGCAGACGCGTTGCTGGACCCAACGATGAACCTCTTCCAAACACTGCTAGTCAAGACCTTAGATGCTACTTCGTCATCTACTGGAACCTCATCCGGAAGTGCTGCGTCTTTTTCCATGTCGCTCATTGAGAACGATTACCAACTCGAGGAGTCTCGGAGCTGTTGGGCTTGCTTCTCGTAAGTATCGGCTGACGAATTTCAGGCCAATGCAGCAGTGCCAATGTAATTACACTACCTGGATTGAGATGACGGTGAAGAGTCTCGTGCCGCCTTGATGGCGTTGCGTGTCGAGTGGTGAAATCGAACGGATGTTCCAGGATCTCACGTAGCACTTCAGAGTCAGGCTGTATATAGAGCGCGTTGCAACGATGGCGCTGCCGAATAGCCCCCCGTCGCCTAATCGGCTGTCAAACTCCTAACTCGGTTATGTTCATCTACTTGTTCTTTCCTCAATGTGTCGCCACTCTCGAGAGCACGATGTTGGATACGGGAGTGGAACGACCATTCGCGTGCTCTTCTCCGACTCGGAGTCAGTCGGTTCTAGGTAGAGACAAAAGGTGCTGGAATAGTATTTCCCAAGATTCGACTAAATCTAGACAATGACTCAGAAGTCAACTCTAGTCTGGGGTCACTAGGGTTCCGAACACGCTCAGATATGACATCCAAAATTCACTCCATATCAGATGCCAAAACTAAAGACACAAAGTGGGTATTGACCTACATACATGGGCCAGCCGAATACCATAGTAATACGATTGCATAGCATCGTGAAAACCAAGAGTACTACAACGAAAGCAGGTTCGACGAGGGTTTCGCAGGATAGCCAGCCCACGTTGAGGAATATTAGCCGATTATAAGAGCTCTAATAACTAAAGTAGGAATAGGAGATGACAATGGGAAGAAATTATGAGGCGTGTACGCTCGTGGTGGGTCGTAGTGATGGTAGATGAATCGCCAGAGAGCTCACTGAGCTCGTGGGACGAATGTCAGTTTGCATTCCATCGAAGCAGGAAAGATAACCTGTAGAAAAAGGCACATAAGTCAAGTCCTCGGACAGTGATCACGAAGATAGTCAATTACAAAGGCGTCCTTGATTTCCATACTTCGCTCGTTGGTCTCAGGAGGAGCCACAACATCAAAGTTCCTCGCTACAGTAGCAACCGCGATCCTCAGCATCATCTGCGCCAAATTCTGGCCTCCACAAACGCGCGAGCCTGTTCCGAATGGAATGAGGGATTGTGCCATCTTGAAAAGATGTTCAGCGTTCCCAGGTCTTTCAAGCCAGCGCTCAGGAAGGAAGGTCTTCGGAGAAGGGAATATGGATGCATCGCGGTGCATAGACCAGCCTTGCGTAGCAATGATGGTGCCAGGAGGAAGTGCATAACCCATAAGATCGAAAGCTTCATTAATGGCGCCATTTTTGGATGTGGAAGATGGAACGACGCGCTCAAGAAGACTTGGTACGGCGCTGTACAGCCGCAGACCTATAACATGTGTAATCAGGAAGATGTAAATTAAAGCGAAGCGCAGCCTTACCTTCTTTCACGAAAGCGTTCAGGTAAGGAAGCTTCTGCAAGAGAGCGATATCAGGAATAGCATGCGGATCAGGCATCGCTTGGTCCAGTTCGGCCTGAAGCCTCATCATGATATCTTGCCTGCGGCTAAGCTCCCAAAAGAAGTAGGACAACGAGTTTGATGTAGTATCAGACCCTGCGATCCTAGGGGCATCAATTTAGCTCGCATTATAGGCAGTCCAACGAGAGATAAATGCATACATGTGTCCCATCATTTCTGAAATGATATCGTGGTCGGGCATGGTCTGTTCAGAGGAATACTTGTGCTGGAGAAGGCGTCGTAACATCGGGATCTTCTCAGATTCACCAAGTTTTCCTGCATTTAACTCTGCTCGCATCTCATACACGCGTGCGCCAACGAACTTGAGAAGAGACGAGAATCAGCTTCATTGACCGCATTGAAGGCATGAGAGGCAACAACCTCGCCCATAATCTTATCGGAATCGCACATCTGGCGCCACCGGTTGTTGGGAATACGACAGATCAAATCCCACACCCAAGGGGATACAGCACTTCTCTGCAACCCCTGTCAGTCTAATTTTGATGCAAGGTCGATCGCCTTACGATAATGCCTCGCTTTGGGAAATCCGCGATGGCAGTGGCCATAGAATCCTCCACGCCCGCAATCCATTTACTGAGAGCACCCTGTCGGTAGCCATGAGAAGACGCAATAATAACGTCAACCATATAATGGCGGAACAATGCAAGACAATCCAAAGAATGTTTGCCCCCAATATGTTCTAAAGCCTGAAATGGACACATTAAAAAGGAAACGTCATGCTAATTTCCAGGAGCATACCGAAACAAGCTCTAGTGTATAATCATTCGCCTCGGGCTGGAAAAGAGCGAGATTGGCGGGGACATAGTGAGGAACGTATCCCCTTCGGCGTGTGACATGTCCCGCATGATCCAATGTTGTCATACTGGTCATAAAATCAGCATATATGCGCGTCCAGCAGATTGTACTGTGCACTCACGCATGATCATTCTCATTGCTAAATGGGTTCATGAGCTAAAATTGTATCTAAGTACAAGATAAACTCACGTCAAAAGACTCTTGTAGAAGGTGCTCTTGTCGAATTTGTGGACAGAGTAGACGCTTCGCATGGATGTTAGATCTTTGAAGATGACCTTGTTTGGACCGATTCGAACGACAGGGCCATACTTCTCGAAAAGGCGGTGATTTGTCTTGCATTGTTGGAGGCGCAAGACGTGTGTTGTAATCCAAAAGTTAGAGACGGCTGCAAACCAAGGACCAGGTATCGAGCTGAGCGGGGAAAGGAAGAGGTTGTGTATAGCGCGGGAGAAAACGTAAACCAAAGAAAGAGAAAGAGCGGCGAAAGCGATGTTATGGGTTATCCAAGAAACTGAGATGGGAAACGCAGCGGTAGCGGTGAAGTCCATGGTGGGTGTAGCAAATGGGAAATCCAACAAAGACAACAAAAAAAGACCTGTGTCGTCGGCGGGCACAAGTGATAGAGGGGGAAAGAAAGGAGAGGACGCCTATGATGAATTCAGAGTGTAGCTGGTATATATACCATCCATGGAGCGTGACTAAAACATATCCAAATCGCGGTCACACATGGTCAATGGAATGTCGCCGATGGCGGTTAGATGTCCATTCCTCCATCCCAAAATGGACTCGCAAGTAATCTACTTCCGGGATAGCATATTCCTCTTCGGGCCCCCTCGCCTCCGTGATACTCGCTTTGCCTATAAAACGAAAATTTCATTAGTAACAGTCGCGCTGGGAACAAATTGAAGACGATAATACGTGCCAGTACTACAGCCAAGACCAACGATACGGAAGACCTCAGAACTCCACAAGAAACGAGGAATGTGGAGGGACCTGACGATCACAGTAAATGGTAACTTCTCTAGCAAGTGAGATTGAAGAGTAGGCTGCTGTCATGCATCATGCTTCCGGCTATCATAGCAGGCGCCACTACAACGATTTGAATCATGTTGGCAGAACAGTCATCAGCTGGATGACATCACGTATCAAATGGCAACAGTACTTCGGATGAATACGACACCGTATCGGACCAGTAAACCAGACAATTCAATGTACGTCGGCGATTCGTTTGCCATGAGGACTGATTCCGAGGACAACTGGTTTTAATACTGGGATTCATCTAAGTCAATCTATCCATCCGGAGAAATTTGCATCGTCCTTAGCACAGGAAGCATCGCTTGCGCCATATAACGAGAGGTTGTAAGAGCATGAGGACGAGCGGGGTGAGGCCGATACGCAACGCCAGTACACAACTCTGCCATCTATCGATACTCGCGGAGTTTCTAAACAACACGTGGTTGCCTTTTAAAGTTGCAGCTTGGCGAGCCCCGGATCAAGGAAGTCCAAGTAGTTCGACAACTGACAGGAGGCCTTTTGATCATGGTGGGTTGGAGGATCACAATTCGGGTACGTGGATGTAAATTCTGCCTGTCCTATCCTGAGAATGACAGTTCGGCTTCGTGCTCCTGTCAGTATCAACACCGCAGGTCTACTTAGTAGCCGCACGTTTGAAATTCCTGCCAGTGATTCATCGTATCTGACGCTTATAACGTGGATCCGCCATCGCTGAATCAAAATCGATCAGTAGAGCCCGACACCACCGCATCCCTAAAACCAGCAAAAGCAAACGTTATGCCAGTAATCGCATCCGATTCATCAACAGTCACAATGGCATGAATCAGTCCTGACAATGAAAACTCAGACTATGTCCGCCTGCACAAATTGACTTCACATCATCTGCGAGGCCATAATAGCAGACGCCACCCCGAATCCGTGGCATATACGACAGCACCGCTCTAGGATGCAGTACCTGTGAGCATGCTTCCATCCCAGCAGTACCTATCCATGCAGGTAGAGCAAATACCACTTCTTGCTACTCCTGCTCGCTCCCTTGCACGGTCGACGACGGCGCATGCGAGGCACGACGGCCAATCTGGATCCTTCGTTGCTCCATTTTGTGGATACCCCTGGGTCGTGATGACAAAGGTCTGGTTCAACATTGCCTGGATCTCCGACGACGAATAGGAAGTTTGAGTCGTTGAAGTGTTGGTGACGGGAGCTTCGCCATCTTGGGGCGGGCCACCATTAGCAAGGTATATGAGAAGCGGGGTGCTTGCGTTCGAACTGGTCGTGTTGCATCCAAAAAATGTCGGGCGCGTAGTCAGGTTTTGTGCAGTATATTCTCCCATAGAAGTTGGAACAGGAGGGAATGAGTAAGCAGAAGGATAAAGTGAAGTACGGTTTTGCGTGGCCTAGCAAGGGATTCAGATGCGAAAGTTATTCGATAATCGTGTATACTCACAATCAAAGAGCTGCCGTCCGCAAAGTCGTTGACATCATCAGTCTGAGTTGAAGATCAACTAAAGATCGCCATGTTCTTGGGAAAACTGCTTACTGCATCAATAGCGAAAATGACATCGACACCACGTGCTTTCACCAGGAGGGGTTGCAGGGGGATAACTTCACCATCTTCACCACCGTCCACCATATTCAGGTTCGTTTGCGCCGAATCAATAAAGGTGTCCGGCGCTACACCATAGAATGGATTTGGCCAAGAAGCAACGTCGTATTCAACCTGGGGTTCAGGCATAAGACTCGCCATAAGATCTATAATGGACCCAAACTCCGAATTGAAGGTATTCTGCCATCTAGTTCAGACACACACGGACGATAAGAGAACACAACCGAACCCACAGTAAGGTTAGCTTCATTAAATAGTTCAGAAGATGACCCAGCAATAAATGCAGATTGATCATAGTTGGTGACACAAATACTGTTATTTGTCGTTCCCAAATATTTAGTTGGCGCGAATGCAGAAAGCTGCGGGTCAAAAGAACCCGTTTCAACTATTCAGATACGGTCAGGGCACAGGAAAAAGAAACTGTGACTCTTTACTCACAGACATTGAACTCGATTATGGGATTAGTTAAGGGAATGTAGTCTTCAGCAATTATCTCTGATGAGTTCTGACCCAGAGCTTGAAGGTCCGCGGTCACAATTGGGAATGGTATTGAATAGGACGCAAATGAGGTCCTTTAACCAGGATCAGCCAACGGACTCGACAGAATGGGAGCAAACTCACGTGTTTGTGACAGCAGACCACAATATACCAGCTCCATGGGTGTACGACTCGTTATAGAAATTGGACGAGAAAGTACCATTGGCAAAATGTCTGGCTAGCATACGTGCCCAGTAGTCCGCAAACGTCACCACATAGCCGGCGTCGTACTTTCCGAGCAACTCATATGCAAGGTCCGTATAATATTGCGTATCTATGGTAGAGTTCGTGCTTGGCGTGATGATATCATAATCAGCGTTCCATCCTCCCCACGAATTGTTGGATACTGCGGGACAAGCGGGTCCAAAGATGAGTTCTTGGATGGTGGGAAAATTGGCCTGGGCAAGGGATGTGACAAACCACGATCCACCTGACAACCCCGATAGATAAGTTGCTGCTTGAAGTAACCCGCCTGTTCCAGCGGCATCAGATGATGAATTCCGCGCATCTAGTGCGTTCAACACTCCTGCACCAAAAATTGCAGCCCTATACCCTCCTCCACTCGTTGCAATGCCTAGAGTTGGGGTCTCGGAGCAAGCGCCCGAAAGAATGCTTGAGACGTAATCAGGGAGAAAAGGATTGGTGGACAAAACACTCGAGAGATAATTCTTCCAGGCTTGCGGAAGGACATTGGTTTTGCGATTTTGGACGTAGGAGGCCTCAGATGAGCTGAGGGTTTGATTCCCGGGAGCACCAGCCATCCGCACCAGGTTGAAGCCTGCAGGACATCGCGCAGCAATAGGTGTGTACGCCTGAGATGCCACGGTCTGAGCCATGGCGCATGTGCTTAGCCACGACAGAAGGGCAAGCAAGATAGCAAAGCGGTTTTGTAGCATGCTCGGAAACGCGACGAGGGAAGGTTAGCTTTCGCCGTTTGTGCCAGATTCGATACCTTGAGTAAATAGTTGTATGCAATGCTCCTTTAAATTTCAGAACGCAAGATGCACGTTTCGGTCAACCTCCGGGCTGTTACTTTGAGTGTGAGACTGGCAGCCCCAAATTAAAAGCATCTTGAGCTCATGAGGCTCCCGGACTCGAACCAATGGCGAACCAGCACGTTCTAACCGCAGTTTCCCTCCGCCGCACTCGACGCTACCGGTGTTCTGGAGGAGCATTAATGTTTTAAAGAAAACCGTCCAAGAGAGTTGGTTTACGTCGATCTCAGAGATTACAGTGAACCTCCCCAAAATGACAGCAAGAGTACCCCCCTGTGATTGGCGCACGCTGCCTCTGTCAGCAGATAGGTGACTACTAGCGCATAATCACGAGCTTTTGAACATAAATATAACTTACCTGAGAGGCCAAGAGGTGGCCGAAACTCAACGTCCGAACCCTGTTTACTAGCGTATTACGTCCGCGTCGCTACAAGAGAAGTGATTGGGTATGGCATCAAACACGTTCGTTTTACTTTGATGAGCGCCTCTTTACCATGCGTCCAACAAGCACCAAAGCGGAGAAGAAATAAAACAGTGGTGGGAAGAAAGCGAGGCCTCGGGCCCACATGAATGCATGAATGTTCATTTGAAACGGGCAGTTGAACGCGTGACAATGATCATATATGTACATACTTGAGACAGACACGACGTAGAGGCTAGATGACTGTCGGAGTATGAAAGATATTGTACCATTTAATTTTCAAGGTTGAGATAATAACACCAGCAATCCATGAGCTCATCATGATACACGGACATCCTCGACAGACAGAAACATGATTACAGTGGTTCCAAAATCGTCTGGCATCATGCCATCTAAATAGTTGGTTGTTGGAAAATACACATGTGCGTACTATGCAAGTTGTGTCACTTAGAAATCTCCATGAACTAAAGTACGACAATACCTAGGGATAGCTTTGACAGGACTACATGTATCGTGTCGATTAAATGCGAGTAACAGAGAAGGCTGCGAGCCCATTCATCTCGGCAATCTCATCAGTGTCATCTATGTGCCATGTGCGGCTCAGATCAAGCTTGACATTGGAATCTTCGTAACAACAGAGTTGATGAATCGAAGGTATTCTGGAATGTGTATGCAGGCTCAAGATTCGCTGGTGCATCTTGGGCTGTGAACGCGATGTTACAGGGTGGATTCATGCGCTCTGTAGTTTATCTGTCAACCAAATGTGTCGATTGGGGATCAGCGCCATTTTCGACACCTGACCTACCTGGTTACCCGAAGTCAGATGAGTCACTTGCATGGTTGGCGTTCGGGAGAAGAAGGCCGTGCTTCTGGATGATCTCAACCTTATTCCAGGACACCCATTATGCATCTTTGTCGACTTACCGAAGTATTCTCAGTCATGCCATCCTTAATCTTCCCCACCGGCGAATCCTGCTACGGGGTTGATCCTCATGAGCAACGTATTGAACTCCCGCCAGCGATCAATTCGCTAGATTTGCGGGCTTCTGTAAGATAAACTGGCTTCGAATCCCTCAATTGGTTGTCTTCGCTCGTTGAAAATAGTCACTTGTGGATAGGTTTGGGCGAAGCAGGGTACGAGATCCGTACCGCCGCTGATGCAGCAAGTCCCCGACTCCGATCGCAATGATGTTTTATCTTGAGGTACGCAATATTATATGCTTTCAAGTTATTGGACCACGTTATGTATAGACATTTTGCATTGCATAGACTATTCTAGCTTCGTCCTTCCACCATTGAACACCAGAATCTAGCCTGCTTCACGGACCCGGCATTAAGGTATTAGTGGATAGTTGCACCCTGCGTGCTCACTGTCTCATGATACTAACCGGTCTTATCGATTTCATCGTCCATCTTAGGCTGGGTCCATACTTGGCTTTATGCACCTGTGCTTGTGCATTTTGTTAGATCCATTCAGCTGACAGATCTTCAATTTGGCTACCAGGCCGCGTGCTTGTAAGTCGTTGCTTCCTCGACAATGCAAAACATTCACATGTGAAAGCGGTTGGCAGTTTTACGTTTATTATTGCGATGTTCAACAATATACCGATCTCATCTATTCACAGGCTGATGGCCCCCGCCCGCCATATGGCCTTTGACTGCATACCAGAAAATAACACGTCTGTCACGAATCGCAATCGTCGTTTTGTTGGCTTCATCAAGAGAGAGATCCATGAACTAGCTTTCGAGGCCAACGTTAGACGAGCGGATTCAACCTGTGCAGTGAGTTCCATCTTTGTATGGCCTCCCAATATCAATCATCAACAGCAATGACCACTCGTTTCGACAGCCTCCCGAACTCAAGCTTAGTAGACTACTAGGCACGGTCGATCAATTCCAGATAAATTCAAACATCCATATTGCTCAGCAGTACATATCCACAAACAACTTGAAGTATACTGTTAGCTCTGAACTTGATATTGCACCGTCAACCATGATACCAAAGCGAGAACAGAAGCATGACTTACTGCGGCAATGTGCCGCTCGGGCTTTCGGTTCATTCCTGCTTGCAGAATTTGACACCACCTTTTCTAGCCTAAAGCGCACAGGTGAGTCATGCGATTGATTCTTGGTTGCACAGCTTGCTCGTACTCACGCTCGGTAGACAATTATAGCCCCGACAGCAATCACTACGGTATCTGCATTCTCCCCATTTTTGACACGCACTGACAGACATAGATGATGTCAAAGCAATAACAAAAACAAGGGCAAGGGCCGATAAGAGCATTTTCTGTGCGAGGTGATATAGAATCCTCTGAGGGGATGGGGAAACACTGGGACGATGACTAGCCTTTATACCCTGCATGTACTTCCGGGTAGGGTTCTGGGAATTTGGCAGAATCGTTATTGCTGTCAGATAGCACAAATTTGGTCGAACATGCAGGAGCGTACTCAATTGATTACGACCATTGCGTCATAACATGCTGGCAACATTGACAAGTCTCTTCTTAATAACCACAGGACGCTCGCTCTCAACCCCGGTCTCTCATCCTAATCTCTCACTCATCGTATCATCATTCGAACCTGCAGTGACACTGTCAGCACAGGGACAAAGCTACGCTCATTCTCGTCAATAATTCCGACTCAGGCTCAGATATCACCATTTTTCTCACAATAGGGAAACACTGTAGAACGATGACCAGCTTTTATACCCTGCATATACTTCTCCGCATGGTTCTGGTGGATTTGGCAGAATCGTTATTGCTGTCACAATTTACATAATTTGGTTAAATATGCAGGAGCATATTTGGTTGATTAAGACCACTGCTGCTGGTCGTCGACAACTCTCTTAATAACCACAGAACGCTCGCTCTCGTCCCTGGTCTCTCATCCTCGATAGAAGAATAATATTCATGTTCATGAGCACTGTCAGGATCAATGAATGTCGTATATCTAATATAAGTTTACACGGCTATAGATATTAATTTTAGCAGCCGGCAAGCCGGCGGACTTGTAAAATGTCTACAAACATCGTAAGCTCACTGCTCAGCGCTCTGTTGTAAGTAAATGGCGATAAGGACTTACTAGCATCAGCAAAATCTCCAAGTCCCTTTTCGCACTTAAATGACTGATTTGTATTACTGGTCTCACTAAGTAGAAAAAGGAAAGCTCTGGATGATCCCCACACCCGCCGTATGACCTTGTGTTTTGACTGCATACCAGAAAATAACACGTCTGTCACGAATCACAATTGTCGTTTTGTTGGAGCGAGTTCCATCTTTGTATGACCTCCCGATATCAATCATCAACAGCAATGATCACTCGTTTCGACAGCCTCCCGAACTCAAGCTTAGTGGACTACTAAGCACGGTCGATCAATTCCAGATAAATTCAAACACCCATCATTTGCTCAGCAGCATGAAGATATCCACAAACAACTTGAAGTATACTGATTAGTTCTGAACTTGATATTGCACCGTCAACCATGATACAAAAACGAAAGCAGAAGCATGGCTCACTGTGGCGAAGTGCCGCTCGGGCTTTCGGTTCAACTGCCATTTGGCGTGCAAAGGTACTATAGTATTAAACACTATGCCACGGAAGAACCATCGGGCTGCTCTCCAACATCAATGTGAACCCCATTGACAACTTATACAGATCGTGTGTTTGCAAATCGGTGTTTCCTCGACAATACAAAACATTCCTGTGTGAAAGTGATTGGCAGTTTTACGTCTGTTCAACAACTTGAATATATACTGATCTCATCTGTTCACAGGTTCCTGATGCCCCCCGCCGTATGACCTGAAGTGTACTGATTTGCTCCGAACTAGATACTGCACCGTCAACCATGATACCAAAACGAAAGCAGAAGCATGACTCACTGGCGATGTGCTGCTCGGGCTTTTGGCTCAATTTTTTGTGCATGTATGGGCTACGAGTAACTAAGTCCCACAGGTGAGTCATCTGATTCCTGGTTGCACATTGACCTACTCACACTGACGCCAAATGGACAATGATAGCCTGTACAGCAATCTGTACTTTTTGTGCAGGGGACTCCTTTTCCGCCACACGCGGCACTGACAGACATAGATGCTGTCAAAGCAATGACAACGGCGAGGAACGATAAACGCATTTTCTTTGCGAGGAGATATAGAATCCTCTGAGGGGATGGGGAAACACTGGGACGATGACTAGCCTTTATACCCTGCATGTACTTCCGGGTAGGGTTCTGGGAATTTGGCAGAATCGTTATTGCTGTCAGATAGCACAAATTTGGTCGAACATGCAGGAGCGTACTCAGTTGATTACGACCATTGCGTCATAACATGCTGGCAACATCGACAAGTCTCTTCTTAATAACCACAGGACGCTCGCTCTCATCCTCGGTCTCTCATCCCAATCTCTCACTCGTCGTATCATCATTCGAACCTGCAGTGACGCAGCCAACACGGGGACAAAGCTATGCTCATTCTCGTAAATATCTCCGACTCAGGCTCAGATATCACCATTTTTCTCACAATAGGGAAACACTGTAGAACGATGACCAGCTTTTATACCCTGCATGTACTTCTCCGCATGGTTCTGGTGGATTTGGCAGAATCGTTATTGCTGTCACAATTTACATAATTTGGTTAAATATGCAGGAGCATATTTGGTTGATTAAGACCACTGCTGCTGGCCATCGACAACGCTTTTCTTAATGACCACAGAACGCTCGTTCTCATCCCTGGTCTCTCATCCTCGATGGAAGAATAACATTCATGTTCATGAGCACTGTCAGGATTAATGAATGTACAAAGTGTCTTATAAGTTTACACGGCTATTGATATTGATATGAATTTTAGCAGACGGCAGCCGTCGGATTTTTAAAATGACCGCGCAGCTCTCACTTGCAAATAGAAACCATGCGTCAATCCGTTGCTCAGAGTCGCATTTCACATGCTGCATCCCTAGCATCGCAGGCCAATAATATGCTTCAGTAACGTCACGCTTGCAGGAGAAAAAGAAAGAATTTGAGGCCGTTGCTGCCCTTGAACGTGCTAGCGCTCTTGTCCTCAAGCGCATCGAAGGTCTTGCAGATGATTGCGAAGTTATGGCTGACGCTGGTCAAGGTATATTCCTCTCATCTTGATCCTCGTCTATCATTAATTTTCTCTAACAGTACATGGTCAGGTGCTCGAACAGTGGCCTCTCATGTTCCAAAGTTTGAGTTTGTTCTGTAAGTGAAGTTCTGACCATCCTAGCTTGTGATCTGATTATTCTTCAGTGAACACCCGGGAACAGCACTTGGAAGTCCCCAGTAACGGCGCCGTAACACTCACCGGAGAACGGCTTGTTCGCGTTCCGCTCGACGAGCTCCAAGCTGATGCGTCGAAGCAACCTTGACTGCATAGTACTGCGTCTACTTCGACATACATATTCTTGATGCCATGTCGCATCTCTGTCCCGCCCTTTCCCGGAAACACCGGGCATTGCTTATCTACATCAGCGACGACTACAATGCAGTCGATAACGACTCTTCCATTCTGCCAATGGACTCCGCACTTCACTTGCTATAAGATGAAACCTTGTGCACGTGTCAGCAAGGGTGGGTACAATACAGTTTCGACTATAGTATCAGCGTATCGAACCTTTATGGCCACCTTGAACCTGCAAAGCGGATCACTGATTACAGAACAGACATACATTATTTTTTGTACAAGTACTTGTAGCACCACTACTAATTCAAAGTATATAGTGTTTGGATTTGCACGGGAGTGTTCGTGTGTCATACGTTAGGTTCGTTACCAGCCTGGTTTACTAACACCACGGACGAGTCGAGTGGCGCGCTGGTAAGATAGACCGCAGTCATACTTCGCTTGATCACGTGGTGTGACTTTTGCGGTGACCCGACTGTGACCTATGTTACATTTACTATCGACATTCACACTACACATCAGCTTCCTCGAGATCGCGCAAAATACTATCTGGCAGTACTCGGTGGCCTCTGTACTTCTTTGAAGCCCACGCAGCTTGCTTCCCATTCAGTCCTTTGTGGTATGCATCCATGAACCAGCAGGCTCGTGTTGAAAACCTGAGTGGTGTGAACATTTTAATGTAAGATTGCAACAAATAACACACTTGCGCATACTGTCGAGCGGTACTGATTCGAGAGCCGAAAGAATATTTCGTTCAAGGTCTGCTTATTTCGATGATGTGGGATATTGATGATAAATTCTTTTTGCATATCCCCAGCACTGTTCAATGAAGTTAAGTTCACAATGGAACTTCAGAAGGAATAACACTGAAAATCCTCTTGCTTTGCATATCCTTTCTAGATTTGACTCGACAGCGATGAAATCTGGCTGATTGTATAGGACCCGATGACAACAGCAATTTGTTGCTCCCTTTGCACACTTGAAGTCCTTGCACTGTGCCCGCAGCTTCGATTCCTGGATAAGGCCTCGCTCGTGCAAGATCACAGCCATACCTTTGAAGAGACCAGCTTTGAGTCCAGCATCTTCACCGAAATAGAGTGACTGTTTTGATCCATCTGCGAAGGTTGCATCACCCATTTGAATTTTTCCTTTCAACAGCTTGCTATCTGCACCATAAACTTGTTTGCTGGCCGCATCTCAAATATTGACCTCCACACCCCAATTTGTTTCCACCTTTGATGTTCCCTTTGGCATATTTCTTGCTGAGAGAGCTCCATCTGCACGTTTTAAGTGAGTTGTTGCATTGTCAAACACGAGGACGTGGTTTTCATTGGTGTAGTGCTTCTCTAGAATATCCATTGATCTTTGAGCTTGTTCAAGGATGTCCTGGTTCATGAAGTACCCTTCATGATTTTTTCCTGTTTTGAAGAAGACACAAGCCTCCTCTTTCCATCAGGTGACCGCAGCCACCCATAATCAGCAGAAACAAGATCTGTGACCATCCCTCTCCCTTTGCATAGGGCATGGCTGTTTCACTATTATGGACCCATCATGTTTTGCGATGATCATTTGCATAGAATGTGGACTCATCATGCCACCATACAACTGTCTTCTGTTCCTGTAGTGATGGACAAGGGTAATATCCATCTCTCTCATGACAAGACCAATCTCGAGTCTTCTCCTTGATTGCTGCCCATGCAGGCAAGAAAATTTCCTGCCGGTAAGCCACAATGTCATCTCTTTCATGACCATCGACAAATTGACCTTTGGGATCTTTTGTCCAGCGGTACTCGAGCTTTTTCATCCATCATTGTGCAGTTGCAAGATGAATTCACTTCATGAGTCCACTCTGTTTTCGCATTTCTGGTGTGTTGAGGAAGTCAACAAGGTCCATAGCCTTCACATCCTTTCCAATTCCCTGCAGATGGATGTGTATTTCTTATGCAAGATCCTTGCCTTTGTCAAGTAATGACTCATTCCATGTCCCATAGATATTAAATGGAAGGTTCTCACAATCTGCAATGAAGGCATGTACTCGTTCACGGAGTACTTGTGAGTGTGCGGGCTTTTGTTCTAGAGCTTTTGCAGTAAGTAATGATGCCATTGTCCACTTTCCATATGCCAAAGACTGAGGGTCAACATAGACCCACAAGAATTGTTTCATTCCTTTGAGTTGGCGACGAAAGACTGAGTCAAGCTTAGGGTCTTCGTAGCCAGCAGTCTTCTTTGGTGGTCTAAGAATCCTTTTGATATCATTGAAGGCTAAGTGTGCCTCCTTGACAGTGGGTGAGGGCTTGTATGGTGCTGATCACTTAGATACCGCTACTTTTGTGCAAGGTTCCCACCCCCATGAAAAACATCAGATTTTTATATGCTCTTGCAGAAATGATCCTTTCAACGAGTAGAGTAAACCTACAAGAGGAATTTTCGATTGGATCAAATTTGAGCGAGAAATTTTTTCATGAAGATGCCGATTTGGCCACATATAGAACTACGACTCCCCGTCAGTCAAAAGTACATGCCACTGCCTCAGGAACATGTCTATGTGACTTATACTTAGTAGAACTAAATTGCTTGACCTGAAATTGAGCATCTTTCATCCCCAGGCCTGTCCGATATGCCTCCATCCAGCGGTGCATGCGATGTTCCCATAGTTGGATTGTACGGAGCTGCACAGACTGCATCGCTAAGGGCATATTCTTTTTCAACATCTCGAAAGTGCCGTCGCAGTTGTCCTGGAGGTATTTCTTGACCTTCCCCCAGAAATATTTGATAAAATTGAGTAGATTTCAATGTTGGGTGCTTCTGCAGCGTGTGTTGGTAGCGGCGGAGGTGGTTCGTCGGTGGTGGAAGTGGAATTGCTATGTTCAGGCCCAGGTGCATTTTGCCATCGTGCTGCTCTTGCACGGGCAGCAGCAAGCTTCTTGGAGGTGGACATGGAGACTGGTAGTTGTATTCACAAAGCATCTGTGTATGTGTCTCTACTGTAACATGAACCATGGGGCACTAAGATCGAAGGAGCTGTGTCGGAGGATCCGCACACAGTCGCCAACCTGTATCGATCATACTTAGGGTTAGGGTTTATGTTATCGGTCACTGGAGGTCAGTTTGGCCACTGCACTTAAGTGGCGGTCGCTAAGTGATCGGCACCATAGAACCCTGTTACAGTATTTATTTATCCAGGCACTAGCCATATTTACGTTTGAATCTGGGGGAGAAGCCTCTCCCATGGCACATTGACTTGGATGCTTGAGCTTGGACTCATAAAGTGGACTCAGAGATGGCTCTATTATTGGTAGCACAAATGGAGGAGGATCCAATACCGCAGTAACTGTTACTCTTCTCTTTTTCCTCTTCAGACTGGATGGAGGAGACTCGGACACATTGATTGTCATTGGGACTTCCTGTGGCCATTGTCTTAGTATTTCTGTAGTTGCTTTAAATTACAAGGTTTCTTACATTTTCTTTGTTTCCTGAGTGTCCGAGTGACTTTGCCCAACTTCCAAGGTTTGCAACATTAAACAATTTTCATTTTGGCATAGTAGAGAGATAGTTTTGTTCTGTTGTTGGCTGCTGAAGTGGATCATTGAGTAGCTGACAAAGTACAATGCATTGTGTTCTGAGTATGAAAAAGCTATCTCTACTCCCAGTTTAAGCTATATTCTAATTCTGAAACCTAGGTCCTCTGGGGATGTACTCTAGCTAACTTTCTCTGGTTTTAATTTTGCGAATGAAGGACAATTTGAAGGTCAAGATGCAATTCTGGCACTTTTGTCATGAAAATGATCACATGATCAAGCAAAGTATGACTGCGGTCTATCTTAGATCTCAGAGAAATTTGGCAGGACAAGCGAGGAGTTTGAAATTTAACAGGTGCCGGTCGTGCCGGTGGTACTCGATTGTATGTAGTACAACTTATGTGTCCGTCATTGTTGAGAATCTATAATATGTTAAGTGTTAACCATCATCAACAAATGAGCACCCACCTTATATATTGTCACCTGGTCATGTATAAATACACCAGGTTCACTAGGTGCCACAAGGCAACACCAGGCTGGTGAGACACCATGCATGAGCTTCAATGGTTCGGGTTTTATGTAAGGTTGTGACAAGACAGGTGAACCATTCAAGAACTTGTGGGTCATGTACAGTCAGGGAGAGCTTGTAAGAACTGGTCAACATGTAAGAGATTTTGAACCTGTTCAGGTCTTGGTTGTTGTGCAACAGTTCCTATCCATGTATTGACTTAGAGAACATATATCACAATTCACTTGAAATTCATTGATTGAGCAGTGCAGACAACATTGAGAACAATGTGACAAGATGAAAGCATAAGCAAGTCAAGGATCAACATTTGCCACCACATTTGCCTCAACCATGGTGGGTGCTGGGACCACGGCCATGACCACGACCGCGAGCAGGAGTTGGTGACACAACGGGAGATGTGGGTGGAGGGGTCAATGGGGAGCGCTCCCTTTTGATCTCTAGAAAGAAACAATTGTAAACACCCGGTGTATGTAATAAAAATATTACCTTGTTGATTGAGCCTGTGTCACAACCCAATAATGAATTAACACTGGGCAGAGACTAGGACTCGGACTAAGGTTATCACAACAAGAGGAATGATGAGCAAGTATGTCTTGGATTGCTACAGTGTAGATACAAGAGGTTTGAACTAAGGAACTATCGACCAAGATGTGCTACCTATATACAACTATTGAAACTGAGATTGAAACTGAGATACAACTACTAGCCAATCATAAAAAGGGAAAGGGAATCGTACCATAGAACATTGTAGAATATTAAAGAAGCATCACGTGACCATATTTTATCTTATCGTATCTAATCTAATCTATTCACAATCAAAGAACTCATCTTCTTCATCAGTCACATCGAAGACATGTGTCGTAGGCGCTAAGGGTATTTTGGGAATGATAGATGCTTTCAGAGCAGGGTTAGGGTTTGACTTAGGCGCTATATATTGGCGCTTAGGTAGATTCAAGAAAGAATAATGGTTTGTTAAAGGTACTCGTGACAGCCTGCGTCTGTGCCGGGGCTGATCTTCGTCGTCATCTTCATCATCACTGTTGCCATTGCCATTCATGCCTCCAAGTTGCATGTCCACCGACCCAGCCTGTCGGCCCTATCCAGCACCATCTGTTGAGCTTGATCCAGCAGCAGCAGTGCCACATGTCGAATCGGATTCAGCAGCCGCTGTGGTAGCACCACCTGTGGAGCTGCCAGTGAGTCCAATAGTGTTGCCAGTGTCGGATTCGCGTTGCATAGTACTTGTTGGATCATTGATACTGCCTGCTGGTGCATTTGACTCATGATCCATGGTCGATCTATTGCACCCGGATCTGCCTTGTGTTTCTTCAGAGTCATTGCCAAAAAAGTCGTCCATATCATCTTTGCTGTCTGATGCCATTGAGTTTGCGGCAATCCTCCAGTGCTTCGATGGATGACCTTGCATAAGTCCAGGTGTCTCGCTAGAACAATCAATGAAGCATACAGTAAAAAAGAAAAGAACAACTGACACTTTCCAAAACTGTAACAAATCCTTCACCCATTGCTCATCCGCATGCGTCTCAAGAAGGTCAACCGCAGTATAGTATAAGTCATTAAGATTCATAGTGCCAACCTCGGATGTCCAGGATTCACCATTACATGCAACGAAGTACATCTAGTAAGATGTAATGAGGTCTTTTAGTAGTTGTAATAGCTTGCAGATAGATAGAAACATTACCTGTATTGCAGCATACATGATGTTTCTGGGTCCTGGCTCCATCAGATGGTGTTTTTTGCCCTTTGCAGGCTTTGAAGAGTGATGGGTGCACTCTTTCGACAAAGCAGACATTGGTCCTGTGAAGATGTGACACCATCCCTATGAGATGTGAGTATACTTGAAAGTGGGATGCTGAGTTAAAGATGAATGCATCTGTACAATTGCATGGCCACGTAAGAAGCCTAACTTCTTATTCCTCAGGTTGTACAGGCTCATGTCATAGAACATGGATGGTCATTGTTTCGAGGTAATTTTCTTCTGCCCTGACTTCACTCAGTCCATATATGCACTGCATATGAGAGTGTCATAAGTGTATGGAAGCAACAGAGAAAACAAAACTCACTGTGGGTCTTCATCGAACTCAAGAATGTTATGAGCGGGACAAAGTAGTCTTGCAGTGGCCATGTGATTCCATCCCTGCACTGCCTTGCCATGAGTCTTTAGAATTGGAGGGATCGAAGCAATCCTTTGCTGGGTCCTTGAGTAGGTATTGTAGTCTGTTGTGCTTGAGGGACCCCATGTCATCGCAGCGAGCACTGTTAGCAGCATTTTCCATCTAAAAATATATTAGTGCATCTCAAACAAGCGCATATGTGCAGCTCACTGCCCTTAGAAACTCATTTAAAGACTCGGCTTCAGCTTCAAAATTCTTCATGAGCTCACTCCAATTTGGAATGGATGAGCTAAACTTCTGGTAGACTTGGAGGCAGTGTTCCCTGATTGCTTGAGCTCTAAACGAATGATGAAGTTAGCTACACAAACACAAATACAAATCTTACTCTTCGCTTTGATCTTGGTCTGGATCTATCCAATCAGGATTGAATTGTGCCTGCGTGCCCTCCTGAAGAACTATATCAAAGTGAGCAAATAGGTCATAGTTGAGGCAGAAAAAATGAGCAGAAGACAGATATGGATCTAGGACATTGCTATTGATATTAGTGGCACCTGAATATCAGAATTAAGATGTGAAATTATGAACCTGCACTTTTGTTTGCATCCACCTGACAAGTTACCATCAAGACTCCTTAAAATGGCCTAGAAGTGGTTAGTATTTTGTTCATTGGCATCTAGCTCATTGGCATCAACAGGCATGATGAAGGTATTGTCAACTGAATCAATGACCAAATCAATATCCATGGATAAGATTATAATCAGAGTTTGAACATTAATTGGAAATTGCCGCATGGTCTTGTTTGGATCTGGCTGCGCACATCAGACTTGTCAGTTCTCCACACTGCATGCCACACCACATGGTGACCATCATTTGCCCATTGGTTGGTAAGTCTTTTCCTTCATTCACATCTTACTACTAATATTCTATATAGTGCCAATCATCCCGGGCCTGACACCAGATGTTGCTGCTGGATTCATCCTAGAACGCTGCCACTCTGGTAAGTGTTGTTCATTGCCTCCCTCCCCCCACTATCCGAACGTGGCAAGTAAGTGTTTATGTACAATTGGTATGTAATAATCTAATTAAGGGCTGTCTAGTGTTGTTTCCTACTCCCCCCTGCATACCATTGCACCAACTTGGGGCCCTCCGCATGCATGTAACCTTGTGGGAAAGATAAGGCTTGTACAGCTCAGATGATTGGTCTTTTTTATTTTACTTGTATACCAATCATGATGGAGATTACATTTAATGACACAATTTTGACCAGATTCATTGTGTGCAGACTGGAAGCAGTACTTATGAATCTTTTGCTTGTATTTCCTCATTGATTCACATTGGTTTGTCCTTTGATCTCCGTTAGTGTCAGCATCAGGGAATTCACCTGACTTGGTCTGTTTTTGGGAAGGTATGTACTGAACATGTTTCAAGATCGTTATCAACAGCTTATGTGTCTCCTTTTTGCAGTTCTTTGCTCATTATTGTGGCAACCTCTGCTTTCATGGTGTTGTCGGTCTTCAAAACAGAAGTAGGCAAAAGTGAGTCCTTGTACATGTATAAATACTGACATGGTGAATAGGTATTATTTACTTCACCCCATTCGCAATTTGGTTCTAGTATGGCTATCTATCATTGTTCTGTGTGCAAGACCGCCTTTAATACTCTATGGTCCCTTGCAAATCATATGTGAGGCTTGTGTGGTAGACAATGGACAGCAGCAATGGCAACAATTCTTGATGAGTGTTGCAGAGATCACAAGGCTGTGCAAGCTGCTAAAGTTCGATGGCTGGAAGATGGAAATGCTGTGCTTAGGGAACGGGAATTGATCTATGAAAGCACAACAGAGGGGGAGGACAAACCAGCTGAGATACCAGTAAGGTCTCATCTACGAATATTTGTATGATCTATCTTAACTATATATTTGCATAGGTTGCGAGGTCACAAACTCCACCAGTGATCCATCCCTCCGTATTGCCTAATTGGAGGCCCCACTTGCCATGACACTATTGTGATGACCTTCCCCCCATTCCTAACTCTGCACCAGCTCTGCAGCATGAACCAGTGATTGACGATGGTCCAATTGAGCCTGACATACCTCAAGCTGCAGGTGAAACCAAATATGTTACTATGGAGCCTGATTCATATGGCCTTTTTCGCTCATATCCCAATCACTTTCCCACCTATAATCCTGACAATCTCACCTCGATCTCACACATATCAGATTTGACTCATTTTATCCTTACAGCAGACCAGACAGGTGCTCGACCCTGGTGGTCTGGGTTTGGCTCCTCTGCTACATCAGTAAAAGATAACTTCTTTGTACCATTCCTGAACTCCACCATCTTTCATTTGATGTGCTGGTTTTATAGCGGGTCAAATATGAAATCACTAGCAGAGCTCGACTATCTCATGAACGAGGTCATTCTTGCTGAGGACTTCAATAAGGCCCACCTTGCTGGGTTCTGAGCCACAAAGGAGGTCGACCATCTCGACAACTACCAAGGAGATCCTACAGATATCTGTTCATCATTCCTAAGAACGGATGGATGGATAGAGATGACAGTTACAATTCAACTACCAGCTGATGGTGTCCAGCACACATTGGAAACATCAGCACCAGAATTTGAGGTCCCTGGACTATTCTACCATCGTCTGCTTGAGGTTATCAAGTCTGCATTTTGCGAGGCATCTGCAGAGCACTTCCATCTAACCCTGTTCAAAATGTTCTTCCAACCATCGCCCAACAAACCTATGAAGCATGTATACTCCGAAATATACTCTTTGCAGGCTATGCTTGAAGCACATGAGGCCATCAAATCACATCCCCCTGATCCAAGTTGCAAGCTTGAGACTGTTGTTGCTGCTGTTATGCTTTGGTCGGACTCAACACATCTCGCTAGCTTTGGGAGTGCATCATTGTGGCCTATATACTTGTTCCTCAGGAATCAATCCAAGTACATTCATGGAAAACCTTCATCCTTTGCTGCACACCATCTAGCATATATACCTCAGGTGAGCCTAATGTTGATCCTTGACTTAATCTAATAATCTAATTTGTTATGTTTTTTTTCAGCTCTCCGATACCATTCAGGACTTTTACCGCCATGTATTTGGCAAGCCTGCTACAGCAGAGATGTTGACCTCCTGCCATCAAGAATTGATGCAAGCCATACGGCTTCTTATAATGGACAATGACTTCATGCACACCTATGAATTTGGTATTGTCATCGAGTACCTTAATGGAATTAGTTGACGAGTCTTTCCTCAATTTTTTTCATACTCAGCTGACTACCCAGAGAAGTACGTGAAAATACTGACTTTTCTATGTCTATTAACATGAATGCATTAGGACCCTTCTGTCTTGCATCAAATTCCTCGGTCAATGTCCCTGTCCCCACTGCCTGATTCGAAAGGACAAGATTGGGGAGCTGGGTACAAAGGCTGACAGGTGCTGACGCAAAAGCTATCAGCGCCAGGACAGTGACAGCTTGCAAGGCAAGATCAGGATGGTCCATGACTAGTTATATATCAAGGGTAGGAATATTACAAGCATCTTCGTTAAATGGGTACTTGTTCCAGATTCACTCACTGCCTCTATGGTGCGAGTTTATCTCAACTTGAACTTCACTGTGTCTTTCTGAGTGCTGACTGTATACACAGAACACATTTTCAACACAACTCAGGTGTTTTGGCTTCAACTTTTATTCACTCTTTGTGCCAGACTTGCTTCACAAGTTCGAACTTGGTGTCTGGAAGGTAGTCTTCACCCATCTCCTTCATATTCTGTATGCATATGGTGAGAGCATACAAAGATTGAATGAAAGGTAGGAAATATAGTTACAGTGTTCTATGTGGTGAGTTGCTAAATCCTCACCATCACCATTCAGGTATCGACAAGTCCTGACATTTGGACGAGGCATAATTTGGTGTTTCAGTAGCAATGCATCAGCAATAAAATGTCTTGCTGCTTGATATTTCAAGGACTTACTACAGGTGAGTACACCATGACTGACTTGAAGCCAATTGTCATCTAACTTTTTGTTTAGTGTGCAATGCCAGTTTTCGAGCAGCTCCTTCCATCACCCTATAATGAAATGCTACTCGACCTGCTCTTTGAGCTTGCAACATGGCATGGACTCACAAAGCTTCAACTGCACACTGAGACCACTCTTGGATTTCTCGACACCTCAACATTACGCCTTGGAAAATCTCTTCGGAAATTTATGTTCAAGACTGCAAAGAGATTCATGACTCGTGACCTTCCTAGCGAGGAAGCTGCTCATGGGTGTCGCAAGGCCCAAGCAGCTGCAAAAGGTGGTAGTACATCCTCAAGAGCTAATGCAACAGGCACTTCCACTGGAGTTAAGGCTCAATATTTTAACTTTATGACCTACAAGCTGCATGCACTCAGGGACTATGTCTCCACAATTAGACATTTCGGTACCACTGACAACAATTCCACTCAACTGGTACGTAGGTGCTCTAAATGTTGTTGTCATTTTTTAATACTTGATACAGGGTGAACTTGAACACCACCACATGAAACATTTTTATCCACATGTTAGTAAGGCAAAGTTCAGGAATTGCAAAACAACAATGCTGAGAGAGAATTCTATTCCGACTGGCAGAGCACAAGATGCCTTCAAAGTTGAAGAAAGGCAAAGCAAAGGTCACTGACAAGCACCAATGCCACACTGCAAACAATCTATCGAAGGACCTTCCAAGCATACCTTTTGAAGCATCCAAGCCATTGGCATACTCTGATCCAAAAGCTCACTACCATATTGCATCAAGCACGAGATATTTTTTGAATGTGCAGCAGTGGCTTGGGAGACATTCAGAAAATCATGCATTGGAGGTGATTCAACCATTTATAGTGTTTGATTTTGATCTGAGCTGCCCTATTAGGATTTTCTTCCGACTTAAGGATCATCTCCTTGCCAGAATCCTCAGACATCAATATAACAGTGATGAAACTGAGTTTAGTGCAACTTAACAAGCCCAGGTTGTCTTTGTAAATAATCGTATTTTCTGACATAAGGTACTTCGCATCAACTACACTACATATGACCTTCACCGGGCTCAAGACTCACTCAATCCACAAACTCATGCTGATGTGATGGTCAGGCTGGAAGGTGAAACATCTTCACTGGCTTGGATTCATACCTGCAGACAAACCAAGTGCATTTGGATTTCTTGATCCTTGTCAAATCATTCATGGTGTCCACTTAATCCCCACATTTTCCTATGGCCATACTGATGGACTTTTACCACCTTTGATTGCCTGTCCTCTTCTTGAAAGCAATGAAGATTGGAAATTTTACTATGTGAATATGTGAGTATCATAGACTCAGTATAGTGATTCTGTATTAATGTACCTTCTCACTATAGGTTTGTTGACAGAGATATGTTCATGTGTTTCCATGGCAGGGGAGTTAGTCACAGGTCAACTTGTAATGCAACACAAACATTTTGTGATGGCCATGATCCTCTAGATTGTGTCGCTCCAGGGAACTAACACAGAGTCTGAGCAAGGTGAGGGAGCATCTGAGGAAGACGAAGAAGCATCCAAGGATCAAGTTGAAGCCTCATCCGAGAACAAGGAATCATCTGCAGGTCATCAACTTGAGGCATCTGAGGAATATGAAGATGATGAACCCCTACTGGAGGAAGATGAAGAAGATGGACTGTCCGAGTCTGCTGTTGATAAAGGTATTGTTGATCAGGACGAAGACAAAGTTCTTGAATCAGAGATGGAGGAGTATGGTTATGGTGGACTAGATCAAGAAGAGGAGAACACTGACGAAGAAGCTGACAACGATCAGGATGATAGCAGCAGCGACAATAAAAACAATAACACTGATAATGACCTAGGACCTGAAGATGGAGAAGACGAGAATGAAGAGGAGCTTGAGGGGTATGGAGAGCTTTAATTCATTTGTATACATATTAGTTCACATGACTGGTGTGATACATGCACACCTCCTACCAGACCATACCAGATAAATATAAGGCTGCCAACATCCTTATAAGGGAACACAATACCAGTACATGATTATAAGGCTCGCGCCAGTCTGGTGTTCTATTGCAAGTCTACCACCATTTCATACCTGGCCAATATTAGTCATATGCAATTATGTAAGTGTCGCAAGCTCTCACCTGATCATACATGTTTTGTGCTGTTTTGTTGATGATGACATTGTTCCATACGACCTTTATCGCTTGCTGCTCAAGATAAAATTGAAGATCTCCCAACAGACTTTACAAGTGCCCTTTCAATGCCACAACACCAGCAAGTTCTCAAGGCCTTCTCACAACTCAATCTTATTTCCTGAGGATCACAACAGCCGAAGTTGTTCCAGATTAGATGCCTCATATTGTTACTTTCTGCAAGACACATTGTACTTCAAGCTGCAACAGGCTCTGGAAAAACCCTTGCTATGATTCTCCCTTTACTGCTAGTGCTGCCGTGGTCCAGTCCAGAACCGTGGTTCAAACCTAACCAACAGTCTGGTTCTTGACAGTCCAGTCCACCGCAACACCATCAAACCTAACCAAACTGAAGTATGGTTCTCAGTCTGTGTTGTCTGGGATGGTTCTCCATTGGTTCTGAACCTCATATTGTTAGTATTTTTTTTGGATGTGAAGACAACTTCTGCTGTTTGCCTTACTAATGCTAAATACAGCGAGGTTCAATTACAACTCGGTGATATTTCTTGTTATTGTTCTACAATGACAGAATTCAATGTCTCGGTGAGTTCTTGTCTTTTCTGCTTCACATTGTTTCTCACATAATTCAAGTTCTCAACCCAAACTATAAGCTTGCTTATATCAAAGAACGATGGACTCCTCAGGATGTAACAACTGGAAAGGCCTGCCTCAAGGCTGTGGTAAGTAGTATGACACATAACTTATTTACTTCACTGAGTCTGTATTTAGTTCGACGACTATTATCAGCCTCCAGCATCACAAGGCCAATGTCTCACTCCAGCTGCTGCTTCACAAACTTGAGAGGCCCATTACAGAGACACATGGATGCGTGAGGCAATTGTGGCTCGTCAGAACAACAATGCCAACTATGCTTGCGACCCTCGCAATGAGCTCACTGCATATTTGACATCACCATTGGAAGAAGTCGTAGATATCATTGCGTGGTGGGGGGTATGTCTTTTGTTTGCAGTTTTTGAACTAGTTCTAATTGCTAGTTAGATTCAATCATTGCAGTATCCGACACTTGCTTGCATTGCACATGATTATCTTCCCATCCAGGGGAGCACAGTTCCGTCTGAGCAAGCATTCTCTAGTGGGGGCATCACATCTACCATCTGTCATAATTCACTGGCACCATCCACCTTTTCTGCACTACAACTCCTGAAGGCTGCATACAAGTATGGACATGTTTCAGCGGTTTCAGAAGCATCAAGGGAGGCAGCTGCATTGGCTAAACTGTCAGAGCTCCTTCCAGATGTGTAGAATTTTACTGTACATCTTGTTTTCACAAATATGATCTATGTTTTGGTCCAGTTCACATTCGAACCCTGATAGAACCGGACACAACCATTCTGAACCATTCTCATCAGTTCGGTTCTGTGTTCAACAACATGCCCTGGACCGGACACAGGTTCGGTTTCTGGTTCTTGCTCACCCCTCACTGAACTGGACTAAACCAGACCATGGCAGTGCTATTTACTGCTTTCTCCCAACAAGATAGCCATCACAGTCACCCCTCTGAAATTGCTGCAGATGTATCATTTTATTGTCCTATTAGATAGCTAATACTGTTACTCAATGGGCTATGATGTTTGAGAGGCATACAATACTTTGCTTAAGGTGTGAATGAAGGACTTGTGTTGTCAAAGCTGTACAATTACAACGATTACCTAACCCGGCATGACCGGCATCTGTCAAATTTCAAACTCCTCGCTCGTCACTGCCAAATTTCTCAGAGATCGGCCAGTCTGACTACATCAAATAATTAACAACACGCGTAGTCCAGACTGGTCACGAGTCTGTCAAAATGAATGTTTGCGTCAGTAGCAGTCACTACTACTAGTACTGTGAGTCTGCGTTGTAGGAGTAGCCGACCCGTTCTTTCCATCACTTGACTATTTCGTATAACTCAAGCTGGTAGGTTCAATTCTCATCACGGGTCCGAGTCGTGTTCCGAAGGGCTAATTAGGCTACAAGGCAGGAAGATGGTAGCCTGGTCTCGGTTTTCGAGTATGATCCCGATCGCAATGATGTTTTATCTTGAGGTACGCAATATTATATGCTTTCAAGTTATTGGACCACGTTATGTATAGACATTTTGCATTGCATAGACTATTCTAGCTTCGTCCTTCCACCATTGAACACCAGAATCTAGCCTGCTTCACGGACCCGGCATTAAGGTATTAGTGGATAGTTGCACCCTGCGTGCTCACTGTCTCATGATACTAACCGGTCTCATCGATTTCATCGTCCATCTTAGGCTGGGTCCATACTTGGCTTTATGCACCTGTGCTTGTGCATTTTGTTAGATCCATTCAGCTGACAGATCTTCAATTTGGCTACCAGGCCGCGTGCTTGTAAGTCGTTGCTTCCTCGTCAATGAAAAACATTTTCATGTGCGAGCAGTTGGTAGTTTTATGGTTATCATTGCGATGTTCAACAATATATACCGATCTCATCTGTTCACAGGTTGAATTCACTCATGGTTTTCACCCGCCGTATGACCTTGTGTTTTGACTGCATACCAGAAAATAGCACGTTTGTCACGAATCACAATTGTCGTTTTGTTGGAGCGAGTTCCATCTTTGTATGACCTCCCGATATCAATCATCAACAGCAATGATCACTCGTTTCGACAGCCTCCCGAATTCAAGCTTAGTGGACTACTAGGCACGGTCGATCAATTCCAGATAAATTCAAACTCCCATATTGCTCAGCAGCATGAAGATATCCACAAACAACTTGAAGTATACTGATTAGCTCTGAACTTGATATTGCACCAAGTAGTATGACACCAAAGCGAAAGCAGAAGCATGGCTCACTGTGGCGAAGTGCCGCTCGGGCTTTCGGCTCAACTGCCATTCGGCGTGCAAAGGTACTATAGTATTAAACACTATGCCACGGAAGAACCATCGGGCTGCTCTCCAACATCAATGTGAACCCCATTGACGACTTATACAGGTCGTGTGTTTGCAAATCGGTGTGTTTCCTCGACAATGCAAAACATTCCCGTGTAAATTTGGTTGGCAGTTTTACGTCTGTTCAACAACTTGAATATATACTGATCTCATCTGTTCACAGGTTCCTGATGCCCCCCGCCGTATGACCTGAAGTGTACTGATTTGCTCCGAACTAGATACTGCACCGTCAACCATGATACCAAAACGAAAGCAGAAGCATGACTCACTGGCGATGTGCCGCTCGGGGTTTAGGCTCAAATGCCTTCCGGTGTGCAGACCTTGATACATTCATCCTAAGGCGCGCAGGTGAGTCATGTGTTGGTTGCACAGCAACCTGCTCATACTACTCACGTTATATTCACACCAATAGCCTATACAACACTCATCATCTATCTTGCAGACGTGTCCACTGTTGGAACAATCTGCCAGTGTAGCACTGACAGATATAGATGATGTCAAAGCAACAACAGCAACGAGGAACGATAAATGCATTTTCTGTGCCAAGTGATTTAGAATCTTCCGAAGGAGTTCTTGAATGATATATTCGAGGATGGGGAAATACTGTAGGACGATGACCAGCTTTTATACACTGCAGGGGCATATTCAGTTGATCACGGTCATTGCGTTACAACCGGCTGGCAACACCGACAACTATTTTCTTCCGCAGAACGCTCGCTCTCATTTCCGGTCTCTCATCCTAATCTCTCACCCATGGTATCATCATTCGAACCTGCAGTGACCTTGCCAGCACAACGACAACATTCTCGTCAATACGTTTGACTCACGCTCGGATATCTCACCATGTCTCTCATTCGTTGCTCCTTATACTTACTCCCTTACACACAACTGATGATCCTACAACTGCTGGGCAGATACAATCAGATATCTTTTAGAAATTGACTCTCATTCTCATCCTTCAGATGTGAGTCACGCGAATTTGCTTCCGCGGGATCAACCGTTCCGTGTTTATATATGTTAGAACTGTGGCGAAGTGCCGCTCGGGCTTTCGGCTCAACTAGCATCCAGCGTGCAAAGGTACTATAGTATTAGGATATTGATGCAGCCTGGGCCAGGAAGCCAAAAAATGTAAATTTTGCCCGGGATTTTGGCACTCATTGAAATGTTTTTATTTTTCATGTGTCGAAACGTATAGTAAAAATGCCAGCTTTATCACTAACATTTCGAAACACATCTTGCATGGTGAAAAACTGGCAAACGCCGGTGTGTGATTAGCTGCGAACTAGATATTGCCCCGTCAACCATGATACCAAAGCGAAAGCCTTACTGTGCCGCTCGGGCTTTCGGTTCAATCTTGCGTGCAGAACTTGACTTTTTTTTAGCCTAAAGTCTCTCCATTTTATACCCTGCATATACTTCTCCGCATCATGGGTTCTGGTGGATTTGGCAGAATCGTTATTGCTGTCAGACGGCACAATTTACATAATGTGCTTAAATATGCAGGATATTTGGTTGATTAAGACCATTGCTGCTGGCTTGGTCTCTCATCCTCGATGGAAGAATAATATTCATATTCATGAGCACTGTCAGGATCAATGAATGTACAAAGTGTCTTATAAGTTTACACGGCTATTGATATTAATTTTAGCAGGCGGCACTGGCCGTCGGACTTGTAAAATGTCTAAGAACACCGCGCAGCTCTCACTTGCAAATAGAAACCATGCGTCAATCCGTTGCTCCGAGTCGCATTTCACATGCTGCATCCCTAGCATCGCAGGCCAATAATGCCTCAGTAACGGCACGCTTGCAGGAGAAAAAGAAAGAATTTGAGGCCGTTGCTGCCCTTGAACGTGCTAGCGCTCTTTTCCTCAAACGCATCGAAGGTCTTGCAGATGATTGCGAAGTTATGGCTGACGCTGGTCAAGGTATATTCCTCTCATCCTGATCCTCGTCTATCGTTAATTTTTTCTAACAGTACATGGTCAGGTGCTCGAACAGTGGCCTCTCATGTTCCAAAGTTTGAGTTTGTTCTGTAAGTGAAGTTCTGACCATCCTAGCTTGTGATCTGATTATTCTTCAGTGAACACCCGGGAACAGCACTTGGAAGTCCCCAGTGACGGCGCCGTAACACTCACCGGAGAACGGCTTGTTCGCGTTCCGCTCGACGAGCTCCAAGCTGATGCGTCGAAGCAACCTTGACTGCATAGTACTGCGTCTACTTCGACATACATATTCTTGATGCCATGTCGCATCTCTGTCCCGCCCTTTCCCAGGAAACACCGGGCATTGCTTATCTACATCAGCGACGACTACAATGCAGTCGATAACGACTCTTCCATTCTGCCAATGGACTCCGCACTTCACTTGCTATAAGATGAAACCTTGTGCACGTGTCAGCAAGGGTGGGTACAATACAGTTTCGACTATAGTATCAGCGTATCGAACCTTTATGGCCACCTTGAACCTGCAAAGCGGATCACTGATTACAGAACAGACATACATTATTCTTTGTACAAGTACTTGTAGCACCACTAGCAATTCAAAGTATGCAGCGTTTGGCCTTGCACAAGAGTGTTCGTGTATCATACGTGTCAAAATGAATGTTTGCGGCAGTAGCAGTCATTACTACTAGTACTGTGAGTCTGCGTTGTAGTAGCAGCCGACCCGTTCTTTCCATCACTTGACTATTTCGTATAACTCAAGCTTGGTTTTATGGACTATCTTCGCAGCTTCGGCTCTGCTGCGGTATCGACTCTGGTTCAGAAATCGGGACTTAATCTACCGTTCTCGCTAGGTGCCAAAGTTTACTCCTGCGAGACTTTCTGGACCTTGTACGACGCTACCAAACGGGTAGGTTCAATTCTCATCACGGGTCCGAGTCGTGTCCGGGCTAATCTACAAGGCAGGAAGATGGTAGCCTGGTCTCGGTTTTCGAGTATGATCTAACCCACCCTCTCAACAAGTCCACCATACCCCTCGCCCGCAACTCTCTCCGCAAGCTGCGCACCATACGACATCCAGATGTACTGAGATTTATCGATGTCGTAGAATCCGACTCAGCTATTTGCATCATGACTGAAAGGGTTCGCCCTCTACCTCTCGCGCTATCCCAATCATCCTCCAATGTTGCACGCGAGCGAGAGGACTGGCTGATTTGGGGACTACACCGAATTTCAGTTAGAATTGTTCTTCCCATCTACGTTCAAGCTTTAATTACTAACATTCTGAGTCAGGTAGCTCTTGCTTTTCTCAACGATTCGGCTTCGTCAACCCATGGTAACGTTCGTCCAAATGCCGTCTTCATCACTCCTTCAGGAGAGTGGAAGTTGGGAGGTTTCGAGGTGTTGAGCAATCCAAAAGATGGTCTTTCTGTTATATATGTGCGTCGTTTTCTATTTCTCGTGCGTTTCCCCATAGACATTCTCTTACAGACCATGGGCGGCCTCATGCCAGACGCGATGGCATGCGCACCCCCGGAAGTCAAGAAAGAGGGCTGGTCTGCTCTCAAAGAGTGAGTCTTCAGTTTCTGACACTGATAACATCACGCAGCCGCCGTTCTAATGTATGGACAGCGTACCAGTATCAGCTCCGGACGGATACGCTCTTGGTCTACTTCTACACGCTGTCTTCAATCCCACCCACCCTCCACCACCAACTGCTCAGCCTCCTCATCCACCACCTCAAGTCTCTTCTAGAGGTGCTATACCATTGACCGTCTTTCCCTCCTTCAAAAAGCTCCTTAACCCGAATGCGAAATCACGAATGTCACCTAAAACCCTACTAGACATTGGTATGGCCGAGTCGGACGGAGAAGGACATGGATTTTTCGTACATAACCGACTTGTCAAGGTCTGCGCTGGACTAGACGGATTCACCCTGAGTAGTGAATCTGATAAGGCATCTTTACTACGGTACGTGTGGGTCTTCAAACCCCCATCAACTACTCAATGACTTGGATTAGCACGCTAAAGGAATCAGCATCTTCATTTCCCCCCGAATTCATCTCTTATCGCATTCTCCCATGCCTCGCCTCTGCGCTTGAGTTCGGCGGTGCATCGGCAGCAACCATCGTCCCTCTAGTCCTCCAATTCGGAAAGAACGTCGCACCTGATGACTATAGTTCGATCATCGTTGCACCCCTCGTCAAACTCTTTGCGAGTGCCGACCGTGGCACACGCATTGCGCTTCTCGATAGTCTCCCCGACTTCGCGGAAAAACTGGATAAGAAAACAGTTGTAGATAAGATCTGGCCAAACCTGGTATGAATAATATTCATGTTTCATCCATTCTTGCACAGCAACTCATTTTATCGTCATCCGCGCAGCAAACCGGTTTCACTGATACTGTTGCTGTCATTCGAGAAGCTACTGTCCGCGCTATCGTCCTAATTTCTCCCAAGGTATGTCGACTTTAAAGTGCAACCAATGTCGCTAATGACGATTTGTAAAGCTATCCGACCGTATACTCAACAACGACCTCCTCCGTCACCTCGCCCGCCTCCAATCAGACCCAGAAGCTTCTATCCGCACCAACACGTGTATTCTCATCGGTCGGCTTGGCCCTTCGCTAGGACATAACACCAAACGAAAAGTTCTCGTTCCCGCATTTAGCATGGCGCTGAAGGATTCATTCGTCCACGCTCGTGTGGCAGGTGTTATGGCGTTTATGGCAACTGCGGAGTGTTTCGATATTGACGATGTGGCCGGTAGAGTCGTTCCAGCTGTTGTAGGTGCTACGTTGGATAAAGAAAAGTGAGTTACAGCTCTCGATCTACTGATTTGATGTATGTTGATGGCTGCAAATCTGTAGGTTGGTTCGTGATCAGGCATTCAAGGCTGTCGAGCTTTTCGTCAAGCGTTTAGAGGTTCACGCTTCGACTATGGTAGGTCTATTGTGCATGATCAGTTTGTATTTCCTATATACATTTTTTCACAGCCGGAGACAGCCTTCACAGAAGATGGCGGGGAAGATCTACCTGCGAGGCTCCCAGGTGCATTCACCCAGGCTGGCCTTGTAAACTCAGCAACAGGCGCAGCAGCTGCTCTCACAGGATGGGCTGTATCGTCCCTTGGCAAAAAGGCATGTTTTATTTTATTTATTGAAACTGATAGCTTACGAATATCCACCACTCAGCTTGCCCCTGCTGATATGCAAACAGCGATTTCGAGTCCCATCGACGCATCAACATTGGCACCAAACATCAATGGGCGCGCCAGTCCTCTACCTGTGTCATCTTCTCCCTCCGCAAATACATCAAGGAGCAAAGGCCTACAACTGGGTGGAAATAAAGCCCCGGCTTCCACTCTTGCTGCGCACCTCGCTGAAGAGATCGCCAACGAGGCAGGGCAGGGCAGTAGTCGTTTGTGGAATGAGGATTTGATCGATATTAATGCCGATGAAGGAGATTGGAGTACGTCCTCTGACCTTAATCATATCACCAGATTCGAACTGAGCACATTTTTCTTTGTAGGTGCGTTCGAGAGTGCTCCACCCGCTGCAGAATCAAAGCTCGCGGCAACCAATGGCCTAGGCTTCGGAATATCGCTGCGGTCCAGTTCTCCAAGTATGTATCGTTACCTTCTCCATAATGTTCATATTGATTTATCTGATACAGTTCCTGATGAATGGGGCGCAATGGAATCTTCATCTCGACCTACAGGTCGCTCGCCTATATCACACCCCTCCCAGATCTCACGCACGCTCTCACCACAACCCCGCAGATCAATCGTACCTTCCCCTCTCGCACCAGCATTCTCACCCGCTTCAAGCACCCGATCAACACCAATATCATCCCCTCGACCTCTTCCGAATACTGCTGACAACACACCGCCGACTAGTATGGCTGGGATGTCTAAGGAGGAGAAGGCGGCTGAGATGGCGAGGAGGAAGGAGGAGAGGCGGTTGGTGAGTATTTTTTTCCTGTGTTTGAAGGTGTTGCAGCTTATGCTTGTTGACTTTTGCAGCGGATTGAGAAGCTGAAGGAGCAGAAGAAGAATGCTGCAGCTGCAGCTGGAAAGGTTTGAGTATGATAGCGTTGATGAACACTTGTTTATGTGATGGTGCGATGGCGTACTGAGTGAACTGGGAGAGCTTTATTTGACTACGACACGATCAATGTGAACTGCCTGCATCTGGGATGCGGCACATGTGCAGGCAAGTTCCTTGCACCATACGCACTATCGCCAAGATAGCATTTACCAATAAGCAAAATCTAGGGCACATTTGAGACACATACAGTACATTACAAGAAATCATCCTTCGGAACCTTAAATATTCAATTAGCACTATCACTCTACCCCACGCATCCAAGCCGTCCGATACCTCTACGCCAAGTCCTACTACAGCGAGTACATTCCTTCCTGCTTGACCCCGCTTCCTGTAACAAATTCTACCCAAGTAGCCGTCAAATGCCAGTTTGACATTCCACGTCATTCTCAAAGACGAGGGAAACGATTCCGTCGCTTCAACCTCTTTGATATCGACCCCTGGCCCAACGATACCCGAACAGGGCTTATCTATCCCGCTAGCGTCGATCGTGAATCCGTAGAATTCTGTACCGTCCCTCTCGTTATGAAGCACGCAGATGCCGCGTGCATGTCCATCAAAGGACGTCGTGAACTTCATGGTGTTAGCATAACCTGGAACAGAGAAAAGTTGTTCGGTGCAGAGAGATATGTTCCCTAGTGTCTGCCCTGGCAGAGGAGGGGATAAAATTATCCGGTGAGCAAAGTACTTGGTCAGATTAAGTCTCATGCAATGGGTGAGGAATTTGATCTGGGTTTGCCCTGTGATGGCATTGGTCATAGAATCGCACAGCAGGGAAACGCGTTCGATATCGAGATAGCAATGGCCTTCGTGGGTGAGTTGAAGAGTGGGCGGGGATGCGGGAGTATTTTCCGTCGACGGGAGAGCGAATGCCTGAATGATCGCACGACAGTTTCCTCCCTCGTCGAGCTGACTGACCATAGTGAGAGGGGTGAACATTGCGAGAATGTGGGTTTCGGTGGCAATGAGACGCTTCAAGTATGTCCCTTGCGTGCAAGTTACGGCGAACGTGGGGTCCTATATTTCATGATGAGAGATGCGTACAACGTTCACCTATTTCATACGCACAATGATAGAGCTTGGTGGCGGAAAGCGGTACAGGACGCGGGTGCCAGTATCCACCGCCAAATTCAAAGTACCAGTCAAATGATCGCTCATGCAAAGCAAGCGTTTTCCAGCAGATAGCTGCGACATTCCCATCCCGATCACATCGCCAGGGATCACCATAGAGAATTGCAGCGAAGGACCATCAGAAGAGAAACGGATGGAGAGCAGTTTACTATCGACAAATCATTCAGGGTGTGAATGCGATAATTGGGAGAAACTAACTGTGAGAACGACACGCTTCCACGAGCGCTTTCCATGACGATAGCGTACATGATACATCCTCCATCCGCTGCCTCAGAAGTAGCGCTTTTAAACGACAGTATCTGAGCGCCATCAGCATGATATAGGATGTGGCGCAGTCCGCGCTCCAGATCGTAGCACAGGATGTCGGGGCCGCTAATATACGGGATGACGAGCCATAAGCCAGCCACCACCTCCCAATGGTCTCCTTGCAAGGCCGACCACTCGGGCTCAAACCAAGTTGCCTTAGAAGTTATCGTTAGAGCTTGTTTGTTCCACTTGACGCCGACCTGAGTGCTTTTGACGAGGGTGTTTTCTAAGAATTCGCGAGACTGAGAGTCGAGTGGTCCGAGGGGACGAGGAAGTCTTGCATGCTTATACGCATCATGCCATATAGCCGTGTGGAATGTCAAGTCTCGAAGGTCTTTGCACACCTATATCAATCAATACAGACACATTCAATATGAAGGGATACGATCAGCAAACGACTCGGATGAACAGTAATTTCTCACCAGTCGAAGGCAGATGATTTCGCGTACAGAAAGAAAGCATAGGACACGGTACAGAACATCATGTGGAAGACTTGTCAGCGTCATGGTCGGTCGGTACTCAAAGGTGCGTTACCAGCGCCAAGTTCACGGCATGATGCGTCAGATCACTAGATGGAAGCGAACAAGTGCCTATTCGCTAGTAGAGTACGGCTTTCGTCAACGCGTGTAATGCGTGTGAGCACCACTTGAAGGACCACTGGCATTGCACTGGCAAGTTCGAAATTCAAGCTCAAGCCGCAAGCTGCGGGTCTCGGACTCGGTCCATGATGTTATGCAACTGTATATGCAACTGTTGCAGTCACCTTCAACAGCCCGCGTTGGTTTAAATACTACTATGACCGTAGTTTGACTATCAATGGTCATATCCATAAGTTGTGTCCACATCTTAGCTGAGTTGGCGCAGTTCTCGGCCTCAAGCACTGGTCACTTCCCTACTGCTACAAATCTTTAAGTCGTTCCTTCGACTTCCTTGTGTTTCCTGCAGTTCCCTGGCGCCCATCGAAAGTACGTTTTTCTTTGCTCTTGTTCAAATTTCCTGCATGCAGATAATCATTGCTCAAGCGGATCGCGAAGAAGCGATACTCTCTAGATTTTGGAGGCACGCAGTTCGCAGCTCTTGCTAAGAAGCCGATGGTCTGTTTGAATGGGCACGTCTCGTTTGCAAATCTATCAAAACACCCCCTCCTGGCTTATCTCCAATAGAGTCTTTCGATGCCGTGGTATCCCGCAATCCCGCTCAGGCGGAAAACTTGTTGTATGACATGTATCAGTTCATCTTGACAGAGATCATGCGAATAGACAAATCTCCACATTCTACGTCTCTGCGCAAACAATTAACGAGGTTCCGTTCTGTGATGGGGCAAATCCTTGGCGCATCTGAACCCCTCTCTTTGGAGTCCTTGAATCTTATGCGGCGTCATTTCCCAAACAAAAGCGAACACTACGAAGTGCAAGTTATGGTCGAACATATGGGATCCCTCCTCAGCGGCACCACCGACTCATCCACACCCATCCGACCCCTTCATGCCTCCTTCCGCGATTTCCTCACAGACCGTGAATGCGGCGGAGATTTCTTCAACGACGTGTCGAAGGCAAAACGAGACCTTGCTTTCGCATCTCTTCGAGTGATGGAACATGTTCAATATCTTCGATCTACAATCATCATATCTCTCCAACTCTGAAGATCCCGGTCTGCAAGAACGAGTTAAAAAATGCATCCCCCACATCTATCTTATGCCTGCCGATTCTGGCCTGTCCACGCACAAGTCACTGACTTTGATGCAGACCTCGCCAAAGAAATCAAATCATTCTTCGACCATGAACGACTATTCTTTTGGCTTGAGGTGCTCTGCCTTATCAATGCGCTGAGCGGCGCAGTCCCCGCCCTTCCGCTTATCGCCAAGTGGTTAAAAGTGAGCACATAACTATTGAGCGTCACATAAAATGCTTACCAAGGCGGAATCACAATTACAGGGTCAGACCGGCTACGAGGATACCTCATCCGCTGCGATGGACGTGCAACGATTTATCCAAGTTTTCGGCGGCATGATCTTGCACAGCACACCTCATCTCTATGTATCAGCGCTGCCATTCTCGTCTGTCCACTCGGCGCTATCCAAAACGTTTTCTGCACGGTTTCCCAACTCTCTTCGTGTGGCGTCTGCACGTGATATCAACTGGACGGCTGTTCAGACCGCGATCAATGGGCATACTGATTGGGTTAGACCAGTCTCGTTCTCGCCGGATGGGACTCGCATTGCGACTGGATCGGATGATTGTACTGTGCGACTCTGGGATGCAGCGACGGCGAAACCAGTAGGCGAGCCCATGCGGGGTCATACTCACAGGGTTAGCTCAGTGCCGTTTTTGCCGGATGGGACATGCATCACGTCTGGCTCGTACGATAGCACTGTCCGGTTGTGGGATGCAAACATTTTAGCCCATTGGTGAACCCTTATTGGGGCATACTGAGTCGGTTTACTCAGTCGCGTTCTCGCCGACCGGAACTCGCATCGTGACAGGTGCGCGGGATAACACTATTCGACTGTGGGATGCAGCAACGCGGAAGCCAGTTGGTGAACCCTTACAGGGGCACACTGATTGGGTCAACTCAGTATTGTTTTTGCGGGATGGGACTCGCATCGTTTCTGGTTCAGATGATCAGACTGTCCGACTGTGGGAAGCTGCGACAGGGCAGCCGGCTGGTGAGCCCTTGCTGGGACATACTGATTGTGTTATGTCAGTCTCGCTCTCTCCGGATGGGACTCGTATCGTATCTGGTTCGGCCGATTGGACGATTCGGCTGTGGGACGTAGCGACGAGGAAGCCTGTCTGTGCGCGCTTGGAGGGGCACACTGATCATGTTCATTCAGTTTCGTTCTCACCGGACGGAAGCCGCATTGTGACAGGTTCGGGGGATAGGACTGTCCGGCTGTGGCATGCGGCAACAGGGCAGCCAGTCGGTGAGCCCTTGCTGGGGCACACCAATGTTATCTACTCCATCTCATTCTCTCCGGATGGGACTCGCATTGCGAGTGGTTCTGCAGATCACACTATCCGACTGTGGGACGCAGCTACAGGGCAGCCAGTTTATCAGCCCTTACAAGGGCACGCCGATTCGATTACCTCAGTCTCGCTATCGCCGGATGGGACTCGCTTCGCGACTGGTTATTTGGATGGTACTGTCAGGCTGTTAAATTCAGTGACAGGGCAGCCGGTCGGGGAGCCTTTGCTGGGGCACACTGAAAGGGTTTTCTCAGTCTTGTTCTCTCCGGATGGGACTCGCATTGCAACTGGTTCTGCAGATACGACTGTCCGGTTGTGGGATGTGGCGACGGGGAAGCCTGTCTGTGAGCCCCTAGAGGGGCACACTGATTGGGTGAGGTCAGTTTCGTTCTCGCCGGATGGAAGTCGCATTATATCAGGTTCGGGTGATGAAACCGTCCGGCTGTGGGATGCAGGAACGGGGCAGTTGGTCGGTCAGCCCTTGCTTGGCCACACTTCAGCAGTTTACTCAGTCTCATTCTCGCCGGATAGGACTCGCATCGTTTCTGGTTCGGCCGATCAAACAATCCGGCTGTGGGATGCAGGAACGGGGCAGCCGGTCGGTCAGCCCTGGCTTGGCCACACTTCAGCAGTTTACTCAGTCTCATTATCGCCGGATAAGACTCGCATCGTTTCTGGTTCGGCCGATCAAACAATCCGGCTGTGGGGTGCAGGAATGGGGCAGCCAATTGATGGGCCCTTGAAGGGGCACATTGATTATGTTTTTTCAGTCTCGTTTTCGCTGGATGGGACTCGCATCGTTTCTGGTTCTGGTGATAAGACTGTCCGGCTGTGGGATTCAAGAATGGGGGAGGCAGTTGGTCAGCCGTTGGAGGGGCACGCTGGTTGGGTCTACTCAGTATCATTTTCATCAGATGGGACTCGCATTGTTTCTGGTTCGTCCGATAGAACAATCCGCCTGTGGGACGCAGCGGCGGGGAAGCCAATTGGTCAGCCCTTGGAGGGCCACACTGATTGGGTCACATTAGTCTCGTTCTCGCCAGATGGCACTCGCATCATTTCTTGTTCAGTAGATGGGACTGTCCGTCTTTGGTATGTGATGATTGAAAAGTCGTTACAAGACCATGCTGAAGAAGACTGTTCAACGTTTTCCCCGTATGGCAATTGCATTCCACATCCCACAGTAGTTATCCTCACACCCAACATTGCGAGCCATGACTTCATCTGTTTCTCATCCGACTTGACTCATGCACTGTGCGACACTACTGAACTGCTTGAGGGTGCCCCCCATGATGACCGCAGATCAACATTTGCTCTTCTTGGAGACGATGGATGGATGAAGGGACACACTGGCCGGCTCTTATTCTAGGTACCACCCGCTTCGCGAGAGGCATTTCGATATAATCCTTGGACTGCATTTGTGATGCCCAGAGGTGTTGAGCTTGATCTGAGACACATGGCCTATGGGCAGCACTGCCGCAAGGAGTGAGTTTCCAGTGTGTTCTGTTGCTCGCAATTAAATAATGCGATCCTTATAGCTCTTGATCACGATGATCAACTTGAAGTTGTTCTGGAAATTTGATTTTGGGAGATTCCTAAATCATTTCGTCGAGTACGATACGTAGTGTACAGTTACTCCATCGTCTATTATATATGTAGCATCGTGATTGCATTTGAGTTTGTAGCAGTACTTTTGAGCGAACAGCGTGTTTGAAATGTAACCGGGTGATATTTTCGAGGAACAATGGAATGATGGTCATCTGACGGCTTGGTTGGCGAGTCTAGTGAGATGTTTGCTAGGGCTGCAGCGGCCTAATGATTCAAGACGCCTTAGTTAGAACAACACAGTTAACTTGAAAATGCGCCTATACTCAACCTATACTAGTACTGAATGTGTTGACATGTGTGTGTTCGGCGTATGCAGTGTGTGTAATTTTTTGAACTGATCCAGCGCCATACGCTTCGTGGGAGTTCCGTAGCGCCCACCCAATGCTCAGTGCCTGAAGCCAATACAGCAGTAAATGCTGCCTGTTGTGTATTTACATAAATGGCTTGGACCAACCCTTTCTCCAACTTTTCGTCGCACTCTACTCCGGTCAGACTAATCCTCATCCTCAACTATTAGCCATGACCGGGAACGATGAAAATCGATCAGGGGACTCGAGGTCACTTTTTCCTCCAGTCATCCAGACTTTCGATGAAACAAACACTGTTGAGCGCTCGGTAGGTGGCTGATGTCCATGAAGTTGAGGCGCTGACTCTTGTTAATGCATCTTTTCTCTGATGTCTAGGGCCGACCCCGTGGCAAAGTTTGTCGGTTTCTGGGCAAGGTTACGAACGGTGTAATCACAAAGATTTCTGTGAGTCGGTATCAATGTTGAGTGTATTGAGATCAGGCTGATATCATACGCAAGCGCTCGAACCTGAAGGATTCACACAGCCGCGACCCTGTTCCCCCAAACGTCGATCACGAAGGTTCATTGATTCCGAATATTGAACTTGAAGTAGGTGACATTCCAGTTTCTACTCTCTGTCAAACTTCTGCTGGCCACACAGGTTCAGCCTGCCACCGTTCAAGATGCTTCTGCTGGTGTGAAACGAGGTACCGATCCCCAATTAGTGACCACAGCACTTCAGGATGCTCGTGATGGTGCAGATCAGATGAATGCACTCTGGGGACCTGCGGGATCCATAGTGTCTGCAGGCCAAAATGCACCAGCGGCTCTCGATAATATGGGCAATATGGAAGTCACATATCTTCAACCCCTCAGGATATTCGACACTCTGATCGGGGAGCTTGCGAATGTATGATCTCTCCTCCTCATCACAACTGGACTATACCGTCCTGCAGGTACATCCGTATGCAAAGATGGCACTGGGTGTGCTATCTTGCGCATCGAAAGTACGTTTTTCTTTGCTCTTGTTCAAATTTCCTGCTCAGTTGTCCCACACGCAGATAATCATTGCTCAAGCGGATCGCGACGAAGCGATACTCGACCTCTACAGAAAGTTGGGTCAAGTGTATAGCTTCATCACCCAAGACGACACGCTTCATCAGATTTCGTCGATGAGCACCATCTTGGGACAGATCTCTCAGCAGACCCTTGAATGTGCCCATTTCATCAGGGATTACTCGGAGAAGAAAAACTTTTGTGAGTCTCTCCAAGAAGTTGCTACACTTCGCAGATTTTCAAACTTATCATAGGGAAGAGACTTGGAAAGAACGTCGTCTCGGAAACAGACGATACGATACAACGCTATAACAGCGTGTTGGATGCGCTCATGCAAAATTTCCGGGACCAAGTTGCTCGCGACGTAGCCATCTACATACACCGTACAGGTAAGGGTTCAGACATGCTTCTGACTCGACGATCATTCATACTTCTACAGGCGAGATACTGGGCCTCAGTGGTATGGCCTATGCGGAGGCCGCAGGACTAGATACCAGGAAGCGATGCTTGCCAGGGACACGCACGGACATTCTCTCCGACATCATGGGATGGATCAACGACAGTGTAGACGACGTTCCACGCGTCCTGTGGCTATCCGGCCCTGCCGGAACGGGTAAATCAGCCATCGCTCACACGATAGCTAGCTCGTTCATCGGGGTGGGCGGCCTCGGTTCTTGTTACTGCTTCGACCGAAACACAGAAGATCGCCATAAAAAGGTTTTCTCCACCATCGCGCGCGACCTGGCTGACCGTCACCCGGAGATGAGACGAGCATTAGTGGATGCAGTCCGGAACGCAAATGCGCTCAAGACCACGGCGGATGTCGTACAGCAGTGGCAGAAACTCCTTATGGAGCCGCTAGGGAAGCTTTCTGAGTCGCCCGTGGGGCCTGTCGTGATCATCATCGACGCACTGGACGAAAGTGGCAAGGCAGCGGAGACACGCAGCGACGTTCTGCGCATTCTTGCCGGTAAACTTCGAGACCCAACCATCACTCACATCACGAAACTCCCCCAAAACTTCCGGATCATTGTCACTTCTCGTCCGCTCCAAGATATAGAAGCAGCGTTTGCAGGTGCTCAGCATATTCGACGGATGTCCATGGACAACATTTCGTCAGTCACTGCCGAGCGCGATATCAACGCTTACATATCAAACGAGCTGCAAGGACTTTCAGATTTTGAGGGCACACAGTTCGGAGCGCTTGCTAAGAAAGCTGATGGCTTGTTTGAATGGGCACGTCTCGCCTGCAAATCCATCAAAGCACCCCCTCCTGGCTTATCCCCAATGGAGTCCTTCGATGCTGTGATGTCCCGCAATGCCGCTGAGGGGGAAAACTTGTTGTATGACATGTATCAGTTCATCTTGACAGAGATCATGCGAATAGACAAATCTCCACTTTCCACGTCTCAGCACAAACAACTAGCAAGATTTCGCTCCGTGATGGGACAGATCCTTAGCGCAGCTGAACCCCTCTCTTTGAATTCCCTGAATGTTATGCGGAGCCATTTTCCAGACAACAGCGAACGTTATAAAGTCCAAGTCATGGTCGAACATATGGGATCCCTGCTCAGCGGCACCACCGACTCATCCACACCCATCCGACCCCTTCATGCCTCCTTCCGCGATTTCCTCACAGACCGTGAATGCAGCGGAGATTTCTTCGTCGACGTGTCGAAGGCACAACGAGACCTTGCTTTCGCATCTCTTCGAGTGATGGAACATGAACTTTCATTCAATATCTGCGATCTAAAATCTTCATATCTCTCCAACTCCGAAGATCCCGGCCTGCAAGAACGAGTTGAGAAATGCATCCCCCGACATCTATCCTATGCCTGCCAATTCTGGCCTGTCCACGTACAAGCCACTGACTTCGATCCAGACCTCGCCACAGAAATAAAATCATTTTTCGACCACGAACGACTGTTCTTCTGGCTGGAGGTGCTCTGCCTTATCAACACGCTAAGCAGCGCAGTCCCCGCCCTTCCGCTTATTGCCAAGTGGTTGAAGGTGAGCACATGGTTACTGAACGTCACATAAAATGCTTACCAAGGCGGAATCACAATTACAGGGTCAGACCGGCTACGAAGATGCCTCGTCCGCTGCAACGGACGTGCAGAGATTTATTCAAATCTTCGGTAGCATCATCTTGTACAGCACACCTCATCTCTACGTATCAGCACTGCCGTTCTCGCCTGTCAACTCTGCGCTATCCAGAATATTTTCTGCGCGGTTTCCCAACACTCTTCATCTGGCATCTCAACGTGATATCAACTGGACGACTGTCCAGACAGTGATCAGCGGACACACTGATTGGATTAGATCAGTCTCATTCTCGCCGGATGGGACTCGCATTGCGACTGGATCGGATGATCGCACTGTGCGGTTGTGGGATGCAGCAACAGGGCAGCCAGTAGGTGAGCCCTTGCTGGGGCACACTGACTCAGTTCGCTCGGTTTCATTCTCGCCGGACGGGACACGCATTGCATCTGGCTCGGACGATCACACAATGCGGTTGTGGGATGTAGCAACCTGTCAGCCCATCGGTGAACCCTTATTGCAACATACTCGGTCGGTTTACTCAGTCGCGTTCTCGCCAAACGGAACTCGCATCGTGACAGGTTCGGGAGATCACACCATTCAACTGTGGGATCCAGCAACGCGGCAGCCAGTTGGCGAACCCTTACGGGGGCACGCTGGTAGGGTCAACTCAGTGTCGTTCTCGCGGGACGGGGCTCGCATCGTTTCTGGTTCACACGACAAGACTGTCCGGCTGTGGGATGCTGCAACAGGGCAGCCGGCCGGTAAGCCCTTCAAGGGGCACACTTCTCCAGTCCAATCAGTCTCGTTCTCTCCGGATGGGACTCGTATAGCAACTAGTTCTGCAGATATGACTGTCCGACTGTGGGATGCAGCGACAGGAAAACCTGTCTGTGCTCCCTTGGAGGGTCACACTGATTGGGTGAGATCAGTTTCGTTCTCGCCGGACGGAAGTCGCATCGTGTCAGGTTCAGATGATGGAACTGTTCGGCTGTGGGATATAGCAACGGGGCAGCCAATAGGTAGGCCCTTACTGGGGCACGCTTATTGGGTTATGTCAGTCTCATTCTCTCCGGATGGGACTCGCATCGCAACTGGTTCTACGGATACCACTGTCCGACTCTGGGATGCAGCTACAGGATCAATTCGTCAGCCCTTGCAAGGGTGCACCACTTCCATCACTTCAGTCTCGCTATCGCCGGATGGGACCTGCTTCGCGACTGGTTCGAAGGATGGAATTGTCCGGCTGTTGGATGCAGTAACAGGTCAGCCAGTCGGTGAGCCCTTGCTGGGGCACACTGATTGGGTTCTCTCAGTCTCGTTCTCTCCTGATGGGACTCGCATCGCAACTGCTTCTGCAGATAAGACTATCCGGGTGTGGGATGTAGCGACGGGAAAACCTTTCTGTGAGCCCTTGGAGGGGCACACTCATTTGGTCAGGTCAGTGTCGTTCTCGCCGGACGGAAGTCGCATCGTGACAGGTTCGGATGATGAAACCGTGCGACTGTGGGATGCAGGAACTGGGGAGCCAATTGGTGAGCCCTTGCGGGGCCACACTTCTTCAGTCAACTCAGTCTCGTTCTCTCTGGATGCGTCTCGCATCGTTTCTGGTTCACGTGATGGGACGATCCGGCTGTGGGATGCAGGAACGATGCAGCCAATTGGTGAGCCCTTTCGGGGGCATACTTATTCAGTCAACTCAGTCTCGTTCTCTCCGGACGGGACTCGCATCGTTTCTGGTTCGCGTGATGGGACTGTCCGGCTGTGGGATGCAGGAACGCAGCAGCCAGTTGGTGAGCCCTTGAAGGGGCACACTGATTGGGTCTATTCGGTATCATTCTCACCAGATGGAACTCGCATCGTTTCTGGTTCGATCGATATGACCGTCCGGCTGTGGGTTGCAGTGGCGGGACAGCCAATTGGGCAGCCATTGCGGGGGCACACGTCTTCGGTCACATCTGTGTCGTTCTCGCCGGATGGTACTCGCATCATTTCTTGTTCATTCGATGGGACCGTCCGACTCTGGTATGCGACGATTAGGAAGTCATTGCAGAACCACGGCGAAGAAGACCGTTCATCATCCTCCCCGCACAGCAGTTACATCCCACATTCAATAGCGGCCATCCCCACATTCAACGCTGCGAACGATGCCTTCATTTGTTTCTCATCCGACTTGACTCATGCACTCTGCGACACTGCTGAGCTACTCGCACGCACCCCCCTTGACGACCACACATTTGTGCTGGGAGACGATGGATGGGTATTGGGACCCAATGAACAGCTCTTATTCTGGGTACCACCTGGTTCTCGAGAACCGTTTTATAATTCCCGGACTGCATTAGTGGTACCTAGAGGTGGTGTTGAGCTTGATTTGAGTCAGATGGCACATGGGACACGCTGGCAGCGCTGCTGCAAGGAGTGAGTCTCCAGTATTTGTTTCTATTACTTGGAGCTAATCAATTCGGTCATTGCAGATCTTGAATACGATTTTTTGATTTGCGGAGATGCCTGAGACACTTCGTCGAGTACGATATGCAGTGAACAATTAATCTATTGTCTATTATATACGTAACATTGGATTCGAGTCTGCTATAGTACTTCTGAGCGAACGTCATTTTAACTGAGTGACAGATTTTTCAGGGCGGGTAGGCAACTTCACAGCCTCAGACCCAGCAGGTTCGGGCGCCTGCCATCCGAACCCAGTAGTATGAATGTGATTATGTATAGTGAAAATTATAATGTAGGCTGCGAAGGAAAGGGAGTGGTGGGTGGGGAAAAGAAAATTCAAAAGGCGGCAGGCTGCAGACAGGGCGCCAGAGTGTAGCCTGGGCGCTGCTGCACAGCCGCTACATGAAGTCCCCTACACTTATACCTGGCTTCGGAGCAGAATTCTCAACAATCTGATCATCGCAAATACTGGCTACATTAAACGTGAATTTTCCTCCTAGCTTAGGGCCCACTTCAGTAGGGACGATCGTCAACAAACCATCTATAAGCGAAAACGTGGCCTTGAACAGGAGAAACACATATATGTAAGATCCAGCTAGTTGTGCAACAATCGAATGAGAAAGGCGCGTCTACAATGACAAAACATGTGTGTGGCCCATGTAAGGGGCATAATGTATGGTGTGTACATATACTTCAATGTACACATGAAACCGGACCACTAGGGCACTCGCTATGTCTTCCCTTTAGAGGTAGTCTTGCTGATGAGCTTGGCCTTTTCCAATTGCGCCTCACCTGCATGAGAATTAGCACATGATCAGAAAACGGGGGGCGAAACCATACTGTGCTTCACAAGGTTCTTCTTATAGTCGACGATGCTAATATCCTCCTTTGTTAAATTGCGAATGGTCTTATCAGCGACTTCCCAAAGCTCCTCAGCAACTTGACTGATCAAACGGAAGTCGTGTGATACGATTACCACGCCACCTTCAAAGTCCTTGATTGCAAGCGCAAGTGCATCGATGGAAGCCATATCTAAATGGTTCGTCGGCTCATCTGTCTCGTCGCTGATCAGCGGATTGTCAGGAAGCGAGTGACAAAAGAACAAACCAAGAAGTAGGATATGAGGATGTTCCATCGCGAGCTGCGCGAATACCACTCTGAATGTCTGTGAGTCTGACATCACCATTCATATCGGACTGCTTACCGGTTTCTCAAACCGTCCGACAAATTGCTGATGACGCTCGTTTGGTGCGCACCGCTCAAGCCAAAACGGCCGAGCTGCTGCCTCCACGCCATAGCGTCCTTCTCGGGGTACTTATCGTGGAAGAGCGATTGGAAGTACTCGATCGGACTTTTGTCATATGGTAGCTGGTCCGCGCTGTGTTGGCTGTACTTGGCAAGTTTGAGCGCAGCATGCTTGGAAACAGTGCCTTGAGAAGGTTGTAGGACACCAGTGACGAGGTTAAGGAGTGTCGATTTTCCAGCACCGTTCGCACCGAGGATGGCTACACGAGAGTCCATACTACATACGAGTGAGCTAGACAAGACTTAAGATGGAAAGAAAAGACACACTCTATACCGAATGATAATTTTTTATACAGATAATCTTCAGGCTTGCCCGAGTAGGAGAAGGCGACTTCGTCAAATGCAATGATGGGAGGAGGGAGTTTGCGAATATCCTCGAAGTGGAAGCGCAGCGGCCGAGGTGTCTCGACTTTTTCGATGAGTCCCGCCGCCTCCATCTTGTCGATAATTTTTTGTTTCGACTTAGCCTGCTTGACGAGGTTGGCATAAGTACCAGCGGAAGCGATGAACCTGATAGCGTCCAGTTAATGGTGAGCTGTGAGGAAAAGATAGACGTACTTTTTGATGTGGGCTATTTCTTCTTGCTGCTTGTTGTATGCCTTCATCTGATTCACCTCGTTCTCCTGCTTAGTGCGTACGTAGGTGGTGTAGTTACCGGTGTAGTAAACGAGTTTCTTCTTCATCGTCAAATCCATGATGTTAGTACAGACCGAGTCCATGAAATCTTGCGAATGCGAGGTGATAACGAGAATGTGGTTGTATGTTGATAAATATGCTTCAAGCCAGACGACGGCGCCGAGATCCAAGTGGTTCGTCGGCTCATCAAGAAGGAGCAGATGTGGCTTAACAAAGAGTGCACGCGCAAGGGCAACGCGCATACGCCAACCACCACTCATATCTTTTGTAGGACGGGCCATCATAGCCTGGCTGAAGCCAAGACCGTGGAGGATACTGCCAGCCTTGGTCTCAAACGTATTTGGATCCATCTCCTCGAGTTCCTCGTACGCGGCCTCCAGTGCAGCGTCATCAACATCATCTGCGATGCTAAGATCTTCGATGCGCTTTTCGAGTTTAGCGACCTTTTCACGAGCGGAGGCCACGATAAAGTCAACGGCATTGACATCGGATGGTTCTGCCTCACCACTGACGAGGTAGATGTCAATGTGTGGCGGAATTTCAATGTCACGCTCTGCGATGGATTGGAGGAATGTAGACTAGAAGAAATGTGTAAGATCGTAAAACACAGGGAATATGAAACTATACCTTTCCAGACCCATTCTCACCCAATAGACCATAGCGTTGTCCATAGTTGAGGGAAATTTCTGCACCCTCGATGAGCAGACGACCATGGAATGATAACGTATAGGAATCGATTTTAATATCTCTGCCTTTCACGTCTGACACAAGCACTCCCGCTGCACTCCTATAGCCAGATCAGAATCCTCTATCATAATGGATATGATACACACCTATCGGTGGCGATCTGGAGCTTGGCCATGGATGTCAGGTCATCTGTGCTGTTGGCGGCAGAAATGCTGGTGAGTGGGGTATGGGACATGCTGCCTGGCATAGAGTCATTTGGTGTAGATGTCGAAGTTGTGCCATTTTGCTTTGCAGATTGCTTTGCGGCCTTTTCTGCGAGTCTCTTCTGCTTTGACGCTGAGGGAGGCATCGTGAATGATGTGCACGATGCGAAATCAATTTCTTGCAAAGATTATGTTCGGAGTTCAAAGATTTATGATCTAAGATTTGATTAACGAACGAATTTTGATTTATGATTATTTGAATTATTACATAATAAAACGCTCTTGCTTGAAGACCACACCCATCCTAGTATGGCGTCCACATCGGTTGAGGACCAACATTATTTTCGGCTTCGACTCCATGGTGAGTTGTGCTCTTGTATATTGTAGCCTCCCCCTGACGTACATTTAGTCCAAAATCCTGCTGTGTAGATAACTCACTTGGAAATGTCTCTATTCTAACGCATCTCTGAATTCAAATCGCAGTGTCGATATCTCACACCAGTGTCGCATAAGCGAGAGTATTATGCAGTCGTACCATAAATCGATTTTCTTCAAATAAAAAGAGGAATTAGCCAGGCGTACTCCAGTGTGTGATGTATTTTGGAAGTTTAATTTGTCGCTTAGTGCTTGTGGCAATCTGATTCACTGCAAATGAGTACACGTAGGCTTGACATAGGATTTCAGAATCGGGGACTTCGTGAAACACGTGGCTTTGGATCACTGAAGCGTTCCTAGGGTCTTTATTGCCATCATGTCTTATTCAAGTCCTGAAGGACAGCAATACCAGTTGTCAAGGACGGGTCAGATCCAATGATCAAGTGTAGGTGTACATGTGCTACAGGTTGCAACTATGCAATGGGATCTTGAACTCTTCCTCCGGATCTGAGTCCCAAGGACTGTCATGCAGGTGAATCTATTGTTCGAGCGCGCGCAGGCAAGTTGATGATTGTATATCTGAGACTCGACAAAGCATCCTGCATTCAAATGCTAGGTGTATCATTCCCTGTCCTACGGAGCGACACAGAATATATTGGTGATCGAAGAGACCAAGAACTCTGAGGTTCGAAGAAGGGTCCTCAAGGGCTGCCCCATCTGCAGGACGTCGTTAATGCTGGGATGTGCTCCAGTCATCCAGGTTGAATAATCAAATATGACTTAGTACTATTAGTCCCTGTACAATCGACATGCGTATGTTTCACCTCCATGACCCGGACGTGAACTAGGTATACTGAACGAAACTGACCAGTCCGATCTGACCTCGAGGTTATCAGTTTGCACATTTTCAACTTCCTATAGCACTGTTGTTGTCGCACCGTGGGCTGTGAAACCGAGAGAGGTCACGGTTACTCCAAGTTTGCAGCTCACCGGTGGCACTGAGACAAATAACCCTCCTGGGTCGCCTGAGGGTTGGTCATAGGTCTGGATCAAACAAAGCGTTGTACCTGTTATATTGACGATGTATCTTTGTCAGCAAGACCTTTGGTATCCTGAGTCAAAAAAAAGAAAAAAGAATAGACAGCCTCCCATAAATCATGATCTATTCGTCTCAAAAACTCGAAGTATGATGAAATTCCCTTATCCGCACGACGATCGTTGAAGCTTTGAAGAGGTAACAGTACAAATTGGTATACATCAACATTTAGAACACGCACGTATGATTTTCCATCTTCAAAATCCTTGGACCAGAGCTGACGTCTTCAAACGCAAACGAAAAATTTGATTTCAAGCAGAACAAACCGCGGCAGAGAACGGGGTGCTTGTTAACATTTCTCAGTTTCCCATCTTCCTGTTCTTTGGTTAGATATTGTGACCGTCTCGACTCACATGCTCCCGAAAAGACTGGTCACTTGGTGTTTACCGATATCCGGAATTCAACGCGGTTGCAATCCCGGAATATCCACAGTGATACACCATTACATCATAATGACGGAAGGTAGCAGGTTTATGAGCTCCTTTCCAACTACTCTTGCCGTGGTATGGCGGTGCATTGCTGCCCAGCTTCAGCTTCTTCACGTGCGCTGGCCTTTGAAGATACTGGATGCCGAAGAAGGCAAAGAGGAACACTTGCACGTGGCCACACCCGCTCTAAAACCCCAGCCTGCGAACTGGATTCTATGACTCGTCGCGATTAAACGGAGCGCCCGTGTTTGTGGGGGCGCGTTGGGTGGGTACATCGTGCACGGCGCCGACGTCATCTGCAAGAATTATGCGGGCCTGTTCAATCTTAGTACGCACTCGATCTATCGGCTATGGGCGCTATTGGCTATGAGGCAATCTGGAGACAACAGAGGGTCCTTGTCCCTATCGACGAAATCAAATTGAGGGGACTAGACCTTGTCAGTGTTTAGATGCGTCTGAGCGCAACCCTGTCATCCACCCTAGATTCACCAGCAGATCCTGATGAGCAAATGGGACCACTGTATGAGCTACCTGTGACAAAGCTCCACCTCCACCCGATGACGTGTGTCCGGAGAGACCAGCTTTGTGTCTGTCAGGAACACTGTTGACTTGAAGCGGTCACTCACATTTAGCGCCCAGGAAATGAATTTTACCTAAACAGATGTTCCAAACGTTTCGATAAGGTAGAATCTTCAGGAAGAAGTCACTAAGAAATTTCTTGAGAGCTGAAAAGCTGTATACTAACAGTGCCACAAACTGCACGGCGTAGTTGATAGTATGGCGAAGACTGGACACTATTAGTTTGGGCTTTCGGAGTTTGAAAACCGGTCAACGGTTGACCAATTTTTCCGTTTGACCGCCATGCCGAAACTGCCTAAATCGTGATGAGCCTATAAGTCACGTACTATCTACCGATATCATGTCCTCAGACCAACAAGAGCCCCAGGCTGTTCGTCCGTTAGAGATCCTGTACTGTCAAAGTAAACACGATTTTCATTATTTGACCCGTATTACTGATGTACGTCAATTTCTTAGTCTGTACATTTCCTCCCGAATACTGTGAATTTGGCTCTAGCTTGACCAGATGCAAGGAATGGCTCCAAGGAGCACACGCTCAGCTTTTTGATAAATACTACTCAGATGGTAAGCATTGCATCTCAGAACTAGTTTCTACTAATCACGATGATCTTGAAGAGGCTCTCCAGTCAAAGATTGGTACTCTCAGCTTGGAGGCGCAGGCAAAGCTCGAGAAGGATAGTGCAAAAAAGGAAGCAAAGGCTGAGGCAAAAGCGGATGCTGCGCTTAAGAAAAAGATGGTACGTCCTCGAGTCGCTTGGATCGCACATTCATCACTAAGATCCATCCACTGGCAGGCGTCGCAAGTGTCAATTAAACGCATCGAGCGTAACAAGCGGAAACATGTTACAGCTATCCATGGCCTTGAGGCATTTGGTACGCTTATCGTTTTGTAGGCAACTCATTTAATGAAATAAATTGCATCTAGACATTGACTTGAAGAAAGCTGCTAAATTTCTTGCTCAGAAGTTTGCTACTGGGGCATCTGTCACCAAGAATGCTCAGGGACAGGATGAGATCGTGGTGCAGGGAGATGTATCAGACGATGTTATGGAACTTATTGAAGGCGGAGCTGGTCCATTGAAGGGTGTGCCTGCGGACAATGTTGTGATCGTTGAAGAGAAGAAAAAGAAGGCTGCTGAATGATTGTATCGGTTGAAGTCTGTGGTTGTACTACTTAAATTTTCATAGCAAATATTGATTAGTATCCATTGCAACGCCTGCACGTACTTGTCATCGAGTTGTCTACACTCGTGATTGTGATTTTACCGAGGGTGTAAGTATCATAGTAACTACTGTGGGAATTCACAGAAGACCCTCGGAAGACAAGTCGGAGACTGCCTCGTGTCGACTTATCCTTCTCACGTCACATACTGTGCATGTTCGAAGCCATAGGAGGGCCTCGCTGTCTTCAAAGCAGACATTTATGAAAGAACTCACATCAAAGCATAAATCAAAGAGTTCACGGACAAAATGCCGCACAAAAGAGACGCACTCGTAAGGCAACTTCCTACAGCAATCGCTTTGACTACATACCTTTGATGGTTTTGGCTCGAGCCACCCATATGTGTTTTTTTCGCTCTTTGACATACGATGGTATAAATTGAAGGTTAGTTCTACATGTCCTATCGTCACCAAGTACTCATCCCGATAATCTCTCTTCCTGCATACGCATCACTTTTCTACGATGTCTTACATGAACCCTCTTCATCCCCCTGTTCCCAGCAGCGTTCACTCATCATATACCGCCCTTGCTGGTGCCTGCTCCGCGTATCAACCTCCCTTCGCTCAAACTATGCCGCACACCCACCGACGCCTGCCTCAGGCGCCATTATCGAAGGCGCCGACATCTCGTCGTTCCCCTCCTTGCCCTGCCGTCACATTTGACCTTTATGGGGCCCCCTCGCCTGGTCTTGGCATTCCTATGTGTGAGCTGCTCGCTCGTTCAGGAGGCGCACTGGAACGTATGCTCGTCGGTGCGAATGACGGCGTCGGTGTTCAAATGAGCGGATCTTTTGGCTTTCGCAGAGTCAATCTCAAGATCTTGGTAAATTAACTCATGTCGTGCATTATTTCCGTTGTCTCATCTCCATCTTCACTTTAGTGGCCAGGATATGAGCATCTCGATCGCACTTACCCCGTTGATATTCATACTCCAGCTGGTCCTCTCACCCGCACGCAACTCGCTGTGCAAGTTGCACGTGCATTCGCGCGCTTCATCGAGGTTTGCCTTTTCTCTAGTTTCCGTCATGTTCACACTCACAATATTTCCGCAGGAACTGCAAGGTCACCCCCCTGCACAGCACGGCGCCAGTTGGCGCTTTGGAAATGGTGGAATTAATTTTAATCGCCTCATACTTTCCGCGCTTTGGAACGTCTATGATGACGTATGGCTGGCTGAGGTTATTGTCGACTTTCGTTAAGCGGAGTCGTGGACTTGATTCATTGGTTGTTGCCGCACGCGTCTTCTAACACCTAACACTCATGCACTTGTAGCCCTAGGTATTTTGTTTCTTACTGTAACTTTTACTTTGTCATAAAGTGTCTTCTTATGATACCCCATACTTCCTCACAACAGACTCGTACATATTCAACCTTGGGACCATAATTATAACTCGTGTATCTAAACATAGATTTGTGTATATATATACATCTACCTTCCTCGTGCTGCCAGCACATCTCAATTTGCAGGTGGTCGATCCTTCGTTCTACAACGAAATCTATCGGCTGAAGTGCATCCAATTCTGACTTCAATGCTTTGAGCGTCAATTCAGCCTCGCTTGCAAGATTTTTGGGGGTTCGCTTCCGAGGCGCTCATGGGTTATAATCACGTTACATTATCAATGTTCCGTGACCAAAATTAACTTTTTCTGATATTGCTCTAAAGTTTATTATAGCATTGCTTTCATCGTTGTGCATGCATATATAGTGATTGCGGTTGACAACGTTGAATTCTGAGTGTTGGATGTTAATAACGCGTGATCCGAAAGTCACCGGCATCCAGTTCCAAAACAAGGAGTAACTTGTAAGTGTTGTGACTTTCTTGAACACGAACTTTCAATGGGCAGACCAACAGTGATTTAAACCATCAATAGGTAGTGCGCAGTCCCGTCGGGTTCGAGCGCCAATTGATTTTCATCACAGTTCTGCTAGAAATATCACACATGCGCAACAACCGTGGGTTCCACATTTTCGTCAAAGCGAACTTCTCTGATTTCGGACGACGATGGGCGATCCCAATAGATTCAGACCTGCTATAGAGAAGCAGATAACAACTCCGGAACACATTCTGCAACGTGCCAAAGGCTTGTTGACAAGTACTGGTATACCCACGCTAGCTGCGCAGGAAGCACTGCAAATTGTCGCACCAGACAAGGGAATGGCCTTACACACGAACTTGGATGATGGGAACGGGAGGTTAAGAGATTCTATGATAAATTTTCTCAAGGCGAAAACGGCTCCAATTGTCAAGTCTATTCGATCGAGGAGTCAAGATGCTCGCCGTAATAGGAAGGATGATCAATGTCCTCCTCTTTCCGACTCAATGAGTAGTATGAGGACTACGTCTAGAGCAGTCTCACAACCGACGCTTGTTGTGCCCAATTTACCAGGTACAACGAATTCTGATATCGCACCACCCGCACAACGCATTGCTGAAAAGTCACCCATGGCCGACGGAACTGTTCCTCTACTACTAAGAGAAGGAGTACAGATGACGAAAATATCTCCTGGAAAGCAGAAAAGTTACATATTTAAACTCGATCCTGATCAAGGTCAGATCATATGGGAGTCCAAGAAACTGCGGATCAGTGCGTAGCGACTCTTCTCTGGGCTATTGATATACTGAATCATTGCAGTCCCTATCGAGAATATCAAAGAGCTTCGTTTCTCATCTGACGCCCGTTATTATCGCCAACAATTCCAACTTGCGCAGGATTATGAAGACAGATGGATTACCATCATCTACATTCTCAATGGCGCTTATAAAACCCTCCATTTGATCTCTTCAACCAAGGATGTATTCCGCATGTGGGATATCACACTGAGGAAACTTTACGCAATACGTCAAGAACTTATGACAGGTCTTGGGAATGAAGAGATCAGACGTGCGATCTGGGAAAAGCAGTACTGGAAGGCATCGGATGAGTCGAGCGATCAGAAGTTGCGCTTTGATGAAGTGGAGAAGCTCTGCAGACGCCTAAATGTCAATACTTCGACAGAGGAGCTAAAACGACTATTCATGGTGGGGAAAAATCATTTTTCTCGCACAAAAAACTCACAACTACGCAGCAAGCAGACACTAAATGCCAGGGTTTCCTTGACTTCTCTGAGTTTCAGCGCTTCGTCAAACTGCTCAAGGCGCGCCCAGATATCACCCTATTGTATAAGAAGCTATGCTACAGCAACGATGGACAATTTGATTTTACCGTCTTTGAGCATTTCATGCGTAATACCCAGAAGGTATGTTCTTTGTTTCGATTCATCTTTGCGAAGCTGAATATCGTTTAGTCTACGTTATCCCGCCCTGAACTCTTAGAACTGTTCGCGCATTACGCTAAGAAACCGGATGGTTCATCAGATACCAGCGCACCACACTCTCGAACTTCGCCTAAACAGCTCGCATCTCCACCCACAAGATTACTTTCTCCTCCATTGTCTACTTCTCCCCCGTCCGATACTGTGTCCTCACAGTCCCTCACAGCACCCATCGATATATCAGTGGCCTACATGACTCACAAACTTTCCGCATCTTCTGAGTTTCCCAGACTGGTCATGTCACTTGATGGTTTTACCTCATTTCTTTTGTCTTCGGACAATTCAGCTTTCATAGAGCGGCAAGGTAAAGTATGTCATGATATGACGCGTCCACTTTCGGAGTATCTTATCTCTTCCTCGCACAATACATATCTTATCGGTCACCAACTCGTTGGTTCTAGTACAATCGAGGGTTACATTCGGGCTCTCCTGCACAGCTGTCGTAGTGTCGAGAGTGAGTTAGCAATCTTTTCTGAGGTTCCTTTGACTCATTTTATCTACAGTTGACGTCTACGATGGCGACAGTGAACCGATGATATTTCATGGCAAGACATTTACTTCTAAAGTTCCAGTAAGAGAAGTGTGCGAAGCAATCGCAAAGTACGCTTTCGTTACGTCTCCATACCCCGTCATCATATCTGCCGAGGTCCACTGTTCGGTGCTGCAACAGGAGATAATGGTGGAGGTCATGCGCGACGTGTTCCAAGATGCCCTTGTCAGCGCACCTGTGGAAGGACGCCCGGCGGTAGAAGTCCTCCCAAGTCCGGAGCACTTGAAAGGGAAGGTGTTGTTGAAGGTGGTTTTTGTTGTTCATATCGGTGGAGTGTCGCGTGTTTACAATATAACACCTCTAGGCAAAGAATCTCTACGTCTCAGAGAACGAACCTATTCGTACGAAAGAAGTCAGCGTCGACACGGAGTCCTCTTCTACCGAAACATCCACAGATTCAGATGTTGTTCAAGACTTCAGGGACGAACGGATGAAGCTAAGAGCCTTTGAAACGGAGGCTATCAACGGTGAGATACACGAAGCAGGTTTACTTTTTCGCGGCTCATGAATGCGATAGAGGTAAAGGACGAATTGAAGAAAGCCCGCAATCTATTCGATCGTGTTCGCAGTGGACATTCCCGCAATATGTCTGGCGTAGCTGCTCTTGCTGTGCCGACTATGACATCTTTAGCGACGTCTGAGCCCCCTGCTCGACCGGAATTTCGCGATGTTAGCAAAGTTAAGATGTCGCTCGCGGTTGCGAGTCTCCTTGTATACACTGTTGGTGTGAAGTGCCGAGGTATCAACAAGAAAGAGCACTACGCACCGGAACACATGTTCTCTCTCTCAGAGAAGACAGCTAACAAGGTGATGAAGCAAGGCATGGTGGATCTTATCAAGCACAATAGGACGCATCTAGTCCGAATATATCCAAAAGGCTTGAGAGTGAACTCGTCTAACTACTTGCCTCATCGCTATTGGGCTGCTGGTGCGCAGCTCGTGGCTATCAATTGGCAGACATTCGGTGCATTTCTAAGACTGACTATCGTAAATTTGTGCTGATTGGCGTCTAGATCTAGGTTATATGATCAACCATGCTATGTTCCAGCGCAACGGACGAGCGGGCTACGTCTTGAAGCCCCTGGCCCTCCGTACACACGACAAGGAGTTGCTATCTCGGCATACTCAACATTCGCTTGAAATAGTGGTATGTATTTTTCTCATTGTACCTGGTGCGAGCAATTATTATGATTTCACAGGTCATCTCCGCTCAGCAGCTACCCCGTCCAAAAGACTCCCTCGGGCACGAGATCATGGATAAGTCTACGGTAGACCCATACGTTGAAGTTTCCATCCATGTTCCCGACTGGCCGCACGCTTCCCATAACCAATCACCCTCTTCTTCCGCAACCCCTTCACCTTCCTCACCTGGTTCTACTGGTCGACTGCTGTCCAGACGCACCAATTCGGTCAAGAACAATGGCTTCAACCCTGTTTGGCAGGAAGCACTTAGCCTTCCTTTCGACTGTGTTGGTGATATGTTTGATTTGATCTTTGTGCGCTTCGCGGTGCGCAGGGATGGCGACAACGATGAAGAGCCGATTGCTGTGTATTGCGTCAGCCTTGGAAGTTTAGCGATGGGTTAGTATCTTCAGGACTGGTGTGACTATGTGTTGACGTCATCTGCAGGCTACCGGCATCTCCCCCTGCACGATACCCAACTTTCGCAGTATCTCTTTTCCACTCTTTTTGTAACGTGTGCTATCAACTAACACCACCTATAACTCCATTGTTTCCCGACGCCTTCATGTTTTCATTCACAAGTGGAATATTTCACGCAGCAAGAATAGGCACCTTGGATCATTAGTTGTGTAGTAGCCGGAGATATACATAAATTGCGTGCACACTCCAATAGACATCATTCAATTCAGAGATAAAAACTTTCAAGGGCGTTCAAGATGATGAAACAACAGTAGATGGAGGATATAAACATTGGTTGATATCGATTCGGATGGAATCTATAATGTTTCTTCTACTTCGGTGGGGGAGTTGGTGGACCTGGAATTGAAGACGATGAAAAGTTAATTACATATTTATGTAGGACACAATGTCATACCGAAGAGACCGGGACGTGCAGCTGGTGTCACAGGCCTTGGGGAAACAGGCGCAGGCATCGGTGCCGGTACGTGTGCAGGATTTGCTAAAACATGGAGATCATTCTAATCATGAGGTGTCAATCAGAAGCAACATAACACATACGCCTCCATTGTGCCCATGCAGGCAGATTTGGCTTTGGAGGTTCGATCGCAGGAACGGGAGTCGGAGCAGGAAGACTCTTGGGAGCTGGTTTTTCCCGTCTTTGTGGTTTGTGAACGACTCTCCAGGCTGGGCGGGCGGGGCCGCTTAAGCCTTCTTCTGGAGGTGGGGAAGCTGCAGGAGGTGGAGGCGGAGGCGGCTCCTGAGGCTACGAGTACATCAGAACTTGGTGATGCCTCAAGATCCCATGGCACTCACCGGTGGCCTCCAATCAGGAGAATATTCACCTCCTGCTCCATGTTTGGATTTAACGGCCATAAGCTCGGCAATTTCGCTGCTCGCGCTGGCAGTCAGCTACACACACTGGCCAGATAAAGGGTGGATGCGTACAATTGAAGCTGCCTGCGCTCATCCCTAAGCTTTCCTACCTCTGCCAGTAAGATGCGAACCTCGCTCGCAAGGGCTTTACTAAAATCGTTGAGGTATCTGGTGTGGTCCATCCATGAGTCCTTCTAGCGTCCTTCCCGCGCAAAAACTATAGTGATCTCACTTGGGAGGAGCGCCGTTATTATAGGGATTTGGGCCACCTTTATTGGAGGACATGCTTTGGAAAGTCTGCGGTGATGGGTTGGAATGGTGAATGGGATTATGGCTTTTTGACAAAGGTTCCGGTGCGTGGACTTGGTGCAATAAGCTTGGGACACACACGAGGCAATTATAGTAACCGCCTGAATAAGTAACTGGCCTGCACTGCCCTGCAGGCTGCAGCTAACAAATCGCATGTACTTACCAGACAAGTACTACACTAGTAATGTAAAACTCAGCGATGTGACAACTGATTTCAGAGTTCGACACTAGCCACAACGACTGCAAGAGCTAGTGTTTCGAACTACCATCAAGATTTATGTAAAGCCTTTCAACATGAGATTTCTAAATTCGCTTGTAAGCGGTATAATGCACATGTCTACATTTGGACTTGGCAGGAAAAAACATCAATGTCTGCGAACACGCCCATGGACATTCACTTAGCTAGGTGCAGATATGCTTATGGCCATAGTAGACTCTCAGGAGGGAGGCATATCCCTGACGCCAGAATCACACCAACATACACAACTTATCGACATACCATTGAACAATTTGAATGGTATCATTCGTTTCGCGAATTGTTTGAGTTCACGGCTGTGCAACAGATAGGACTCGGGACGAGATGGACATACTTTAGATGCACGCAACAACACACTCAGCCGCATCTGTGCGTATGGATGCATCTATACAGCGGTATTGGTTTGGTTCTGAGCGAGAAAAAGGGCTCATACATTTGCGATCTTCCCGATATCAAGTGTTGGATTTATATAGCCTGAATATCGTCAAATGGAGCATTGCAAATAAGATGGATTTGATGAGCCACGTACCAAGCTGCAAATTTCTGAAGGATGATCCAGAACCCGCCATATCAGGCTGGGATACACGAGCTCCTTCGCCAGCCGTGAGCACTCGAATGTGTAGATCGACGTGAGTCAACTAGAGTGTGAGATTGGGAAGGTAGTGAACCTGCCAGATCCCACGTGTTACGTCTTGCTGCAAGTGACCAATTCGCGACAAGCCAGCCTGTGGTGTTGCGATGAATTCACGTGCGAACGTAAGAGAAAGAGCTGACTTGAGAAGATCCCGCTTCTTGAAGTCCAATCCCTCGATCTTTCTGGGTGTCTGCATCGTGAAAATGATGAAGGGCTTCAGCTGAGTCAGGGATGGAATGATGCGCCTATGTGGTTCTTGAAATGATCTGTAAGTATAAGAAACTGACAACACGACAGTGTACCCCTACAAAGGGAGTGTATGATCTTGTGAAGAACCTCCCCATCTTTATTGTTCATCGTCGAGCTTTGGGCTCGCACATATGATCAACAGGTTAGGGGTTGGATCCGGAGGAGCAGGTTTTTGTAGTTGTATTCATTTGTGTCTCATCTTTTGTGGGTATGGAGCGGAGCGTTTGGAGGGGCTAACATGAAATTCAACTCAGGCGATAACGTTCGAGAGCTGGAATTTGTTTTACGTTTAAAGTATGAGTTCCTCATCCTTGTCTCCCGGTTGATCATCCTTGTTGGCCTCAGTCTTGGATTGTATAGTATTGCATTGTGCTTGTCGAGTTCTCTAGGCTAGTATATTATTCGTCCAACGACCCACGCCAAAGTTTAGATTAATAACCAAGGGATTTCGTCAGTTTCTGAGGAGTGATTGCTGATAGTGTCGTACTGCGCAGTTGTGAGTCACGCTCCATAGTAATCCGAACGAATTGGAAGGTCAACTAGTGCGCGAGGATGTCAGCGAGAGGGAGATCCCTGATGTACACATTATCATCAACAATGAACGATATTGATATAGTAAAACAACTTACCGACATGCGACATTGCGAAGTGTCAACGGATAATTCCAGAAGATGGTGGAAACATAGTACCGGAAGAGAGAAAAAGGAGTTCCAGAACTTCGACTGTTTATTGGACTGACGGCGGACCAACAGAACCTAGGGGGCAAAAATATTGCTGCACGTTTTGTTGGCTTTGGGATTTATGGGAGCGGTAGCAGAGAATAACTTGAGTGATGGACGGTGCTGATGTGCGTTGAGACAGAAGAAATGTGAGTGAAGAGGAACTTGGCCCGAGTATGCGGCACTGATGTGACGTCGTTGTCTGCACTGAAGAAAAGTGGGCGAAAGGAGCTTCGAGTCGGCTGCACTCTGACCATCGGTGTATTGCAAGGCGAGTTCTCGTCATTTATGAAAAAAATTGGACAGATCTAACCAAGCGCTAACGATAATTCTGTTGGCACTGTACTCGCGGGTTTCCCCCTCGTCGAAGCAGATTAAAAAAGAGCTGGCGCTGGCGCATCCAGAACGTCGACGCCTGTGGGGGACACCGGGATGGCGACCCTACTACTCATTAAATCGTATGGATCATCATATGCTGAGGTACTCCACTCGGTATAAGCCTGTATGGCAGGCGTGGTTGCTCTTGAAGGAAGGGAAACAGGATGCCCATACGAGAGACTGCATCATGATACACCGTGTTCCGAATACGGCGCCCCTAGCGCTCACGCTTGACATTGGACGTTCTCCTGCGGATGTATAGCCTACGCCAAGCCTGCGACAGAGCAAGGATTTGGCTGCCTTGGCGTTTTTATCTGATCCCTTGCGCCAGTTTGATTGATCGGGGCCGTGGCTCTCCTCATGTGCAATGCGGGGTAGGAATGCCGTTTTCTTTGCCTGCTCCTAATCTGGATGGTCTCATAACCTCGCGTCAGGGTGCTGTCCACTGCGCGTTATTGATGAGTTTGGGCTGATGTTCCAGTACTCGTGAAAACTGCCTATGGTAATGTTGAAGGCACGTCATGTGATCGTCTCCCGTCCTGGACGGATGCATTGACCTTTATTTGTTTTTAATTTTCAATTATATAACATGTTCCAAAAAGAGTGAGGGATCGAGATCGAGGACGAGATGCAGAATACACTACACGCGGTACGGAGGTCAGCAGAGTCCTGGCCAAGTCCTGGTACTTGATACATAAACAACAACGGCTTCATACTAAGGTCTGATCATAAGGCATATTAATGCTATGCTGAAGACTTCCACGATATCCATAGTTACAAGGATTGTCAGGAGGCAGTTGCTTCGGTACAACAGTAACGCGATAGAATTGAATCCAATTCTTGTTGCAACTTGCAAGTCGAACTACTACTTGGTAACCGATGCTACATTATATGAATTCGAAAGGGGTGTGATGGACCAAAGCGAGGTCAACTGTAACTACTTACTGGTGATAGTGATGATAATGCTATAGCTAAAAACCAAGCGAAAGTCCTCAAGGCTTATCAGATCATCGAAACGAACAGTGCTCTGTCTGCATTTGTATTACCTCATGTACGGCCAACTACCTCTCGCGACTGGATTCACCCTGTCTTCTCAGGCACCATGTCGACAGACGATGCGGTCGATTCCACACCCTCCATGGAGGCAGGTTGCGGTGATACGATCGGGTCTGTATCCACATTGGCGGGTGGCGACGGCGTGCGTTGAAGTCTCAATCTCTTCGTTCTAGCAGAAGGATTAAGGAAGCCACACTTCGGGCATACGTACTCTGGCAGATGCATCAGTATGTCGACGCGAACAGGTTTTGAGCGATCTCACGGGTGTCCTCCCAGACGCTTTCCTTAACGAGCCCATTGTGTGAGAAGCACTTCTGGCAAATCAATGCGTAGCGCGAGGCAGCCACGCTCATCGATGATTCCTCGTCGCCCAGAATGGCATCAGGCAAGTTTGTCATACCACCGCTTACGGGTCGGCTGAATTGGCTGTGGCGTTGCTGCAGGATGTGTCAGAGTGTCAAACTATCCCGACACGTAATACGCACGCGAAAGCTGTAGAGGTAGATTCCTTTGTCGGACTGGTGTTTGTAGGTGTGCCTGTGGGTTTGCGGGCAGCGGTGTATGGGGCTGTGAAGGAAGTTGCGTACGCCGTATCGGGGTACCAGGATCAGCGTATTTCTCAAGCAGGCTCCGTGTTGAGTCATAGTTGGTCTTTTTCTTAATTTCTTCAACTTTGGCTCGTTGCTTTTGAGTGACAACTCTGAGGGTTTTTTCTGCCACACTCTCACTGAATGGTGAAAGAATTGGTTTCTGAGGTACTCACCTTCGCGTCCGCCTTTCCACGAATACCATATCTGCATCATTCGTCGTGTAAATAATATTCTAGGGTGACATATGAATGTGGCGGGAATGAATTCAAATGTATGGTGGCACGTACATTACAGGTCCCACTAGGACTGCTAATTTCGCTAGCAGCGAGTCATGCCACGCTGCAGGAAGCATACGCGCATACCACAAGTATACAAATGAGATCCATAGAGAGAGCGTTCCAAACGTGAACTGGAGTGTTGTCCGCCGCTCACGGAGTCGGATCTCTGCTAGACGTGTCTGTCGTCGTGCAACATCTGCTGCAAGTGCAGAGAGAACTTCCTCGTAGTTCTCTGAACCACTCTAGTAGATAAAACTTAGCGCAAAACCACATAAAATGGGCTAATGCTTACCTTTGAGAACCAGCGGGTTACAAGGGACATGACGGGTTAGAAGAAGCAGAGTACTCAGGCTATTGCACAACACGTCAGTTGGACAAATCGGGCTCATTATTATTATTAATATGAAAGGCGCTCTGCACAGCCACATTATCCACTTAAACGCTACCACTACTTGCCGAGGTAAGTATACACTATCAATATATTGTTGTAGAATTAGATTTTCAGCAGGCATACAGAGACTTGCACGAGGTGCGTTATCTCTATGCAAATAAGTAGTTCATCTTAACTCTTTCAGGTGGCCACTCATCCGCATTCTTTCAACTCGCATGCCAATGTTCTAGTTCGGTCCTACCTCTTGAACCGCGTCAAGGACATAGCTTCTTCCTATGATCACGTCTCTGTGGATTTCGACCTTTTTTCAAATGCGTCGTGGGCCGCAGGACTCCTCTCCACCAACCCATACGCAGTATATCATGAATCTGACAATATATTGGGAGCGACGAGGAGTATCAAGAGTCAGGTGGACTTTTGCTCAGTGCGCACTGGGATTCTGTCAGTACCGCTCCTGGCGCGACAGATAATGGTATGGGTGTGGTGACACTTTTGAGTATGGTGAAGTACTTTGCGGAGAACAGGCCCAGCAGGATGGTAGTGTTCAACATCAATAATGGCGAAGAGGATGGCTTGAATGGAGCTCATGTGTACGCTATAGTTTTTTTTTCTATTTTACACTCACTTATCTAGCTGCCAGTTTCATGGAGCATTCCATGGGCAATGTCACTGATACCTTCTTGAACCTGGAAGGCGCTGCCGCAGGAGGGTAAGCGGTTTAATGTAATTGTCCTGCATTACTTTGCTGACTGATATGTTGAAGACGACCACTACTCTTCCGAACGACTTCTCGCGCTCCTCTGGCGTCCTGGAGCACTTCTCATCCCCACGCAAATGTCCTTACTGGCGATGCGTTTTCGCGTGGTGTTATCCGCAGTGGTACAGACTACTCGGTTTACGAACAAGCTGGACTCAAGGGGCTAGATTTTGCTTTCTACCGCGGAAGGAGCAGGTATCATACGAAGTACGATTCTATCCCTGGTATGTCTGGCGACAAGAGCAAAAACGCGTTATGTGCAATGATGGAGGGAACACTGTTCTCGAGTCTCGTGCTCGCAAATGATGTAAAGGGAAAAACGAGGACCGAGTCCATTGGACAAGGAAGTGAGCCAGTGTATTTCGACCGTAAATTGTCTCCTCTGCTATTTCTTCTGGCCGCATCTTTGACTTTTCTCTTAGTTTTTGGTACCATTATGATCATGTTCACATTCCAAACTCTAAGGATTGCAAACATTGTCCTCCTTATCGTCGGGCCTGTCATTCTCCTGATGTTGGTTTACTTCGAGCATATCATCCGAGTCGCGTCTCGTATTCGTTCTGGACACTATCGTGCTGCAAATGGTAATGTACATCGCGAGAGCTTTGTGGTGCGTGCATCGGCAGAAATCAAACATTTCCTCAAAAGCTTTTGGGTCTGGTTCAAATTCTGGACTGCTTTGTTACTCGGTGTTGCCTTCCAGATGCTTTTAGTGGTAGGATATGTGAAGCTGAATCCATTCGTGAGCGTGTACTTCCTCGTTCTTCAAGCTCCCTTATCAATTGTCAGGTCATTCACACTCACCCTTGGCTTGTGCTTGTGTCTGCGTTGTCGTTGGCTTATCTCACAACAGCCCTTGCTCTCACCTTTCCACTTACGAAGCATGGCGTTGTCCCTGCTCCAGAACAGCAAAAGCTGTCTATCCTTCTCCATCAGTATGTTCTCACATGGGCGCCCCTCGTATATGCAACATCAGCCATGACGCTTGGGGGAACATATTTCATAACCGTTTGGAACGCGGTGGTTTTCCTTGGAGCTGTGCTTGCGTGTGTGGAAGGCATGGCTGGCGCTCGAGGATACAAAGACGAGGGAGAGATTCAAGGACAAAGGTGTTACGTGCGAGGTGTGCACTACGATGTCGTGGACACTGCCGAGAATGGCCACCAGCGCGCGGGCATAATTGAGGAAACTGAGCCGACAGAGATTACACGCCTTGTCGCTCAGCATGGCCAGTCCAGGCCGTTAGGTCAAGAGCAAGGTGCTATTATATAGGACTTTTCTATATAGGTTGGGGTTATGAAGGGGTTATTTTAGGTCTTTTCATAATATATGCCTCCAATGGAACTGGTTTCATTGGAGGGACTAGGTATATTCGTATATCAACTAGTTGGCATGCCTCCAATGGAACTGGTTCCATTGGAGGGAGTAGGTATATTCATACATCAACTAGTTGGTATGCCTCCAATGGAACTGGTTCTATTGGAGGGACTAGGTATATTCATACATCAACTAGTTGGTATGCCTCCAATGGAACTGGTTCCATTGGAGGGAGTAGGTATATTCATACATCAACTAGTTGGTATGCCTCCAATGGAACTGGTTCTATTGGAGGGATGCCTCCAATGGAACTGGTTTCATTGGAGGGACTAGGTATATTCGTATATCAACTAGTTGGCATGCCTCCAATGGAACTGGTTCCATTGGAGGGAGTAGGTATATTCATACATCAACTAGTTGGTATGCCTCCAATGGAACTGGTTCTATTGGAGGGACTAGGTATATTCATACATCAACTAGTTGGTATGCCTCCAATGGAACTGGTTCCATTGGAGGGAGTAGTTATATTTGTATATCAACTAGTTGGCATGCCTCCAATGGAACTGGTTCTATTGGAGGGACTAGGTATATTCGTATATCAACTAGTTGTATGCCTCCAATGGAACTGGTTCCATTGGAGGGACTAGGTATATTCATACATCAACTAGTTGGCATGCCTCCAATGGAACTGGTTCCATTGGAGGGACTAGGTATATTCATAAATCAACTATTTGCATGCCTCCAATGAAACTGGTTCCATTGGAGGGAGTAGGTATATTCATAAATCAACTATTTGCATGCCTCCAATGGAACTGGTTCCATTGGAGGGAGTAGGTATATTCATAAGTTAGAGGTT